>NC_058518.1:18242646-18557646 GCF_904849725.1 Hordeum vulgare subsp. vulgare
CCCTGAAATTGAAAAGCACTACAAATGAACTCTGAAAATGTTCAAAGTTGGCATGCTATCATCATTTCACCCACATAGCATGTGTTAAAAAGTTGAGATGGCTACGATAAAAACTGGATGCACTTCGTGTACAAAACGGACAATCTCTCTCGAAGTATCAAGGTTTTGAACGAGAACTCATCTCTTACTAAGGGATTTCATTTTTTTGAACTTCTATGAACTCCATTCTTTTTGTGTGTTCAAAATGCACCATTCAAAGGCACATCACAAAATTTCAACAATTTCTGACTTCATTTGGTACATTTCGTGGATTTACTTACTTTTTTTGAGCTAGTTGACCCTCAAATTGAAAAGCACTACAAATGAACTCTGAAAATGTTGAAAGTTGGCATGCTATAATCATTTCACCCACATAGCATGTGTTACAAAGTTGAGAGGGCTACGACAAAAAATGGATGCACTTCGTGTACAAAACGGACAATCTCTCTCGAAGTATCAGGGTTTCCAACGAGAACTCATCTCTTACAAAGGGATCTCATTTTTTTTAACTTATTTGAACTCCATACTTTTTGTGTGTTCAAAATACACCATTAAAAGGCACATCACAAAATTGCAACAATTTCTGACTTCATTTGGTATATTTCGTGCATTTACTTATTTTTTTTGAGCAAGTTGACCCTGAAATTGAAAAGCACTACAAATGAACTCTGAAAATGTTGAAAGTTGGCATGCTATCATCATTTCACACACATAGCATGTTTTAAAAAGTTCAGAGGGCTACGACAAAAACTGGATGCACTTCGTGTACAAAACGGACAATCTCTCTCGAAGTATTAGGGTTTCGAACGAGAACTCGTCTCTTACAAAGGGATTTCATTTTTTTTACTTACTTGAACTCTATACTTTTTGTGTGTTCAAAATGCACCATTCAAAGGCACATCACAAAATTTGAACAATTTCTGACTTCATTTGGTATATTTCGTGCATTTACTTATTTTTTTTGAGCAAGTTGACCCTGAAATTGAAAAGCACTACAAATGAACTCTGAAAATGTTGAAAGTTGGCATGCTATCATCATTTCACACACATAGCATGTTTTAAAAAGTTCAGAGGGCTACGACAAAAACTGGATGCACTTCGTGTACAAAACGGACAATCTCTCTCGAAGTATTAGGGTTTCGAACGAGAACTCGTCTCTTACAAAGGGATTTCATTTTTTTTACTTACTTGAACTCTATACTTTTTGTGTGTTCAAAATGCACCATTCAAAGGCACATCACAAAATTTGAACAATTTCTGACTTCATTTGGTATATTTCGTGCATTTACTTATTTTTTTGACCTAGTTGACCCTGAAATTGAAAAGCACTACAAATGAACTCTGAAAATGTTGAAAGTTGGCATGCTATCATCATTTCACCCACATAGCATGTGTTAAAAAGTTGAGATGGGTACGAAAAAAACTGGATGCACTTCCTGTACAAAACGGACAATCTCTCTCGAAGTATCAGGGTTTCGAACGAGAACTCATCTCTTACAAAGGGATTTCATTTTTTTGAACTTATTTGAACTCCATACTTTTTGTGTGTTCAAAATGCACCATTCAAAGGCACATCACAAAATTTCAACAATTTCTGACTTCATTTGGTATATTTCGTGGATTAACTTTTTTTTTGAGCTAGTTGACCCTGAAATTGAAAAGCACTACAAATGAACTCTGAAAATGTTGAAAGTTGGCATGCTATCATCATTTCACCCACATAGCATGTGTTAAAAAGTTGAGAGGGCTACGACAAAAACTGGATGCACTCCGTGTACAAAACGGACAATCTCTCTCGAAGTATCAGGGTTTCTAACGAGAACTTATCTCTTACAAAGGGATTTCATTTTTTTGAACTTATTTGAACTCCATACTTTTTGTGTGTTCAAAATGCACCATTCAAAGGCACATCACAAAATTTCAACAATTTCTGACTTCATTTGGTATATTTCGTGGATTTACTTTTTTTTTAGCTAGTTGACCCTGAAATTGAAAAGCACTACAAATGAACTCTGGAAATGTTCAAAGTTGGCATGCTATCATCATTTCACCCACATAGCATGTGTTAAAAAGTTGAGAGGGCTACGACAAAAACTGGATGCACTCCGTGTACCAAACGGACAATCTCTCTCGAAGTATCAGGGTTTCGAACGAGAACTCATCTCTTACAAAGGGATTTCATTTTTTGAACTTATTTGAACTCCATACTTTTGTGTGTGTTCAAAATGCACCATTCAAAGGCACATCACAAAATTTCAACAATTTCTGTCTTCATTTGGTATGTTTCGTGGATTTACTTTTTTTTTTGAGCTAGTTGACCCTGAAATTGAAAATCACTACAAATGAACTCTGAAAATGTTGAAAGTTGGCATGCTATCATCATTTCACCCACATAGCATGTGTTACAAAGTTGACAGGGCTACGACAAAAACTGGATGCACTCCGTGTACAAAACGGACAATCTCTCTCGAAGTATCAGGGTTTCGAACGAGAACTCATCTCTTACAAAGTGATTTCATTTTTTGAACTTATTTGACCTCCATACTTTTTGTGTGTTCAAAATGCACCATTCAAAGGCACATCACAAAATTTCAACAATTTCTGACTTCATTTGGTATATTTCGTGCATTTACTTATTGTTTGGAGCTAGTTGACCCTGAAATTGAAAAGCACTACAAATGAACTCTGAAAATGTTCAAAGTTGGCATGCTATCATCATTTCACCCACATAGCATGTGTTGAAAAGTTGAGATGGCTACGATAAAAACTGGATGAACTTCGTGTACAAAACGGACAATCTCTCTCGAAGTATCAGGGTTTCGAACGAGAACTCATCTCTTACAAAGTGATTTCATTTTTTGAACTTATTTGACCTCCATACTTTTTGTGTGTTCAAAATGCACCATTCAAAGGCACATCACAAAATTTCAACAATTTCTGACTTCATTTGGTATATTTCGTGCATTTACTTATTGTTTGGAGCTAGTTGACCCTGAAATTGAAAAGCACTACAAATGAACTCTGAAAATGTTCAAAGTTGGCATGCTATCATCATTTCACCCACATAGCATGTGTTAAAAAGTTGAGATGGCTACGATAAAAACTGGATGCACTTCGTGTACAAAACGGACAATCTCTCTCGAAGTATCAAGGTTTTGAACGAGAACTCATCTCTTACTAAGGGATTTCATTTTTTTGAACTTCTATGAACTCCATTCTTTTTGTGTGTTCAAAATGCACCATTCAAAGGCACATCACAAAATTTCAACAATTTCTGACTTCATTTGGTATATTTCGTGGATTTACTTACTTTTTTTGAGCTAGTTGACCCTCAAATTGAAAAGCACTACAAATGAACTCTGAAAATGTTGAAAGTTGGCATGCTATAATCATTTCACCCACATAGCATGTGTTACAAAGTTGAGAGGGCTACGACAAAAAACGGATGCACTTCGTGTACAAAACGGACAATCTCTCTCGAAGTATCAGGGTTTCCAACGAGAACTCATCTCTTACAAAGGGATCTCATTTTTTTTAACTTATTTGAACTCCATACTTTTTGTGTGTTCAAAATACACCATTAAAAGGCACATCACAAAATTTCAACAATTTCTGACTTCATTTGGTATATTTCGTGCATTTACTTATTTTTTTTGAGCAAGTTGACCCTGAAATTGAAAAGCACTACAAATGAACTCTGAAAATGTTGAAAGTTGGCATGCTATCATCATTTCACACACATAGCATGTTTTAAAAAGTTCAGAGGGCTACGACAAAAACTGGATGCACTTCGTGTACAAAACGGACAATCTCTCTCGAAGTATTAGGGTTTCGAACGAGAACTCGTCTCTTACAAAGGGATTTCATTTTTTTTACTTACTTGAACTCTATACTTTTTGTGTGTTCAAAATGCACCATTCAAAGGCACATCACAAAATTTGAACAATTTCTGACTTCATTTGGTATATTTCGTGCATTTACTTATTTTTTTGACCTAGTTGACCCTGAAATTGAAAAGCACTACAAAGAACTCTGAAAATGTTGAAAGTTGGCATGCTATCATCATTTCACCCACATAGCATGTGTTAAAAAGTTGAGATGGCTACGACAAAAACTGGATGCACTTCCTGTACAAAACGGACAATCTCTCTCGAAGTATCAGGGTTTCGAACGAGAACTCATCTCTTACAAAGGGATTTCATTTTTTTGAACTTATTTGAACTCCATACTTTCTGTGTGTTCAAAATGCACCTTTCAATGGCACATCACAAAATTTGAACAATTTCTGACTTCATTTGGTATATTTCGTGGATTAACTTTTTTTTTGAGCTAGTTGACCCTGAAATTGAAAAGCACTACAAATGAACTCTGAAAATGTTGAAAGTTGGCATGCTATCATCATTTCACCCACATAGCATGTGTTAAAAAGTTGAGAGGGCTACGACAAAAACTGGATGCACTTCGTGTACAAAACGGACAATCTCTCTCGAAGTATGAGGGTTTCGAACGAGAACTCATCTCTTACAAAGGGATTTCATTTTTTTGAACTTATTTGAACTCCATACTTTTTGTGTGTTCAAAAATCACCATTCAAAGGCGCATAACAAAATTTCAACAATTTATGACTTCATTTGGTATATTTCGTGGATTTACTTTTTTTTTGAGCTAGTTGACCCTGAAATTGAAAAGCACTACAAATGAACTCTGAAAATGTTGAAAGTTGGCATGCTATCATCATTTCACCCACATAGCATGTTTTAAAAAGGTGAGATGGCTACGACAAAAACTGGATGCACTTCGTGTACAAAACGGACAATCTCTCTCGAAGTATCAGGGTTTCGAACGATAACTCATCTCTTACAAAGGGATTTCATTTTTTTGAACTTATTTGAACTCCATACTTTTTGTGTGTTCAAAATGCACCATTCAAAGGCACATAACAAAATTTCAACAATTTCTGACTTCATTTGGTATATTTCGTGGATTTACTTTTTTTTTGAGCTAGTTGACCCTGAAATTGAAAAGCACTACAAATGAACTCTGAAAATGTTGAAAGTTGGCATGCTATCATCATTTCACCCACATGGCATGTGTTAAAAAGTTGAGAGGGCTACGACAAAAACTGGATGCACTTCGTGTACAAAACGGACAATCTCTCTCGAAGTATCAGGGTTTCGAACGAGAACTCATCTCTTACAAAGGGATTTCATTTTTTAACTTATTTGAACTCCATACTTTTTGTGTGTTCAAAATGCACCATTCAAAGGCACATCACAAAATTTCAACAATTTCAGACTTCATTTGGTATGTTTCGTGCATTTACTCAATTTTTTTGAGCTAGTTGACCCTGAAATTGAAAAGCACTACAAATGAACTCTGAAAATGTAGAAAGTGGGCATGCTATCATCATTTCACCCACATAGCATGTGTTACAAAGTTGAGAGGGCTACGACAAAAACTGGATGCACTTCGTGTACAAAACGGACAATCTCTCTCGAAGTATCAGGGTTTCGAACGAGAACTCATCACTTACAAAGGGATATCATTTTTTTGGAACTCCATACTTTTTGTGTGTTCAAAATGCACCATTCAAAGGCACATCACAAAATTCAACAATTTCTGAATTCATTTGGTATATTTCGTTGATTATTTTTTTTTGAGCTAGTTGACCCTGAAATTGAAAAGCATTACAAATGAACTCTGAAAATGTTGAAAGTTGGCATGCTATCATCATTTCACCCACATAGCATGTGTTAAAAATTTGAGAGGGCTACGACAAAAACTGGATGCACTTCGTGTACAAAACGGACAATCTCTCTTGAAGTATCAGGGTTTCGAACGAGAACTCATCTCTTACAAAGTGATTTCATTTTTTGAACTTATTTGACCTCCATTCTTTTTGTGTGTTCAAAATGCACCATTCAAAGGCACATTACAAAATTTCAACAATTTCTGACTTCATTTGGTATATTTCGTGCATTTACTTATTGTTTGGAGCTAGTTGACCCTGAAATTGAAAAGCACTACAAATGAACTCTGAAAATGTTCAAAGTTGGCATGCTATCATCTTTTCACCCACATAGCATGTGTTAAAAAGTTGAGATGGCTACGATAAAAACTGGATGCACTTCGTGTACAAAACGGACAATCTCTCTCGAAGTATCAGGGTTTCGAACGAGAACTCATCTCTTACAAAGTGATTTCATTTTTTGAACTTATTTGACCTCCATACTTTTTGTGTGTTCAAAATGCACCATTCAAAGGCACATCACAAAATTTCAACAATTTCTGACTTCATTTGGTATATTTCGTGCATTTACTTATTGTTTGGAGCTAGTTGACCCTGAAATTGAAAAGCACTACAAATGAACTCTGAAAATGTTCAAAGTTGGCATGCTATCATCATTTCACCCACATAGCATGTGTTAAAAAGTTGAGATGGCTACGATAAAAACTGGATGCACTTCGTGTACAAAACGGACAATCTCTCTCGAAGTATCAAGGTTTTGAACGAGAACTCATCTCTTACAAAGGGATTTCATTTTTTTTGAACTTCTATGAACTCCATTCTTTTTGTGTGTTCAAAATGCACCATTCAAAGGCACATCACAATATTTCAACAATTTCTGACTTCATTTGGTATATTTCGTGGATTTACTTACTTTTTTTGAGCTAGTTGACCCTCAAATTGAAAAGCACTACAAATGAACTCTGAAAATGTTGAAAGTTGGCATGCTATAATCATTTCACCCACATAGCATGTGTTACAAAGTTGAGAGGGCTACGACAAAAACTGGATGCACTTCGTGTACAAAACGGACAATCTCTCTCGAAGTATCAGGGTTTCCAACGAGAACTCATCTCTTACAAAGGGATCTCATTTTTTTTAACTTATTTCAACTCCATACTTTTTGTGTGTTCAAACTACACCATTAAAAGGCACATCACAAAATTTCAACAATTTCTGACTTCATTTGGTATATTTCGTGCATTTACTTATTTTTTTTGAGCAAGTTGACCCTGAAATTGAAAAGCACTACAAATGAACTCTGAAAATGTTGAAAGTTGGCATGCTATCATCATTTCACACACATAGCATGTTTTAAAAAGTTCAGAGGGCTACGACAAAAACTGGATGCACTTCGTGTACAAAACGGACAATCTCTCTCGAAGTATTATGGTTTCGAACGAGAACTCGTCTCTTACAAAGGGATTTCATTTTTTTTACTTACTTGAACTCTATACTTTTTGTGTGTTCAAAATGCACCATTCAAAGGCACATCACAAAATTTGAACAATTTCTGACTTCATTTGGTATATTTCGTGCATTTACTTATTTTTTTGACCTAGTTGACCCTGAAATTGAAAAGCACTACAAATGAACTCTGAAAATGTTGAAAGTTGGCATGCTATCATCATTTCACCCACATAGCATGTGTTAAAAAGTTGAGATGGCTACGACAAAAACTGGATGCACTTCCTGTACAAAACGGACAATCTCTCTCGAAGTATCAGGGTTTCGAACGAGAACTCATCTCTTACAAAGGGATTTCATTTTTTTGAACTTATTTGAACTCCATACTTTTTGTGTGTTCAAAATGCACCATTCAAAGGCACATCACAAAATTTCAACAATTTCTGACTTCATTTGGTATATTTCGTGGATTAACTTTTTTTTTTGAGCTAGTTGACCCTGAAATTGAAAAGCACTACAAATGAACTCTGAAAATGTTGAAAGTTGGCATGCTATCATCATTTCACCCACATAGCATGTGTTAAAAAGTTGAGAGGGCTACGACAAAAACTGGATGCACTCCGTGTACAAAACGGACAATCTCTCTCGAAGTATCAGGGTTTCGAACGAGAACTTATCTCTTACAAAGAGATTTCATTTTTTTGAACTTATTTGAACTCCATACTTTTTGTGTGTTCAAAATGCACCATTCAAAGGCACATCACAAAATTTCAACAATTTCTGACTTCATTTGGTATATTTCGTGGATTAACTTTTTTTTTGAGCTAGTTGACCCTGAAATTGAAAAGCACTACAAATGAACTCTGAAAATGTTGAAAGTTGGCATGCTATCATCATTTCACCCACATAGCATGTGTTAAAAAGTTGAGAGGGCTACGACAAAAACTGGATGCACTTCGTGTACAAAACGGACAATCTCTCTCGAAGTATCAGGGTTCCGAACGAGAACTCATCTCTTACAAAGGGATTTCATTTTTTTGAACTTATTTGAACTCCATACTTTTTGTGTGTTCAAAAATCACCATTCAAAGGCACATAACAAAATTTCAACAATTTATGACTTCATTTGGTATATTTCGTGGATTTACTTTTTTTTTGAGCTAGTTGACCCTGAAATTGAAAAGCACTACAAATGAACTCTGAAAATGTTGAAAGTTGGCATGCTATCATCATTTCACCCACATAGCATGTTTTAAAAAGTTGAGATGGCTACGACAAAAACTGGATACACTTCGTGTACAAAACGGACAATCTCTCTCGAAGTATCAGGGTTTCGAACGAGAACTCATCTCTTACAAAGGGATTTCATTTTTTTGAACTTATTTGAACTCCATACTTTTTGTGTGTTCAAAATGCACCATTCAAAGGCACATAACAAAATTTCAACAATTTCTGACTTCATTTGGTATATTTCGTGGATTTACTTTTTTTTTGAGCTAGTTGACCCTGAAATTGAAAAGCACTACAAATGAACTCTAAAAATGTTGAAAGTTGGCATGCTATAATCATTTCACCCACATGGCATGTGTTAAAAAGTTGAGAGGGCTACGACAAAAACTGGATGCACTTCGTGTACAAAACGGACAATCTCTCTCGAAGTATCAGGGTTTCGTACGAGAACTCATCTCTTACAAAGGGATTTCATTTTTTTGAACTTATTTGAACTCCATACTTTTTGTGTGTTCAAAATGCACCATTCAAAGGCACATCACAAAATTTCAACAATTTCTGACTTCATTTGGTATATTTCGTGGATTAACTTTTTTTTTGAGCTAGTTGACCCTGAAATTGAAAAGCACTACAAATGAACTCTGAAAATGTTGAAAGTTGGCATGCTATCATCATTTCACCCACATAGCATGTGTTAAAAAGTTGAGAGGGCTACGACAAAAACTGGATGCACTTCGTGTACAAAACGGACAATCTCTCTCGAAGTATCAGGGTTTCGAACGAGAACTCATCTCTTACAAAGGGATTTCATTTTTTTGAACTTATTTGAACTCCATACTTTTTGTGTGTTCAAAAATCACCATTCAAAGGCACATAACAAAATTTCAACAATTTATGACTTCATTTGGTATATTTCGTGGATTTACTTTTTTTTTTGAGCTAGTTGACCCTGAAATTGAAAAGCACTACAAATGAACTCTGAAAATGTTGAAAGTTGGCATGCTATCATCATTTCACCCACATAGCATGTGTTAAAAAGTTGAGATGGCTACGACAAAAACTGGATGCACTTCGTGTACGAAACGGACAATCTCTCTCGAAGTATCAGGGTTTCGAACGAGAACTCATCTCTTACAAAGGGATTTCATTTTATTGAACTTATTTGAACTCCATACTTTTTGTGTGTTCAAAATGCACCATTCAAAGGCACATAACAAAATTTCAACAATTTCTGACTTCATTTGGTATATTTCGTGGATTTACTTTTTTTTTTGAGCTAGTTGACCCTGAAATTGAAAAGCACTACAAATGAACTCTAAAAATGTTGAAAGTTGGCATGCTATCATCATTTCACCCACATGGCATGTGTTAAAAAGTTGAGAGGGCTACGACAAAAACTGGATGCACTTCGTGTACAAAACGGACAATCTCTCTCGAAGTATCAGGGTTTCGAACGAGAACTCATCTCTTACAAAGGGATTTCATTTTTTTGAACTTATTTGAACTCCATACTTTTTGTGTGTTCAAAATGCACCATTCAAAGGCACATCACAAAATTTCAACAATTTCTGACTTCATTTGGTATATTTCGTGGATTAACTTTTTTTTTGAGCTAGTTGACCCTGAAATTGAAAAGCACTACAAATGAACTCTGAAAATGTTGAAAGTTGGCATGCTATCATCATTTCACCCACATAGCATGTGTTAAAAAGTTGAGAGGGCTACGACAAAAACTGGATGCACTTCGTGTACAAAACGGACAATCTCTCTCGAAGTATCAGGGTTTCGAACGAGAACTCATCTCTTACAAAGGGATTTCATTTTTTTGAACTTATTTGAACTCCATACTTTTTGTGTGTTCAAAAATCACCATTCAAAGGCACATAACAAAATTTCAACAATTTATGACTTCATTTGGTATATTTCGTGGATTTACTTTTTTTTTTGAGCTAGTTGACCCTGAAATTGAAAAGCACTACAAATGAACTCTGAAAATGTTGAAAGTTGGCATGCTATCATCATTTCACCCACATAGCATGTGTTAAAAAGTTGAGATGGCTACGACAAAAACTGGATGCACTTCGTGTACGAAACGGACAATCTCTCTCGAAGTATCAGGGTTTCGAACGAGAACTCATCTCTTACAAAGGGATTTCATTTTATTGAACTTATTTGAACTCCATACTTTTTGTGTGTTCAAAATGCACCATTCAAAGGCACATAACAAAATTTCAACAATTTCTGACTTCATTTGGTATATTTCGTGGATTTACTTTTTTTTTTGAGCTAGTTGACCCTGAAATTGAAAAGCACTACAAATGAACTCTAAAAATGTTGAAAGTTGGCATGCTATCATCATTTCACCCACATGGCATGTGTTAAAAAGTTGAGAGGGCTACGAAAAAAACTGGATGCACTTCGTGTACAAAACGGACAATCTCTCTCGAAGTATCAGGGTTTCGAACGAGAACTCATCTCTTACAAAGGGATTTCATTTTTTTGAACTTATTTGAACTCCATACTTTTTGTGTGTTCAAAATGCACCATTCAAAGGCACATCACAAAATTTCAACAATTTCTGACTTCATTTGGTATATTTCGTGGATTAACTTTTTTTTTGAGCTAGTTGACCCTGAAATTGAAAAGCACTACAAATGAACTCTGAAAATGTTGAAAGTTGGCATGCTATCATCATTTCACCCACATAGCATGTGTTAAAAAGTTGAGAGGGCTACGACAAAAACTGGATGCACTTCGTGTACAAAACGGACAATCTCTCTCGAAGTATCAGGGTTCCGAACGAGAACTCATCTCTTACAAAGGGATTTCATTTTTTTGAACTTATTTGAACTCCATACTTTTTGTGTGTTCAAAAATCACCATTCAAAGGCACATAACAAAATTTCAACAATTTATGACTTCATTTGGTATATTTCGTGGATTTACTTTTTTTTTGAGCTAGTTGACCCTGAAATTGAAAAGCACTACAAATGAACTCTGAAAATGTTGAAAGTTGGCATGCTATCATCATTTCACCCACATAGCATGTTTTAAAAAGTTGAGATGGCTACGACAAAAACTGGATACACTTCGTGTACAAAACGGACAATCTCTCTCGAAGTATCAGGGTTTCGAACGAGAACTCATCTCTTACAAAGGGATTTCATTTTTTTGAACTTATTTGAACTCCATACTTTTTGTGTGTTCAAAATGCACCATTCAAAGGCACATAACAAAATTTCAACAATTTCTGACTTCATTTGGTATATTTCGTGGATTTACTTTTTTTTTGAGCTAGTTGACCCTGAAATTGAAAAGCACTACAAATGAACTCTAAAAATGTTGAAAGTTGGCATGCTATAATCATTTCACCCACATGGCATGTGTTAAAAAGTTGAGAGGGCTACGACAAAAACTGGATGCACTTCGTGTACAAAACGGACAATCTCTCTCGAAGTATCAGGGTTTCGTACGAGAACTCATCTCTTACAAAGGGATTTCATTTTTTTGAACTTATTTGAACTCCATACTTTTTGTGTGTTCAAAATGCACCATTCAAAGGCACATCACAAAATTTCAACAATTTCTGACTTCATTTGGTATATTTCGTGGATTAACTTTTTTTTTGAGCTAGTTGACCCTGAAATTGAAAAGCACTACAAATGAACTCTGAAAATGTTGAAAGTTGGCATGCTATCATCATTTCACCCACATAGCATGTGTTAAAAAGTTGAGAGGGCTACGACAAAAACTGGATGCACTTCGTGTACAAAACGGACAATCTCTCTCGAAGTATCAGGGTTTCGAACGAGAACTCATCTCTTACAAAGGGATTTCATTTTTTTGAACTTATTTGAACTCCATACTTTTTGTGTGTTCAAAAATCACCATTCAAAGGCACATAACAAAATTTCAACAATTTATGACTTCATTTGGTATATTTCGTGGATTTACTTTTTTTTTTGAGCTAGTTGACCCTGAAATTGAAAAGCACTACAAATGAACTCTGAAAATGTTGAAAGTTGGCATGCTATCATCATTTCACCCACATAGCATGTGTTAA
Organism: Hordeum vulgare subsp. vulgare; assembly: GCF_904849725.1. Taxonomy (NCBI): domain Eukaryota; kingdom Viridiplantae; phylum Streptophyta; class Magnoliopsida; order Poales; family Poaceae; genus Hordeum; species Hordeum vulgare. Next base: position 18,255,174 of record NC_058518.1, read on the forward strand.
AAAGTTGAGATGGCTACGACAAAAACTGGATGCACTTCGTGTACGAAACGGACAATCTCTCTCGAAGTATCAGGGTTTCGAACGAGAACTCATCTCTTACAAAGGGATTTCATTTTATTGAACTTATTTGAACTCCATACTTTTTGTGTGTTCAAAATGCACCATTCAAAGGCACATAACAAAATTTCAACAATTTCTGACTTCATTTGGTATATTTCGTGGATTTACTTTTTTTTTTGAGCTAGTTGACCCTGAAATTGAAAAGCACTACAAATGAACTCTAAAAATGTTGAAAGTTGGCATGCTATCATCATTTCACCCACATGGCATGTGTTAAAAAGTTGAGAGGGCTACGAAAAAAACTGGATGCACTTCGTGTACAAAACGGACAATCTCTCTCGAAGTATCAGGGTTTCGAACGAGAACTCATCTCTTACAAAGGGATTTCATTTTTTTAACTTATTTGAACTCCATACTTTTTGTGTGTTCAAAATGCACCATTCAAAGGCATATCACAAAATTTCCACAATTTCAGACTTCATTTGGTATGTTTCGTGCATTTACTCAATTTTTTTGAGCTAGTTGACCCTGAAATTGAAAAGCACTACAAATGAACTCTGAAAATGTAGAAAGTGGGCATGCTATCATCATTTCACCCACATAGCATGTGTTACAAAGTTGAGAGGGCTTCGACAAAAACTGGATGCACTTCGTGTACAAAACGGACAATCTCTCTCGAAGTATCAGGGTTTCGAACGAGAACTCATCACTTACAAAGGGATTTCATTTTTTTGAACTCCATACTTTTTGTGTGTTCAAAATGCACCATTCAAAGGCACATCACAAAATTCAACAATTTCTGAATTCATTTGGTATATTTCGTTGATTATTTTTTTTGAGCTAGTTGACCCTGAAATTGAAAAGCATTACAAATGAACTCTGAAAATGTTGAAAGTTGGCATGCTATCATCATTTCACCCACATAGCATGTGTTAAAAATTTGAGAGGGCTACGACAAAAACTGGATGCGCTTCGTGTACAAAACGGACAATCTCTCTTGAAGTATCAGGGTTTCGAACGAGAACTCATCTCTTACAAAGGGATTTCATTTTTTTAACTTATTTGAACTCCATACTTTTTGTGTGTTCAAAATGCACCATTCAAAGGCACATCACAAAATCTGAACAATTTCTGACTTCATTTGATACATTTCGTGCATTTACTTTTTTTTTTGAGCTAGTTGACCGTGAAATTGAAAAGCACTACAAATGAACTCTGAAAATGTTGAAAGCTGGCATGCTATCATCATTTCACCCACATAGCATGTGTTAAAAAGTTGAGATGGCTACGACAAAAACTGGATGCACTTCGTGTACAAAACGGACAATCTCTCTCGATGTATCAGAGTTTCGAACGAGAACTCATCTCTTACAAAGGGATTTCATTTTTTTGAACTTTTTTGAACTCCATACTTTTTGTGTGTTCAAAATGCACCATTCAAAGGCACATCACAAAATTTCAACAATTTCTGACTTCATTTGGTATATTTCGTGGATTTACTTTTTTTTTGAGCTAGTTGACCCTGAAATTGAAAAGCACTACAAATGAACTCTAAAAATGTTGAAAGTTGGCATGCTATCATCATTTCACCCACATGGCATGTGTTAAAAAGTTGAGAGGGCTACGAAAAAAACTGGATGCACTTCGTGTACAAAACGGACAATCTCTCTCGAAGTATCAGGGTTTCAAACGAGAACTCATCTCTTACAAAGGGATTTCATTTTTTTAACTTATTTGAACTCCATACTTTTTGTGTGTTCAAAATGCACCATTCAAAGGCACATCACAAAATTTCAACAATTTCAGACTTCATTTGGTATGTTTCGTGCATTTACTCAATTTTTTTGAGCTAGTTGACCCTGAAATTGAAAAGCACTACAAATGAACTCTGAAAATGTAGAAAGTGGGCATGCTATCATCATTTCACCCACATAGCATGTGTTACAAAGTTGAGAGGGCTTCGACAAAAACTGGATGCACTTCGTGTACAAAACGGACAATCTCTCTCGAAGTATCAGGGTTTCGAACGAGAACTCATCACTTACAAAGGGATTTCATTTTTTTGAACTCCATACTTTTTGTGTGTTCAAAATGCACCATTCAAAGGCACATCACAAAATTCAACAATTTCTGAATTCATTTGGTATATTTCGTTGATTATTTTTTTTTGAGCTAGTTGACCCTGAAATTGAAAAGCATTACAAATGAACTCTGAAAATGTTGAAAGTTGGCATGCTATCATCATTTCACCCACATAGCATGTGTTAAAAATTTGAGAGGGCTACGACAAAAACTGGATGCACTTCGTGTACAAAACGGACAATCTCTCTTGAAGTATCAGGGTTTCGAACGAGAACTCATCTCTTACAAAGGGATTTCATTTTTTTAACTTATTTGAACTCCATACTTTTTGTGTGTTCAAAATGCACCATTCAAAGGCACATCACAAAATTTGAACAATTTCTGACTTCATTTGATACATTTCGTGCATTTACTTTTTTTTTTGAGCTAGTTGACCGTGAAATTGAAAAGCACTACAAATGAACTCTGAAAATGTTGAAAGCTGGCATGCTATCATCATTTCACCCACATAGCATGTGTTAAAAAGTTGAGATGGCTACGACAAAAACTGGATGCACTTCGTGTACAAAACGGACAATCTCTCTCGATGTATCAGAGTTTCGAACGAGAACTCATCTCTTACAAAGGGATTTCATTTTTTTGAACTTTTTTGAACTCCATACTTTTTGTGTGTTCAAAATGCACCATTCAAAGGCACATCACAAAATTTCAACAATTTCTGACTTCATTTGGTATATTTCGTGGATTTACTTTTTTTTGAGCTAGTTGACCCTGAAATTGAAAAGCACTACAAATGAACTCTGAAAATGTTGAAAGTTGGCATGCTATCATCATTTCACCCACATAGCATGTGTTAAAAAGTTGAGAGGGCTACGACAAAAACTGGATGCACTCCGTGTACAAAACGGACAATCTCTCTCGAAGTATCAGGGTTTCGAACGAGAACTCATCTCTTACAAAGGGATTTCATTTTTTTAACTTATTTGAACTCCATACTTTTTGTGTGTTCAAAATGCACCATTCAAAGGCACATCACAAAATTTCAACAATTTCTGACTTCATTTGGTATATTTCGTGCATTTACTTATTGTTTGGAGCTAGTTGACCCTGAAATTGAAAAGCACTACAAATGAACTCTGAAAATGTTCAAATTTGGCATGCTATCATCATTTCACCCACATAGCATGTGTTAAAAAGGTGAGATGGCTACGATAAAAACTGGATGCACTTCGTGTACAAAACGGACAATCTCTCTCGAAGTATCAAGGTTTCGAACGAGAACTCATCTCTTACAAAGGGATTTCATTTTTTTGAACTTCTATGAACTCCATTCTTTTTGTGTGTTCAAAATGCACCATTCAAAGGCACATCACAAAATTTCAACAATTTCTGACTTCATTTGGTATATTTCGTAGATTTACTTACTTTTTTTGAGCTAGTTGACCCTAAAATTGAAAAGCACTACAAATGAACTCTGAAAATGTTGAAAGTTGGCATGCTATAATCATTTCACCCACATAGCATGTGTTACAAAGTTGAGAGGGCTACGACAAAAACTGGATGCACTTCGTGTACAAAACGGACAATCTCTCTCGAAGTATCAGGGTTTCAAACGAGAACTCATCTCTTACAAAGGGATCTCATTTTTTTTAACTTATTTGAACTCCATACTTTTTGTGTGTTCAAAATACACCATTCAAAGGCACATCACAAAATTTCAACAATTTCTGACATCATTTGGTATATTTCGTGCATTTACTTATTTTTTTTGAGCTAGTTGACCCTGAAATTGAAAAGCACTACAAATGAACTATGAAAATGTTGAAAGTTGGCATGCTATCATCATTTCACCCACATAGCATGTGTTAAAAAGTTGAGATGGCTACGACAAAAACTGGATGCACTTCGTGTACAAAACGGACAATCTCTCTCGAAGTATAAGGGTTTCGAACGAGAACTCATCTCTTACAAAGGGATCTCATTTTTTTGAACTTATTTGATCTCCATACTTTTTGTGTGTTCAAAATGCACCATTCAAAGGGACATCACAAAATTTCAACAATTTCTGACTTCATTTGGTATATTTCGTGCATTTACTTTGTTTTTGAGCTAGTTGACCCTGAAATTGAAAAGCACTACAAATGAACTCTGAAAATGTTGAAAGTTGGCATGCTATCATCATTTCACACACATAGCATGTTTTTAAAAGTTCAGAGGGCTACGACAAAAACTGGATGCACTTCGTGTACAAAACGGACAATCTCTCTCGAAGTATCAGGGTTTCGAACGAGAGCTCATCTCTTACAAAGGGATTTCATTTTTTTAACTTATTTGAACTCCATACTTTTTGTGTGTTCAAAATGCACCATTCAAAGGCACATCACAAAATTTCAACAATTTCAGACTTCATTTGGTATGTTTCGTGCATTTACTCTTTTTTTTGAGCTAGTTGACCCTGAAATTGAAAAGCACTACAAAAGAACTCTGAAAATGTTGAAAGTTGGCATGCTATCATCATTTCACCCACATAGCATGTGTTACAAAGTTGAGAGGGCTACGACAAAAACTGGATGCACTTCGTGTACAAAACACACAATCTCTCTCGAAGTATCACGGTTTCGAACGAGAACTCATCTCTTACAAAGGGATTTCATTTTTTTGAACTCCATACTTTTTGTGTGTTCAAAATGCACCATTCAAAGGCACATCACAAAATTTCAACAATTTCTGAATTCATTTGGTATATTTCGTTGATTATTTTTTTTTGAGCTAGTTGACCCTGAAATTGAAAAGCATTACAAATGAACTCTGAAAATGTTGAAACTTGGCATGCTATCATCATTTCACCCACATAGCATGTGTTAAAAATTTGAGAGGGCTACGACAAAAACTGGATGCACTTCGTGTACAAAACGGACAATCTCTCTTGAAGTATCAGGGTTTTGAACGAGAACTCATCTCTTACAAAGGGATTTCATTTTTTTAACTTATTTGAACTCCATACTTTTTGTGTGTTCAAAATGCACCATTCAAAGGCACATCACAAAATTTGAACAATTTCTGACTTCATTTGGTACATTTCGTGCATTTACTTTTTTTTTTGAGCTAGTTCACCCTGAAATTGAAAAGCACTACAAATGAACTCTGAAAATGTTGAAAGCTGGCATGCTATCATCATTTCACCCACATAGCATGTGTTAAAAAGTTGAGATGGCTACGACAAAAACTGGATGCACTTCGTGTACAAAATGGAAAAAATCTCTCGATGTATCAGAGTTTCGAACGAGAACTCATCTCTTACAAAGGGATTTCATTTTTTTGAACTTTTTTGAACTCCATACTTTTTGTGTGTTCAAAATGCACCATTCAAAGGCACATCACAAAATTTCAACAATTTCTGACTTCATTTGGTATATTTCGTGGATTTACTTTTTTTTTGAGCTAGTTGACCCTGAAATTGAAAAGCACTACAAATGAACTCTGAAAATGTTGAAAGTTGGCATGCTATCATCATTTCACCCACATAGCATGTGTTAAAAAGTTGAGAGGGCTACGACAAAAACTGGATGCACTCCGTGTACAAAACGGACAATCTCTCTCGAAGTATTAAGGTTTCGAACGAGAACTCATCTCTTACAAAGGGATTTCATTTTTTTGAACTTATTTGACCTCCATACTTTTTGTGTGTTCAAAATGCACCATTCAAAGGCACATCACAAAATTTCAACAATTTCTCACTTCATTTGGTATATTTCGTGCATTTACTTATTTTTTTTGAGCTAGTTGACCCTGAAATTGAAAAGCACTACAAATGAACTCTGAAAATGTTGAAAGTTGGCATGCTATCATCATTTGACGCACATAGCATGTGTTACAAAGTTGAGAGGGCTACGACAAAAACTGGATGCACTTCGTGTACAAAACAGACAATCTCTTTCGAAGTATGAGGGTTTCGAACGAGAACTCATCTCTTACAAAGGGATTTCTTTTTTTTGACCTTATTTAAACTCCATACTTTTTGTGTGGTCAAAATGCACCATTCAAAGGCACATCACAAAATTTCAACAATTTCTGACTTCATTTGGTATATTTCGTGCATTTACTTATTTTTTTTGAGCTAGTTGACCCTGAAATTGAAAAGCACTACAAATGAACTCTGAAAATGTTGAAAGTTGGCATCCTATCATAATTTCACCCACATAGCATGTTTTAAAAAGTTGAGATGGCTACGACAAAAACTGGATGCACTTCGTGTACAAAACGGACAATCTCTCTCGAAGTATCAGGGTTTCGAACGAGAACTCATCTCTTACAAAGGGATTTCATTTTTTTGAACTTATTTGAACTCCATACTTTTTGTGTGTTCAAAATGCACCATTCAAAGGCACATAACAAAATTTCAACAATTTCTGACATCATTTGGTATATTTCGTGGATTTACTTTTTTTTTTGAGCTAGTTGACCCTGAAATTGAAAAGCACTACAAATGAACTCTGAAAATGTTGAAAGTTGGCATGCTATCATCGTTTCACCCACATGGCATGTGATAAAAAGTTGAGAGGGCTACGACAAAAACTGGATGCACTTCGTGTACAAAACGGACAATCTCTCTCGAAGTATCAGGGTTTCGAACGAGAACTCATCTGTTACAAAGGGATTTCATTTTTTTAACTTATTTGAACTCCATACTTTTTGTGTGTTCAAAATGCACCATTCAAAGGCACATCACAAAATTTCAACAATTTCAGACTTCATTTGGTATGTTTCGTGCATTTACTCTTTTTTTTTGAGCTAGTTGACCCTGAAATTGAAAAGCAGTACAAAAGAACTCTGAAAATGTTGAAAGTTGGCATGCTATCATCATTTCACCCACATAGCATGTGTTACAAAGTTGAGAGGGCTACGACAAAAACTGGATGCACTTCGTGTACAAAACGGACAATCTCTCTCGAAGTATCAGGGTTTCGAACGAGAACTCATCTCTTACAAAGGGATTTCATTTTTTTGAACTCCATACTTTTTGTGTGTTCAAAATGCACCATTCAAAGGCACATCACAAAATTTCAACAATTTCGGAATTCATTTGGTATATTTCGTTGATTATTTTTTTTTGAGCTAGTTGACCCTGAAATTGAAAAGCATTACAAATGAACTATGAAAATGTTGAAACTTGGCATGCTATCATCATTTCACCCAAATAGCATGTGTTAAAAATTTGAGAGGGCTACGACAAAAACTGGATGCACTTCGTGTACAAAACGGACAATCTCTCTTGAAGTATCAGGGTTTCGAACGAGAACTCATCTCTTACAAAGGGATTTCATTTTTTTAACTTATTTGAACTCCATACTTTTTGTGTGTTCAAAATGCACCATTCAAAGGCACATCACAAAATTTGAACAATTTCTGACTTCATTTGGTATATTTCGTGCATTTACTTTTTTTTTTGAGCTAGTTGACCCTGAAATTGAAAAGCACTACAAATGAACTCTGAAAATGTTGAAAGTTGGCATGCTATCATCGTTTCACCCACATAGCATGTGTTAAAAACTTGAGATGGCTACGACAAAAACTGGATGCACTTCGTGTACAAAACGGACAATCTCTCTCGATGTATCAGAGTTTCGAACGAGAACTCATCTCTTACAAAGGGATTTCATTTTTTTGAACTTTTTTGAACTCCATACTTTTTGTGTGTTCAAAATGCACCATTCAAAGGCACATCACAAAATTTCAACAATTTCTGACTTCATGTGGTATATTTCGTGGATTTACTTATTTTTTGAGCTAATTAACCCTGAAATTGAAAAGCACTACAAATGAACTCTGAAAATGTTTAAAGTTGGCATGCTATCATCATTTCACCCACATAGCATGTGTTAAAAAGTTGAGAGGGCTACGACAAAAACTGGATGCACTCCGTGTACAAAACGGACAATCTCTCTCGAAGTATGAGGGTTTCGAACGAGAACTCATCTCTTACAAAGGGATTTCATTTTTTTGAACTTATTTGACCTCCATACTTTTTGTGTGTTCAAAATGCACCATTTAAAGGCACATCACAAAATTTCTACAATTTCTCACTTCATTTGGTATATTTCGTGCATTTACTTATTTTTTTTGAGCTAGTTGACCCTGAAATTGAAAAGCACTACAAATGAACTCTGAAAATGTTGAAAGTTGGCATGCTATCAGCATTTCACCCACATAGCATGTGTTACAATGTTGAGAGGGCTACGACAAAAACTGGATGCACTTCGTGTACAAAACGGACAATCTCTCTCGAAGTATGAGGGTTTCGAACGAGAACTCATCTCTTACAAAGGGATTTCTTTTTTTTTAACTTATTTGAACTCCATACTTTTTGTGTGGTCAAAATGCACCATTCAAAGGCACATCACAAAATTTCAACAATTTCTGACTTCATTTGGTATATTTCGTGCATTTACATTTTTTTTTGAGCTAGTTGACCCTGAAATTGAAAAGCACTACAAATGAATTCTGGAAATGTTGAAAGTTGGCATGCTATCATCATTTCACCCACAAAGCATGTTTTAAAAAGTTGAGATGGCTACGACAAAAACTGGATGCACTTCGTGTACAAAACGGACAATCTCTCTCGAAGTATCAGGGTTTCGAACGAGAACTCATCTCTTACAAAGGGATTTCAATTTTTTGAACTTATTTGAACTCCATACTTTTTGTGTGTTCAAAATGCACCATTCAAAGGAACATAACAAAATTTCAACAATTTCTGACATCATTTGGTATATTTCGTGGATTTACTTTTTTTTTTTTAGCTAGTTGACCCTGAAATTGAAAAGCACTACAAATGAACTCTGAAAATGTTGAAAGTTGGCATGCTATCATCATTTCACCCAAATGGCATGTGTTAAAAAGTTGAGAGGGCTACGACAAAAACTGGATGCACTTCGTGTACAAAACGGACAATCTCTCTCGAAGTATCAGGGTTTCGAACGAGAACTCATCTCTTACAAAGGGATTTCATTTTTTTAACTTATTTGAACTCCATACTTTTTGTGTGTTCAAAATGCACCATTCAAAGGCACATCACAAAATTTCAACAATTTCAGACTTCATTTGGTATGTTTCCTGCATTTACTCATTTTTTTTTGAGCTAGTTGACCCAGAAATTGAAAAGCACTACAAATGAACTCTGAAACTGTTGAAAGTTGGCATGCTATCATCATTTCACCCACATAGCATGTGTTACAAAGTTGAGAGGGCTACGACAAAAACTGGATGCACTTCGTGTACAAAACGGACAATCTCTCTCGAAGTATCAGGGTTTCGAACGAGAACTCATCTCTTACAAAGGGATTTCATTTTTTTGAACTCCATACTTTTGTGTGTTCAAAATGCACCATTCAAAGGCACATCACAAAATTTCAACAATTTCTGAATTCATTTGGTATATTTCGTTGATTTTTTTTTTTGAGCTAGTTGACCCTGAAATTGAAAAGCATTACAAATGAACTCTGAAAATATTGAAAGTTGGCATGCTATCATCATTTCACCCACATAGCATGTGTTAAAAATTTGAGAGGGCTCGACAAAAACTGGATGCACTTCGTGTACAAAACGGACAATCTCTCTTGAAGTATCAGGGTTTCGAACGAGAACTCATCTCTTACAAAGGGATTTCATTTTTTTAACTTATTTGAACTCCATACTTTTTGTGTGTTCAAAATGCACCATTCAAAGGCACATCACAAAATTTGAACAATTTCTGACTTCATTTGGTATATTTCGTGCATTTACTTTTTTTTTGAGCTAGTTGACCCTGAAATTGAAAAGCACTACAAATGAACTCTGAAAATGTTGAAAGTTGGCATGCTATCATCATTTCACCCACATAGCATGTGTTCAAAAGTTGAGAGGGCTACGACAAAAACTGGATGCACTCCGTGTACAAAACGGACAATCTCTCTCGAAGTATTAAGGTTTCGAACGAGAACTCATCTCTTACAAAGGGATTTCATTTTTTTGAACTTTTTTGAACTCCATACTTTTTGTGTGTTCAAAATGCACCATTCAAAGGCACATCACAAGATTTCAACAATTTCTCACTTCATTTGGTATATTTCGTGCATTTACTTATTTTTTTTGAGCTAGTTGACCCTGAAATTGAAAAGCACTACAAATGAACTCTGAAAATGTTGAAAGTTGGCATGCTATCATCATTTCACCCACATAGCATGTGTTACAATGTTGAGAGGGCTACGACAAAAACTGGATGCACTTCGTGTACAAAACGGACAATCTCTCTCGAAGTATGAGGGTTTCGAACGAGAACTCATCTCTTACAAAGGGATTTCTTTTTTTTGAACTTATTTGAACTCCATACTTTTTGTGTGGTCAAAGTGCACCATTCAAAGGCACATCACAAAATTTCAACAATTTCTGACTTCATTTGGTATATTTCGTGCATTTACTTATTTTTTTGAGCTAGTTGACCCTGAAATTGAAAAGCACTACAAATGAACTCTGAAAATGTTGAAAGTTGGCCTGCTATCATCATTTCACCCACATAGCATGTTTTAAAAAGTTGAGATGGCTACGACAAAAACTGGATGCACTTCGTGTACAAAACGGACAATCTCTCTCGAAGTATCAGGGTTTCGAACGAGAACTCATCTCTTGCAAAGGGATTTCATTTTTTTGAACTTATTTGAACTCCATACTTTTTGTGTGTTCAAAATGCACCATTCAAAGGGACATAACAAAATTTCAACAATTTCTGACATCATTTGGTATATTTCGTAGATTTACTTTTTTTTTTGAGCTAGTTGACCCTGAAATTGAAAAGCACTACAAATGAACTCTGAAAATGTTGAAAGTTGGCATGCTATCATCATTTCACCCACATGGCATGTGTTAAAAAGTTGAGAGGGCTACGACAAAAACTGGATGCACTTCGTGTACAAAACGGACAATCTCTCTCCAAGTATCAGGGTTTCGAACGAGAACTCATCTCTTACAAAGGGATTTCATTTTTTTTAACTTAATTGAACTCCATACTTTTTATGTGTTCAAAATGCACCATTCAAAGGCACATCACAAAATTTCAACAATTTCAGACTTCATTTGGTATGTTTCGTGCATTTACTCATTTTTTTGAGCTAGTTGACCCTGAAATTGAAAAGCACTACAAATGAACTCTGAAAATGTTGAAAGTTGGCATGCTATCATCATTTGACCCACATAGCATGTGTTACAAAGTTGAGAGGGCTACGACAAAAACTGGATGCACTTCGTGTACAAAACGGACAATCTCTCTCGAAGTATCAGGGTTTCGAACGAGAACTCATCTCTTACAAAGGGATTTCATTTTTTGAACTCCATACTTTTTGTGTGTTCAAAATGCACCATTAAAAGGCACATCACAAAATTTCAACAATTTCTGAATTCATTTGGTATATTTCGTTGATTATTTTTTTTTGAGCTAGTTGACCCTGAAATTGAAAAGCATTACAAATGAACTCTGAAAATGTTGAAAGTTGGCATGCTATCATAATTTCACCCACATAGCATGTGTTAAAAATTTGACAGGGCTACGACAAAAACTGGATGCACTTCGTGTACAAAACGGACAATCTCTCTTGAAGTATCAGGGTTTCGAACGAGAACTCATCTCTTACAAAGGGATTTCATTTTTTTAACTTATTTGAACTCCATACTTTTTGTGTGTTCAAAATGCACCATTCAAAGGCACATCACAAAATTTGAACAATTTCTGACTTCATTTGGTATATTTCGTGCATTTACTTTTTTTTTGAGCTAGTTGACCCTGAAATTGAAAAGCACTACAAATGAACTCTGAAAATGTTGAAAGTTGGCATGCTATCATCATTTCACCCACATAGCATGTGTTAAAAAGTTGAGATGGCTACGACAAAAACTGGATGCACTTCGTGTACAAAACGGACAATCTCTCTCGATGTATCAGAGTTTCGAACGAGAACTCATCTCTTACAAAGGGATTTCATTTTTTTGAACTTTTTTGAACTCCATACTTTTTGTGTGTTCAAAATGCACCATTCAAACGCACATCACAAAATTTCAACAATTTCTGACTTCATTTGGTATATTTCGTGGATTTACTTTTTTTTTGAGCTAGTTAACCCTGAAATTGAAAAGCACTACAAATGAACTCTGAAAATGTTGAAAGTTGGCATGCTATCATCATTTCACCCACATAGCATGTGTTAAAAAGTTGAGAGGGCTACGACAAAAACTGGATGCACTTCGTGTACAAAACGGACAATCTCTCTCGAAGTATGAGGGTTTCGAACGAGAACTCATCTCTTACAAAGGGATTTCTTTTTTTTTTGAACTTATTTGAACTCCATACTTTTTGTGTGGTCAAAATGCACCATTCAAAGGCACATCACAAAATTTCAACAATTTCTGACTTTATTTGGTATATTTCGTGCATTTACTTATTTTTTTTGAGCTAGTTGACCCTGAAATTGAAAAGCACTACAAATGAACTCTGAAAATGTTGAAAGTTGGCATGCTATCATCATTTCACCCACATAGCATGTTTTAAAAAGTTGAGATGGCTACGACAAAAACTGGATGCACTTCGTGTACAAAACGGACAATCTCTCTCGAAGTATCAGGGTTTCGAACGAGAACACATCTCTTACAAAGGGATTTCATTTTTTTGAACTTATTTGAACTCCATACTTTTTGTGTGTTCAAGATGCACCATTCAAAGGGACATAACAAAATTTCAACAATTTCTGACATCATTTGGTATATTTCGTGGATTTACTTTTTTTTTGAGCTAGTTGACCCTGAAATTGAAAAGCACTACAAATGAACTCTGAAAATGTTGAAAGTTGGCATGCTATCATCATTTCACCCACATGGCATGTGTTAAAAAGTTGAGAGGGCTACGAAAAAAACTGGATGCACTTCGTGTACAAAACGGACAATCTCTCTCGAAATATCAGGGTTTCGAACGAGAACTCATCTCTTACGAAGGGATTTCATTTTTTTAACTTATTTGAACTCCATACTTTTTGTGTGTTCAAAATGCACCATTCAAAGGCACATCACAAAATTTCAACAATTTCAGACTTCATTTGGTATGTTTCGTGCATTTACTCATTTTTTTTGAGCTAGTTGACCCTGAAATTGAAAAGCACTACAAATGAACTCTGAAAATGTTGAAAGTTGGCATGCTATCATCATTTCACCCACATAGCATGTGTTACAAAGTTGAGAGGGCTACGACAAAAACTGGATGCACTTCGTGTACAAAACGGACAATCTCTCTCGAAGTATCAGAGTTTCGGACGAGAACTCATCTCTTACAAAGGGATTTCATTTTTTTGAACTCCATACTTTTTGTGTGTTCAAAATGCACCATTCAAAGGCACATCACAAAATTTCAACAATTTCTGAATTCATTTGGTATATTTCGTTGATTATTTTTTTTTGAGCTAGTTGACCCTGAAATTGAAAAGCATTACAAATGAACTCTGAAAATGTTGAAAGTTGGCATGCTATCATCATTTCACCCACATAGCATGTGTTAAAAATTTGACAGGGCTACGACAAAAACTGGATGCACTTCGTGTACAAAACGGACAATCTCTCTTGAAGTATCAGGGTTTCGAACGAGAACTCATCTCTTACAAAGGGATTTCATTTTTTTAACTTATTTGAACTCCATACTTTTTGTGTGTTCAAAATGCACCATTCAAAGGCACATCACAAAATTTGAACAATTTCTGACTTCATTTGGTATATTTCGTGCATTTACTTTTTTTTTGAGCTAGTTGACCCTGAAATTGAAAAGCACTACAAATGAACTCTGAAAATGTTGAAAGTTGGCATGCTATCATCATTTCACCCACATAGCATGTGTTAAAAAGTTGAGATGGCTACGACAAAAACTGGATGCACTTCGTGTACAAAACGGACAATCTCTCTCGATGTATCAGAGTTTCGAACGAGAACTCATCTCTTACAAAGGGATTTCATTTTTTTGAACTTTTTTGAACTCCATACTTTTTGTGTGTTCAAAATGCACCATTCAAACGCACATCACAAAATTTCAACAATTTCTGACTTCATTTGGTATATTTCGTGGATTTACTTTTTTTTTGAGCTAGTTAACCCTGAAATTGAAAAGCACTACAAATGAACTCTGAAAATGTTGAAAGTTGGCATGCTATCATCATTTCACCCACATAGCATGTGTTAAAAAGTTGAGAGGGCTACGACAAAAACTGGATGCACTTCGTGTACAAAACGGACAATCTCTCTCGAAGTATGAGGGTTTCGAACGAGAACTCATCTCTTACAAAGGGATTTCTTTTTTTTTGAACTTATTTGAACTCCATACTTTTTGTGTGGTCAAAATGCACCATTCAAAGGCACATCACAAAATTTCAACAATTTCTGACTTTATTTGGTATATTTCGTGCATTTACTTATTTTTTTTGAGCTAGTTGACCCTGAAATTGAAAAGCACTACAAATGAACTCTGAAAATGTTGAAAGTTGGCATGCTATCATCATTTCACCCACATAGCATGTTTTAAAAAGTTGAGATGGCTACGACAAAAACTGGATGCACTTCGTGTACAAAACGGACAATCTCTCTCGAAGTATCAGGGTTTCGAACGAGAACACATCTCTTACAAAGGGATTTCATTTTTTTGAACTTATTTGAACTCCATACTTTTTGTGTGTTCAAGATGCACCATTCAAAGGGACATAACAAAATTTCAACAATTTCTGACATCATTTGGTATATTTCGTGGATTTACTTTTTTTTTGAGCTAGTTGACCCTGAAATTGAAAAGCACTACAAATGAACTCTGAAAATGTTGAAAGTTGGCATGCTATCATCATTTCACCCACATGGCATGTGTTAAAAAGTTGAGAGGGCTACGAAAAAAACTGGATGCACTTCGTGTACAAAACGGACAATCTCTCTCGAAATATCAGGGTTTCGAACGAGAACTCATCTCTTACGAAGGGATTTCATTTTTTTAACTTATTTGAACTCCATACTTTTTGTGTGTTCAAAATGCACCATTCAAAGGCACATCACAAAATTTCAACAATTTCAGACTTCATTTGGTATGTTTCGTGCATTTACTCATTTTTTTTGAGCTAGTTGACCCTGAAATTGAAAAGCACTACAAATGAACTCTGAAAATGTTGAAAGTTGGCATGCTATCATCATTTCACCCACATAGCATGTGTTACAAAGTTGAGAGGGCTACGACAAAAACTGGATGCACTTCGTGTACAAAACGGACAATCTCTCTCGAAGTATCAGGGTTTCGGACGAGAACTCATCTCTTACAAAGGGATTTCATTTTTTTGAACTCCATACTTTTTGTGTGTTCAAAATGCACCATTCAAAGGCACATCACAAAATTTCAACAATTTCTGAATTCATTTGGTATATTTCGTTGATTATTTTTTTTTGAGCTAGTTGACCCTTAAATTGAAAAGCATTACAAATGAACTCTGAAAATGTTGAAAGTTGGCATGCTATCATCATTTCACCCACATAGCATGTGTTAAAAATTTGAGAGGGCTACGACAAAAACTGGATGCACTTCGTGTACAAAACGGACAATCTCTCTTGAAGTATGAGGGTTTCGAACGAGAACTCATCTCTTACAAAGGGATTTCATTTTTTTAACTTATTTGAACTCCATACTTTTTGTGTGTTCAAAATGCACCATTCAAAGGCACATCACAAAATTTGAAGAATTTCTGATTTCATTTGGTATATTTCGTGCATTTACTTATTTTTTTGACCTAGTTGACCCTGAAATTGAAAAGCACTACAAATGAACTCTGGAAATGTTGAAAGTTGGCATGCTATCATCATTTCACCCACATAGCATGTGTTAAAAAGTTGAGAGGGCTACGACAAAAACTGGATGCACTCCGTGTACAAAACAGACAATCTCTCTCGAAGTATCAGGTCTTCGAACGAGAACTCATCTCTTACAAAGGGATTTCATTTTTTTAACTTATTTGAACTCCATACTTTTTGTGTGTTCAAAATGCACCATTCAAAGGCACATCACAAAATTTGAACAATTTCTGATTTCATTTGGTATATTTCGTGCATTTACTTTTTTTTTGAGCTAGTTGACCCTGAAATTGAAAAGCACTACAAATGAACTCTGAAAATGTTGAAAGTTGGCATGCTATCATAATTTCACCCACATAGCATGTGTTAAAAAGTTGAGATGGCTACGACAAAAACTGGATGCACTTCGTGTACAAAACGGACAATCTCTCTCGATGTATCAGAGTTTCGAACGAGAACTCATCTCTTACAAAGGGATTTCATTTTTTTGAACTTTTTTGAACTCCATACTTTTTGTGTGTTCAAAATGCACCATTCAAAGGCACATCACAAAATTTCAACAATTTCTGACTTCATTTGGTATATTTCGTGGATTTACTTTTTTTTTGAGCTAGTTGACCCTGAAATTGAAAAGCACTACAAATGAACTCTGAAAATGTTGAAAGTTGGCATGCTATCATCATTTCACCCACATAGCATGTGTTAAAAAGTTGAGAGGGCTACGACAAAAACTAGATGCACTCCGTGTACAAAACGGACAATCTCTCTCGAAGTATTAAGGTTTCGAACGAGAACTCATCTCTTACAAGGGGATTTCATTTTTTGAACTTATTTGACCTCCATACTTTTTGTGTGTTCAAAATGCACCATTCAAAGGCACATCACAAAATTTCAACAATTTCTCACTTCATTTGGTATATTTCGTGCATTTACTTATTTTTTTTGAGCTAGTTGACCCTGAAATTGAAAAGCACTACAAATGAACTCTGAAAATGTTGAAAGTTGGCATGCTTTCATCATTTCACCCACATAGCATGTGTTACAAAGTTGAGAGGGCTACGACAAAAACTGGATGCACTTCGTGTACAAAACGGACAATCTCTCTCGAAGTATGAGGGTTTCGAACGAGAACTCATCTCTTACAAAAGGATTTCTTTTTTTGAACTTATTTGAACTCCATACTTTTTGTGTGTTCAAAATGCACCATTCAAAGGCACATCACAAAATTTCAACAATTTCTGACTTCATTTGGTATATTTCGTGCATTTACTTATTTTTTTTGAGCTAGTTGACCCTGAAATTGAAAAGCACTACAAATGAACTCTGAAAATGTTGAAAGTTGGCATGCTATCATCATTTCACCCACATAGCATGTGTTGAAAAGTTGAAATGGCTACGACAAAAACTGGATGCACTTCGTGTACAAAATGGACAATCTCTCTCGAAGTATCACGGTTTCGAACGAGAACTCATCTCTTACAAAGGGATTTCATTTTTTTAACTTATTTGAACTCCATACTTTTTGTGTGTTCAAAATGCACCATTCAAAGGCACATCACAAAATTTCAACAATTTGTGACTTCATTTGGTATATTTCGTGGATTTACTTTTTTTTTGAGCTAGTTGACCCTGAAATTGAAAAGCACTACAAATGAACTCTGAAAATGTTGAAAGTTGGCATGCTATCATCATTTAACCCACATAGCATGTGTTACAAAGTTGAGAGGGCTACGACAAAAACTGGATGCACTTCGTGTACAAAAAGGACAATCTCTCTCGAAGTATCAGGGTTTCGAACGAGAACTCATCTCTTACAAAGGGATTTCATTTTTTTAACTTATTTGAACTCCATACTTTTTGTGTGTTCAAAATGCACCATTCAAAGGCACATCACAAAATTTCAACAATTTCTGACTTCATTTGGTATATTTCGTGGATTTACGTTTTTTTTTTGAGCTAGTTGACCCTGAAATTGAAAAGCACTACAAATGAACTCTGAAAATGTTGAAAGTTGGCATGCTATCATCATTTCACCCACATAGCATGTGTTAAAAAGTTGAGAGGGCTATGACAAAAACTGGATGCACTTCGTGTACAAAACAGACAATCTCTCTCGAAGTATCAGGGTTTCGAACGAGAACTCATCTCTTACAAAGGGATTTCATTTTTTTAACTTATTTGAACTCCATACTTTTTGTGTGTTCAAAATGCACCATTCAAAGGCACATCACAAAATTTCAACAATTTCTGACTTCATTTGGTATATTTCGTGCATTTACTTTTTTTTTTTGAGCTAGTTGACACTGAAATTGAAAAGCACTACAAATGAACTCTGAAAATGTTGAAAGTTGGCATGCTATCATCATTTCACCCACATAGCATGTGTTAAAAAGTTGAGATGGCTACGACAAAAACTGGATGCACTTCGTGTACAAAACGGACAATCTCTCTCGATGTATCAGAGTTTCGAACGAGAACTCATCTCTTACAAAGGGATTTCATTTTTTTGAACTTTTTTGAACTCCATACTTTTTGTGTGTTCAAAATGCACCATTCAAAGGCGCATCACAAAATTTCAACAATTTCTGACTTCATTTGGTATATTTCGTGGATTTACTTTTTTTTTGAGCTAGTTGACCCTGAAATTGAAAAGCATTACAAATGAACTCTGAAAATGTTGAAAGTTGACATGCTATCATCATTTCACCCACATAGCATGTGTTAAAAAGTTGAGAGGGCTACGACAAAAACTGGATGCACTCCGTGTACAAAACGGACAATCTCTCTCGAAGTATTAAGGTTTCGAACGAGAACTCATCTCTTACAAAGGGATTTCATTTTTTTGAACTTATTTGACCTCCATACTTTT
This sequence comes from Hordeum vulgare subsp. vulgare, assembly GCF_904849725.1. Lineage (NCBI taxonomy): Eukaryota > Viridiplantae > Streptophyta > Magnoliopsida > Poales > Poaceae > Hordeum > Hordeum vulgare. Next base: position 18,274,063 of record NC_058518.1, read on the forward strand.
TGTGTGTTCAAAATGCACCATTCAAAGGCACGTCACAAAATTTCAACAATTTCTCACTTCATTTGGTATATTTCGTGCATTTACTTATTTTTTTTGAGCTAGTTGACCCTGAAATTGAAAAGCACTACAAATGAACTCTGAAAATGTTGAAAGTTGGCATGCTATCATCATTTCACCCACATAGCATGTGTTACAATGTTGAGAGGGCTACGACAAAAACTGGATGCACTTCGTGTACAAAACGGACAATCTCTCTCGAAGTATGAGGGTTTCAAACGAGAACTCATCTCTTACAAAGGGATTTCTTTTTTTTGAACTTATTTGAACTCCATACTTTTTGTGTGGTCAAAATGCACCATTCAAAGGCACATCACAAAATTTCAACAATTTCTGACTTCATTTGGTATATTTCGTGGATTTTTTTTTTTGAGCTAGTTAACCCTGAAATTCAAAAGCACTACAAATGAACTCCGAAAATGTTGAAAGTTGGCATGCTATCATCATTTCACCCACATAGCATGTTTTAAAAAGTTGAGATGGCTACGACAAAAACTGGATGCACTTCGTGTACAAAACGGACAATCTCTCTCGAAGTATCAGGGTTTCGAACGAGAACTCATCTCTTACAAAGGGATTTCATTTTTTTAACTTATTTGAACTCCATACTTTTTGTGTGTTCAAAATGCACCATTCAAAGGCACATCACAAAATTTCAACAATTTCAGACTTCATTTGGTATGTTTCGTGCATTTACTCATTTTTTTTGAGCTAGTTGACCCTGAAATTGAAAAGCACTACAAATGAACTCTGAAAATGTTGAAAGTTGGCATGCTATCATCATTTCACCCACATAGCATGTGTTACAAAGTTGAGAGGGCAACGACAAAAACTGGATGCACTTCGTGTACAAAACGGACAATCTCTCTCGAAGTATCAGGGTTTCGAACGAGAACTCATCTCTTACAAAGGGATTTCATTTTTTTGAACTCCATACTTTTTGTGTGTTCAAAATGCACCATTCAAAGGCACATCACAAAATTTCAACAATTTCTAAATTCATTTGGTATATTTCGTTGATTATTTTTTTTGAGCTAGTTGACCCTGAAATTGAAAAGTATTACAAATGAACTCTGAAAATGTTGAAAGTTGGCATGCTATCATCATTTCACCCACATAGCATGTGTTAAAAATTTGAGAGGGCTACGACAAAAACTGGATGCACTTCGTGTACAAAACGGACAATCTCTCTTGAAGTATCAGGGTTTCGAACGAGAACTCATCTCTTACAAAGGGATTTCATTTTTTTAACTTATTTGAACTCCATACTTTTTGTGTGTTCAAAATGCACCATTCAAAGGCACATCACAAAATTTGAACAATTTCTGACTTCATTTGGTATATTTCGTGCACTTACTTTTTTTTTGAGCTAGTTGACCCTGAAATTGAAAAGCACTACAAATGAACTCTGAAAATGTTGAAAGTTGGCATGCTATTATCATTTCACCCACATAGCATGTGTTAAAAAGTTGAGATGGCTACGACAAAAACTGGATGCACTTCGTGTACAAAACGGACAATCTCTCTCGATGTATCAGAGTTTCGAACGAGAACTCATCTCTTACAAAGGGATTTCATTTTTTTGAACTTTTTTGAACTCCATACTTTTTGTGTGTTCAAAATGCACCATTCAAAGGCACATCACAAAATTTCAACAATTTCTGACTTCATTTGGTATATTTCGTGGATTTACTTTTTTTTGAGCTAGTTTACCCTGAAATTGAAAAGCACTACAAATGAACTCTGAAAATGTTGAAAGTTGGCATGCTATCATCATTTCACCCACATAGCATGTGTGAAAAAGTTGAGAGGGCTACGACAAAAACTGGATGCACTCCGTGTACAAAACGGACAATCTCTCTCGAAGTATTAAGGTTTCGAAAGAGAACTCATCTCTTACAAGGGGATTTCATTTTTTTGAACTTATTTGACCTCCATACTTTTTGTGTGTTCAAAATGCACCATTCAAAGGCACATCACAAAATTTCAACAATTTCTCACTTCATTTGGTATATTTCGTGCATTTACTTATTTTTTTGAGCTAGTTGACCGTGAAATTGAAAAGCACTACAAATGAACTATGAAAATGTTGAAAGTTGGCATGCTATCATAATTTCACCCACATAGCATGTGTTACAAAGTTGAGAGGGCTACGACAAAAACTGGATGCACTTCGTGTACAAAACGGACAATCTCTCTCGAAGTATGAGGGTTTCGAACGAGAACTCATCTCTTACAAAGGGATTTCTTTTTTTGAACTTATTTGAACTCCATACTTTTTGTGTGTTCAAAATGCACCATTCAAAGGCACATCACAAAATTTCAACAATTTCTGACTTCATTTGGTATATTTCGTGCATTTACTTTTTTTTTTTAGCTAGTTGACCCTGAAATTGAAAAGCACTACAAATGAACTCTGAAAATGTTGAAAGTTGGCATGCTATCATCATTTCACCCACATAGCATGTGTTACAAAGTTGAGAGGGCTACGACAAAAACTGGATGCACTTCGTGTACAAAACGGACAATCTCTCTTGAAGTATGAGGGTTTCGAACGAGAACTCATCTCTTACAACGGGATTTCTTTTTTTGAACTTATTTGAACTCCATAATTTTTGTGTGTTCAAAATGCACCATTCAAAGGCACATCACAAAATTTCAACAATTTCTGACTTCATTTGGTATATTTCGTGGATTTACTTATTTTTTTGAGCTAGTTGACCCTGAAATTGAAAAGCACTACAAATGAACTCTGAAAATGTTGAAAGTTGGCATGCTATCATCATTTCACCCACATAGCATGTGTTACAAAGTTGAGAGGGCTACGACAAAAACTGGATGCACTTCGTGTACAAAACGGACAATCTCTCTCGAAGTATCAGGGTTTCGAACGAGAACTCATCTCTTACAAAGGGATTTCATTTTTTTGAACTCCATACTTTTTGTGTGTTCAAAATGCACCATTCAAAGGCACATCACAAAATTTCAACAATTTCTAAATTCATTTGGTATATTTCGTTGATTATTTTTTTTGAGCTAGTTGACCCTGAAATTGAAAAGCATTACAAATGAACTCTGAAAATGTTGAAAGTTGGCATGCTATCATCATTTCACCCACATAGCATGTGTTAAAAATTTGAGAGGGCTACGACAAAAACTGGATGCACTTCGTGTACAAAACGGACAATCTCTCTTGAAGTATCAGGGTTTCGAACGAGAACTCATCTCTTACAAGGGGATTTCATTTTTTTAACTTATTTGAACTCCATACTTTTTGTGTGTTCAAAATGCACCATTCAAAGGCACATCACAAAATTTGAACAATTTCTGACTTCATTTGGTATATTTCGTGCACTTACTTTTTTTTTGAGCTAGTTGACCCTGAAATTGAAAAGCACTACAAATGAACTCTGAAAATGTTGAAAGTTGGCATGCTATTATCATTTCACCCACATAGCATGTGTTAAAAAGTTGAGATGGCTACGACAAAAACTGGATGCACTTCGTGTACAAAACGGACAATCTCTCTCGATGTATCAGAGTTTCGAACGAGAACTCATCTCTTACAAAGGGATTTCATTTTTTTGAACTTTTTTGAACTCCATACTTTTTGTGTGTTCAAAATGCACCATTCAAAGGCACATCACAAAATTTCAACAATTTCTGACTTCATTTGGTATATTTCGTGGATTTACTTTTTTTTGAGCTAGTTTACCCTGAAATTGAAAAGCACTACAAATGAACTCTGAAAATGTTGAAAGTTGGCATGCTATCATCATTTCACCCACATAGCATGTGTGAAAAAGTTGAGAGGGCTACGACAAAAACTGGATGCACTCCGTGTACAAAACGGACAATCTCTCTCGAAGTATTAAGGTTTCGAAAGAGAACTCATCTCTTACAAGGGGATTTCATTTTTTTGAACTTATTTGACCTCCATACTTTTTGTGTGTTCAAAATGCACCATTCAAAGGCACATCACAAAATTTCAACAATTTCTCACTTCATTTGGTATATTTCGTGCATTTACTTATTTTTTTGAGCTAGTTGACCGTGAAATTGAAAAGCACTACAAATGAACTATGAAAATGTTGAAAGTTGGCATGCTATCATAATTTCACCCACATAGCATGTGTTACAAAGTTGAGAGGGCTACGACAAAAACTGGATGCACTTCGTGTACAAAACGGACAATCTCTCTCGAAGTATGAGGGTTTCGAACGAGAACTCATCTCTTACAAAGGGATTTCTTTTTTTGAACTTATTTGAACTCCATACTTTTTGTGTGTTCAAAATGCACCATTCAAAGGCACATCACAAAATTTCAACAATTTCTGACTTCATTTGGTATATTTCGTGCATTTACTTATTTTTTTTTAGCTAGTTGACCCTGAAATTGAAAAGCACTACAAATGAACTCTGAAAATGTTGAAAGTTGGCATGCTATCATCATTTCACCCACATAGCATGTGTTGAAAAGTTGAGATGGCTACGACAAAAACTGGATGCACTTCGTGTACAAAACGGACAATCTCTCTCGAAGTATCACGGTTTCGAACGAGAACTCATCTCTTACAAAGGGATTTCATTTTTTTGAACTTACTTGAACTCCATACTTTTTGTGTGTTCAAAATTCACCATTCAAAGGCACATCACAAAATTTCAACAATTTCTGACTTCATTTGGTATATTTCGTGGATTTACTTTTTTTTTTTGAGGTAGTTGACCCTGAAATTGAAAAGCACTACAAATGAACTCTGAAAATGTTGAAAGTTGGCATGCTATCATCATTTAACCCACATAGCATGTGTTACAAAGTTGAGAGGGCTACGACAAAAACTGGATGCACTTCGTGTACAAAAAGGACAATCTCTCTCGAAGTATCAGGGTTTCGAACGAAAACTCATCTCTTACAAAGGGATTTCATTTTTTTTAACTTATTTGAACTCCATACTTTTTGTGTGTGGAAAATGCACCATTCAAAGGCACATCATAAAATTTCAACAATTTCTGACTTCATTTGGTATATTTCGTGCATTTACTTATTTTTTTTGAGCTAGTTGACCCTGAAATTGAAAATCACTACAAATGAACTCTGAAAATGTTGAAAGTTGGCATGCTATCATCATTTCACCGACATAGCATGTGTTAAAAAGTTGAGAGGGCTACGACAAAAACTGGATGCACTCCGTGTACAAAACGGACAATCTCTCTCGAAGTATTAAGGTTTCGAACGAGAACTCATCTCTTACAAGGGGATTTCATTTTTTTGAACTTATTTGACCTCTATACTTTTTGTGTGTTCAAAATGCACCATTCAAAGGCACATCACAAAATTTCAACAATTTCTCACTTCATTTGGTATATTTCGTGCATTTACTTATTTTTTTTGAGCTAGTTGACCCTGAAATTGAAAAGCACTACAAATGAACTCTGAAAATGTTGAAAGTTGGCATGCTATCATCATTTCACCCACATAGCATGTGTTACAAAGTTGAGAGGGCTACGACAAAAACTGGATGCACTTCGTGTACAAAACGGACAATCTCTCTCGAAGTATGAGGGTTTCGAACGAGAACTCATCCCTTACAACGGGATTTCTTTTTTTGAACTTATTTGAACTCCATAATTTTTGTGTGTTCAAAATGCACCATTCAAAGGCACATCACAAAATTTCAACAATTTCTGACTTCATTTGGTATATTTCGTGGATTTACTTATTTTTTTGAGCTAGTTGACCCTGAAATTGAAAAGCACTACAAATGAACTCTGAAAATGTTGAAAGTTGGCATGCTATCATCATTTCACCCACATAGCATGTGTTACAAAGTTGAGAGGGCTACGACAAAAACTGGATGCACTTCGTGTACAAAACGGACAATCTCTCTCGAAGTATCAGGGTTTCGAACGAGAACTCATCTCTTACAAAGGGATTTCATTTTTTTGAACTCCATACTTTTTGTGTGTTCAAAATGCACCATTCAAAGGCACATCACAAAATTTCAACAATTTCTAAATTCATTTGGTATATTTCGTTGATTATTTTTTTTGAGCTAGTTGACCCTGAAATTGAAAAGCATTACAAATGAACTCTGAAAATGTTGAAAGTTGGCATGCTATCATCATTTCACCCACATAGCATGTGTTAAAAATTTGAGAGGGCTACGACAAAAACTGGATGCACTTCGTGTACAAAACGGACAATCTCTCTTGAAGTATCAGGGTTTCGAACGAGAACTCATCTCTTACAAAGGGATTTCATTTTTTTAACTTATTTGAACTCCATACTTTTTGTGTGTTCAAAATGCACCATTCAAAGGCACATCACAAAATTTGAACAATTTCTGACTTCATTTGGTATATTTCGTGCACTTACTTTTTTTTTGAGCTAGTTGACCCTGAAATTGAAAAGCACTACAAATGAACTCTGAAAATGTTGAAAGTTGGCATGCTATTATCATTTCACCCACATAGCATGTGTTAAAAAGTTGAGATGGCTACGACAAAAACTGGATGCACTTCGTGTACAAAACGGACAATCTCTCTCGATGTATCAGAGTTTCGAACGAGAACTCATCTCTTACAAAGGGATTTCATTTTTTTGAACTCCATACTTTTTGTGTGTTCAAAATGCACCATTCAAAGGCACATCACAAAATTTCAACAATTTCTAAATTCATTTGGTATATTTCGTTGATTATTTTTTTTGAGCTAGTTGACCCTGAAATTGAAAAGCATTACAAATGAACTCTGAAAATGTTGAAAGTTGGCATGCTATCATCATTTCACCCACATAGCATGTGTTAAAAATTTGAGAGGGCTACGACAAAAACTGGATGCACTTCGTGTACAAAACGGACAATCTCTCTTGAAGTATCAGGGTTTCGAACGAGAACTCATCTCTTACAAAGGGATTTCATTTTTTTAACTTATTTGAACTCCATACTTTTTGTGTGTTCAAAATGCACCATTCAAAGGCACATCACAAAATTTGAACAATTTCTGACTTCATTTGGTATATTTCGTGCACTTACTTTTTTTTTGAGCTAGTTGACCCTGAAATTGAAAAGCACTACAAATGAACTCTGAAAATGTTGAAAGTTGGCATGCTATTATCATTTCACCCACATAGCATGTGTTAAAAAGTTGAGATGGCTACGACAAAAACTGGATGCACTTCGTGTACAAAACGGACAATCTCTCTCGATGTATCAGAGTTTCGAACGAGAACTCATCTCTTACAAAGGGATTTCATTTTTTTGAACTTTTTTGAACTCCATACTTTTTGTGTGTTCAAAATGCACCATTCAAAGGCACATCACAAAATTTCAACAATTTCTGACTTCATTTGGTATATTTCGTGGATTTACTTTTTTTTGAGCTAGTTTACCCTGAAATTGAAAAGCACTACAAATGAACTCTGAAAATGTTGAAAGTTGGCATGCTATCATCATTTCACCCACATAGCATGTGTGAAAAAGTTGAGAGGGCTACGACAAAAACTGGATGCACTCCGTGTACAAAACGGACAATCTCTCTCGAAGTATTAAGGTTTCGAAAGAGAACTCATCTCTTACAAGGGGATTTCATTTTTTTGAACTTATTTGACCTCCATACTTTTTGTGTGTTCAAAATGCACCATTCAAAGGCACATCACAAAATTTCAACAATTTCTCACTTCATTTGGTATATTTCGTGCATTTACTTATTTTTTTGAGCTAGTTGACCGTGAAATTGAAAAGCACTACAAATGAACTATGAAAATGTTGAAAGTTGGCATGCTATCATAATTTCACCCACATAGCATGTGTTACAAAGTTGAGAGGGCTACGACAAAAACTGGATGCACTTCGTGTACAAAACGGACAATCTCTCTCGAAGTATGAGGGTTTCGAACGAGAACTCATCTCTTACAAAGGGATTTCTTTTTTTGAACTTATTTGAACTCCATACTTTTTGTGTGTTCAAAATGCACCATTCAAAGGCACATCACAAAATTTCAACAATTTCTGACTTCATTTGGTATATTTCGTGCATTTACTTATTTTTTTTTAGCTAGTTGACCCTGAAATTGAAAAGCACTACAAATGAACTCTGAAAATGTTGAAAGTTGGCATGCTATCATCATTTCACCCACATAGCATGTGTTGAAAAGTTGAGATGGCTACGACAAAAACTGGATGCACTTCGTGTACAAAACGGACAATCTCTCTCGAAGTATAACGGTTTCGAACGAGAACTCATCTCTTACAAAGGGATTTCATTTTTTTGAACTTACTTGAACTCCATACTTTTTGTGTGTTCAAAATTCACCATTCAAAGGCACATCACAAAATTTCAACAATTTCTGACTTCATTTGGTATATTTCGTGGATTTACTTTTTTTTTTGAGGTAGTTGACCCTGAAATTGAAAAGCACTACAAATGAACTCTGAAAATGTTGAAAGTTGGCATGCTATCATCATTTAACCCACATAGCATGTGTTACAAAGTTGAGAGGGCTACGACAAAAACTGGATGCACTTCGTGTACAAAAAGGACAATCTCTCTCGAAGTATCAGGGTTTCGAACGAAAACTCATCTCTTACAAAGGGATTTCATTTTTTTTAACTTATTTGAACTCCATACTTTTTGTGTGTGGAAAATGCACCATTCAAAGGCACATCACAAAATTTCAACAATTTCTGACTTCATTTGGTATATTTCGTGCACTTACTTTTTTTTGAGCTAGTTGACCCTGAAATTGAAAAGCACTACAAATGAACTCTGAAAATGTTGAAAGTTGGCATGCTATTATCATTTCACCCACATAGCATGTGTTAAAAAGTTGAGATGGCTACGACAAAAACTGGATGCACTTCGTGTACAAAACGGACAATCTCTCTCGATGTATCAGAGTTTCGAACGAGAACTCATCTCTTACAAAGGGATTTCATTTTTTTGAACTCCATACTTTTTGTGTGTTCAAAATGCACCATTCAAAGGCACATCACAAAATTTCAACAATTTCTAAATTCATTTGGTATATTTCGTTGATTATTTTTTTTGAGCTAGTTGACCCTGAAATTGAAAAGCATTACAAATGAACTCTGAAAATGTTGAAAGTTGGCATGCTATCATCATTTCACCCACATAGCATGTGTTAAAAATTTGAGAGGGCTACGACAAAAACTGGATGCACTTCATGTACAAAACGGACAATCTCTCTTGAAGTATCAGGGTTTCGAACGAGAACTCATCTCTTACAAAGGGATTTCATTTTTTTAACTTATTTGAACTCCATACTTTTTGTGTGTTCAAAATGCACCATTCAAAGGCACATCACAAAATTTGAACAATTTCTGACTTCATTTGGTATATTTCGTGCACTTACTTTTTTTTTGAGCTAGTTGACCCTGAAATTGAAAAGCACTACAAATGAACTCTGAAAATGTTGAAAGTTGGCATGCTATTATCATTTCACCCACATAGCATGTGTTAAAAAGTTGAGATGGCTACGACAAAAACTGGATGCACTTCGTGTACAAAACGGACAATCTCTCTCGATGTATCAGAGTTTCGAACGAGAACTCATCTCTTACAAAGGGATTTCATTTTTTTGAACTTTTTTGAACTCCATACTTTTTGTGTGTTCAAAATGCACCATTCAAAGGCACATCACAAAATTTCAACAATTTCTGACTTCATTTGGTATATTTCGTGGATTTACTTTTTTTTGAGCTAGTTTACCCTGAAATTGAAAAGCACTACAAATGAACTCTGAAAATGTTGAAAGTTGGCATGCTATCATCATTTCACCCACATAGCATGTGTGAAAAAGTTGAGAGGGCTACGACAAAAACTGGATGCACTCCGTGTACAAAACGGACAATCTCTCTCGAAGTATTAAGGTTTCGAAAGAGAACTCATCTCTTACAAGGGGATTTCATTTTTTTGAACTTATTTGACCTCCATACTTTTTGTGTGTTCAAAATGCACCATTCAAAGGCACATCACAAAATTTCAACAATTTCTCACTTCATTTGGTATATTTCGTGCATTTACTTATTTTTTTGAGCTAGTTGACCGTGAAATTGAAAAGCACTACAAATGAACTATGAAAATGTTGAAAGTTGGCATGCTATCATAATTTCACCCACATAGCATGTGTTACAAAGTTGAGAGGGCTACGACAAAAACTGGATGCACTTCGTGTACAAAACGGACAATCTCTCTCGAAGTATGAGGGTTTCGAACGAGAACTCATCTCTTACAAAGGGATTTCTTTTTTTGAACTTATTTGAACTCCATACTTTTTGTGTGTTCAAAATGCACCATTCAAAGGCACATCACAAAATTTCAACAATTTCTGACTTCATTTGGTATATTTCGTGCATTTACTTATTTTTTTTTAGCTAGTTGACCCTGAAATTGAAAAGCACTACAAATGAACTCTGAAAATGTTGAAAGTTGGCATGCTATCATCATTTCACCCACATAGCATGTGTTGAAAAGTTGAGATGGCTACGACAAAAACTGGATGCACTTCGTGTACAAAACGGACAATCTCTCTCGAAGTATAACGGTTTCGAACGAGAACTCATCTCTTACAAAGGGATTTCATTTTTTTGAACTTACTTGAACTCCATACTTTTTGTGTGTTCAAAATTCACCATTCAAAGGCACATCACAAAATTTCAACAATTTCTGACTTCATTTGGTATATTTCGTGGATTTACTTTTTTTTTTTGAGGTAGTTGACCCTGAAATTGAAAAGCACTACAAATGAACTCTGAAAATGTTGAAAGTTGGCATGCTATCATCATTTAACCCACATAGCATGTGTTACAAAGTTGAGAGGGCTACGACAAAAACTGGATGCACTTCGTGTACAAAAAGGACAATCTCTCTCGAAGTATCAGGGTTTTGAACGAAAACTCATCTCTTACAAAGGGATTTCATTTTTTTTAACTTATTTGAACTCCATACTTTTTGTGTGTGGAAAATGCACCATTCAAAGGCACATCATAAAATTTCAACAATTTCTGACTTCATTTGGTATATTTCGTGCATTTACTTATTTTTTTTGAGCTAGTTGACCCTGAAATTGAAAAGCACTACAAATGAACTCTGAAAATGTTGAAAGTTGGCATGCTATCATCATTTCACCGACATAGCATGTGTTAAAAAGTTGAGAGGGCTACGACAAAAACTGGATGCACTCCGTGTACAAAACGGACAATCTCTCTCGAAGTATTAAGGTTTCGAACGAGAACTCATCTCTTACAAGGGGATTTCATTTTTTTGAACTTATTTGACCTCTATACTTTTTGTGTGTTCAAAATGCACCATTCAAAGGCACATCACAAAATTTCAACAATTTCTCACTTCATTTGGTATATTTCGTGCATTTACTTATTTTTTTTGAGCTAGTTGACCCTGAAATTGAAAAGCACTACAAATGAACTCTGAAAATGTTGAAAGTTGGCATGCTATCATCATTTCACCCACATAGCATGTGTTACAAAGTTGAGAGGGCTACGACAAAAACTGGATGCACTTCGTGTACAAAACGGACAATCTCTCTCGAAGTATGAGGGTTTCGAACGAGAACTCATCTCTTACAACGGGATTTCTTTTTTTGAACTTATTTGAACTCCATAATTTTTGTGTGTTCAAAATGCACCATTCAAAGGCACATCACAAAATTTCAACAATTTCTGACTTCATTTGGTATATTTCGTGGATTTACTTATTTTTTTGAGCTAGTTGACCCTGAAATTGAAAAGCACTACAAATGAACTCTGAAAATGTTGAAAGTTGGCATGCTATCATCATTTCACCCACATAGCATGTGTTACAAAGTTGAGAGGGCTACGACAAAAACTGGATGCACTTCGTGTACAAAACGGACAATCTCTCTCGAAGTATCAGGGTTTCGAACGAGAACTCATCTCTTACAAAGGGATTTCATTTTTTTGAACTCCATACTTTTTGTGTGTTCAAAATGCACCATTCAAAGGCACATCACAAAATTTCAACAATTTCTAAATTCATTTGGTATATTTCGTTGATTATTTTTTTTGAGCTAGTTGACCCTGAAATTGAAAAGCATTACAAATGAACTCTGAAAATGTTGAAAGTTGGCATGCTATCATCATTTCACCCACATAGCATGTGTTAAAAATTTGAGAGGGCTACGACAAAAACTGGATGCACTTCGTGTACAAAACGGACAATCTCTCTTGAAGTATCAGGGTTTCGAACGAGAACTCATCTCTTACAAAGGGATTTCATTTTTTTAACTTATTTGAACTCCATACTTTTTGTGTGTTCAAAATGCACCATTCAAAGGCACATCACAAAATTTGAACAATTTCTGACTTCATTTGGTATATTTCGTGCACTTACTTTTTTTTTGAGCTAGTTGACCCTGAAATTGAAAAGCACTACAAATGAACTCTGAAAATGTTGAAAGTTGGCATGCTATTATCATTTCACCCACATAGCATGTGTTAAAAAGTTGAGATGGCTACGACAAAAACTGGATGCACTTCGTGTACAAAACGGACAATCTCTCTCGATGTATCAGAGTTTCGAACGAGAACTCATCTCTTACAAAGGGATTTCATTTTTTTGAACTTTTTTGAACTCCATACTTTTTGTGTGTTCAAAATGCACCATTCAAAGGCACATCACAAAATTTCAACAATTTCGGACTTCATTTGGTATATTTCGTGGATTTACTTTTTTTTGAGCTAGTTTACCCTGAAATTGAAAAGCACTACAAATGAACTCTAAAAATGTTGAAAGTTGGCATGCTATCATCATTTCACCCACATAGCATGTGTGAAAAAGTTGAGAGGGCTACGACAAAAACTGGATGCACTCCGTGTACAAAACGGACAATCTCTCTCGAAGTATTAAGGTTTCGAAAGAGAACTCATCTCTTACAAGGGGATTTCATTTTTTTGAACTTATTTGACCTCCATGCTTTTTGTGTGTTCAAAATGCACCATTCAAAGGCACATCACAAAATTTCAACAATTTCTCACTTCATTTGGTATATTTCGTGCATTTACTTATTTTTTTGAGCTAGTTGACCGTGAAATTGAAAAGCACTACAAATGAACTATGAAAATGTTGAAAGTTGGCATGCTATCATAATTTCACCCACATAGCATGTGTTACAAAGTTGAGAGGGCTACGACAAAAACTGGATGCACTTCGTGTACAAAACGGACAATCTCTCTCGAAGTATGAGGGTTTCGAACGAGAACTCATCTCTTACAAAGGGATTTCTTTTTTTGAACTTATTTGAACTCCATACTTTTTGTGTGTTCAAAATGCACCATTCAAAGGCACATCACAAAATTTCAACAATTTCTGACTTCATTTGGTATATTTCGTGCATTTACTTATTTTTTTTTAGCTAGTTGACCCTGAAATTGAAAAGCACTACAAATGAACTCTGAAAATGTTGAAAGTTGGCATGCTATCATCATTTCACCCACATAGCATGTGTTGAAAAGTTGAGATGGCTACGACAAAAACTGGATGCACTTCGTGTACAAAACGGACAATCTCTCTCGAAGTATCACGGTTTCGAACGAGAACTCATCTCTTACAAAGGGATTTCATTTTTTTGGACTTACTTGAACTCCATACTTTTTGTGTGTTCAAAATGCACCATTCAAAGGCACATCACAAAATTTCAACAATTTCTGACTTCATTTGGTATATTTCGTGGATTTACTTTTTTTTTTGAGGTAGTTGACCCTGAAATTGAAAAGCACTACAAATGAACTCTGAAAATGTTGAAAGTTGGCATGCTATCATCATTTAACCCACATAGCATGTGTTACAAAGTTGAGAGGGCTACGACAAAAACTGGATGCACTTCGTGTACAAAAAGGACAATCTCTCTCGAAGTATCAGGGTTTCGAACGAAAACTCATCTCTTACAAAGGGATTTCATTTTTTTTTTAACTTATTTGAACTCCATACTTTTTGTGTGTGGAAAATGCACCATTCAAAGGCACATCATAAAATTTCAACAATTTCTGACTTCATTTGGTATATTTCGTGCATTTACTTATTTTTTTTGAGCTAGTTGACCCTGAAATTGAAAAGCACTACAAATGAACTCTGAAAATGTTGAAAGTTGGCATGCTATCATCATTTCACCGACATAGCATGTGTTAAAAAGTTGAGAGGGCTACGACAAAAACTGGATGCACTCCGTGTACAAAACGGACAATCTCTCTCGAAGTATTAAGGTTTCGAACGAGAACTCATCTCTTACAAGGGGATTTCATTTTTTTGAACTTATTTGACCTCTATACTTTTTGTGTGTTCAAAATGCACCATTCAAAGGCACATCACAAAATTTCAACAATTTCTCACTTCATTTGGTATATTTCGTGCATTTACTTATTTTTTTTGAGCTAGTTGACCCTGAAATTGAAAAGCACTACAAATGAACTCTGAAAATGTTGAAAGTTGGCATGCTATCATCATTTCACCCACATAGCATGTGTTACAAAGTTGAGAGGGCTACGACAAAAACTGGATGCACTTCGTGTACAAAACGGACAATCTCTCTCGAAGTATGAGGGTTTCGAACGAGAACTCATCTCTTACAAAGGGATTTCTTTTTTTGAACTTATTTGAACTCCATAATTTTTGTGTGTTCAAAATGCACCATTCAAAGGCACATCACAAAATTTCAACAATTTCTGACTTCATTTGGTATATTTCGTGCATTTACTTATTTTTTTTGAGCTAGTCGACCCTGAAATTGAAAAGCACTACAAATGAACTCTGAAAATGTTGAAAGTTGGCATGCTATCATCATTTCACCCACATAGCATGTGTTGAAAAGTTGAGATGGCTACGACAAAAACTGGATGCACTTCGTGTACAAAACGGACAATCTCTCTCGAAGTATCACTGTTTCGAACGAGAACTCATCTCTTACAAAGGGATTTCATTTTTTTGAACTTACTTGAACTCCATACTTTTTGTGTGTTCAAAATTCACCATTCAAAGGCACATCACAAAATTTCAACAATTTCTGACTTCATTTGGTATATTTCGTGGATTTACTTTTTTTTTTAGCTAGTTGACCCTGAAATTGAAAAGCACTACAAATGAACTCTGAAAATGTTGAAAGTTGGCATGCAATCATCATTTCACCCACATAGCATTGTTAAAAAGTTGAGAGGGCTACGACAAAAACTGGATGCACTTCGTGTACAAAACGGACAATCTCTCTCGAAGTATGAGGGTTTCGAAGGAGAACTCATCTCTTACAAAGGGATTTCATTTTTT
The DNA here is from genome assembly GCF_904849725.1 of Hordeum vulgare subsp. vulgare. Classification (NCBI taxonomy): domain Eukaryota; kingdom Viridiplantae; phylum Streptophyta; class Magnoliopsida; order Poales; family Poaceae; genus Hordeum; species Hordeum vulgare. The sequence continues at coordinate 18,289,432 of NC_058518.1, forward strand.
TGAACTTATTTGAGCTCCATACTTTTTGTGTGTTCAAAATGCACCATTCAAAGGCACATCACAAAATTTCAACAATTTCTGACTTCATTTCGTATATTTCGTGGATTTACTTTTTTTTTGAGCTAGTTGACCCTGAAATTGAAAAGCACTACAAATGAACTCTGAAAATGTTGAAAGTTGGCATGCTATCATCATTTCACCCACATAGCATGTGTTAAAAAGTTGAGAGGGCTACGACAAAAATTGGATGCACTTCGTGTACAAAACGGACAATCTCTCTCGAAGTATCACGGTTTCGAACGAGAACTCATCTCTTACAAAGGGATTTCATTTTTTTAACTTATTTGAACTCCACACTTTTTGTGTGTTCAAAATGCACCATTCAAAGGCACATCACAAAATTTCAACAATTTCTGACTTCATTTGGTATATTTCGTGCATTTACTTATTTTTTTTGAGCTAGTTGACCCTGAAATTGAAAAGCACTACAAATGAAATTTGAAAATGTTGAAAGTTGGCATGCTATCATCATTTCACCCACATAGCATGTGTTAAAAAGTTGAGATGGCTACGACAAAAACTGGATGCACTTCGTGTACAAAACGGACAATCTCTCTCGAATTATGAGGGTTTCGAACGAGAACTCATCTCTTACAAAGGGATTTCATTTTTTTGAACTTATTTGAAATCCATACTTTTTGTGTGTTCAAAATGCACCATTCAAAGGCACATCACAAAATTTCAACAATTTCTGACTTCATTTGGTATATTTCGTGGATTTACTTTTTTTTTTGAGCTAGTTGACCCTGAAATTAAAAAGCACTACAAATGAACTCTGAAAATGTTGAAAGTTGGCATGCTATCATCATTTCACCCACATAGCATGTGTTAAAAAGTTGAGAGGGCTACGACAAAAACTGGATGCACTTCGTGTACAAAACGGACAATCTCTCTCGAAGTATGAGGGTTTCGAACGAGAACTCATCTCTTACAAAGGGATTTCATTTTTTTAACTTATTTGAACTCCATACTTTTTGTGTGTTCAAAATGCACCATTCAAAGGCACATCACAAAATTTCAACAATTTCTGACTTCATTTGTTATATTTCGTGCATTTACTTACTTTTTTTGAGCTAGTTGACCCTGAAATTGAAAAGCACTACAAATGAACTCTGAAAATGTTGAAAGTTGGCATGCTATCATAATTTCACCCACATAGCATGTGTTAAAAAGTTGAGAGGGCTACGACAAAAACTGGATGCACTTCGTGTACAAAACGGACAATCTCTCTCGAAGTATGAGCGTTTCGAACGAGAACTCATCTCTTACAAAGGGATTTCATTTTTTTGAACTTATTCGAACTCCATACTTTTTGCGTGTTCAAAATGCACCATTCCAAGGCACATCACAAAATTTCAAAAATTTCTGACTTCCTTTGGTATATTTCGTGGATTTACTTTTTTTTTGAGTTAGTTGACCCTGAAATTGAAAAGCACTACAGATGAACTCTGAAAATGTTGAAAGTTGGCATGCTATCATCATTTCACCCACATAGCATGTGTTAAAAAGTTGAGAGGGCTACGACAAAAACTGGATGCACTTCGTGTACAAAACGGACAATCTCTCTCGAAGTATCAGGGTTTCGAACGACAACTCATCTCTTACAAAGGGATTTCATTTTTTTGAAATTATTTGAACTCCATACTTTTTGTGTGTTCAAAATGCACCATTCAAGGGCACATCACAAAATTTCAACAATTTCTGACTTCATTTGGTATATTTCGTGGATTTACTTTTTTTGAGCTAGCTGACCCTGAAATTGAAAAGCACTACAAATGAACTCTGAAAATGTTGAAAGTTGGCATTCTATCATCATTTCACCCACATAGCATGTGTTAAAAAGTTGAGAGGGCTACGACAAAAACTGGATGCACTCCGTGTACAAAACGGACAATCTCTCTCGAAGTATTAGGGTTTCGAACGAGAACTCATCTCTTACAAAGGGATTTCATTTTTTTGAACTTATTTGACCTCCATACTTTTTGTGTGTTCAAAATGCATCATTCAAAGGCACATCACAAAATTTCAACAATTTCTGACTTCATTTGGTATATTTCGTGCATTTACTTATTTTTTTTGAGCTAGTTGACCCTGAAATTGAAAAGCACTACAAATGAACTCTGAAAATGTTGAAAGTTGGCATGCAATCATCATTTCACCCACATAGCATGTGTTAAAAAGTTGAGAGGGCTACGACAAAAACTGGATGCACTTCGTGTACAAAACGGACAATCTCTCTCGAAGTATGAGGGTTTCGAAGGAGAACTCATCTCTTACAAAGGGATTTCATTTTTTTGAACTTATTTGAACTCCATACTTTTTGTGTGTTCAAAATGCACCATTCAAAGGCACATCACAAAATTTCAACAATTTCTGACTTCATTTGGTATATTTCGTGGATTTACTTTTTTTTTGAGCTAGTTGACCCTGAAATTGAAAAGCACTACAAATGAACTCTGAAAATGTTGAAAGTTGGCATGCTATCATCATTTCACCCACATAGCATGTGTTAAAAAGTTGAGAGGGCTACGACAAAAATTGGATGCACTTCGTGTACAAAACGGACAATCTCTCTCGAAGTATCAGGGTTTCGAACGAGAACTCATCTCTTACAAAGGGATTTCATTTTTTTAACTTATTTGAACTCCATACTTTTTGTGTGTTCAAAATGCACCATTCAAAGTCACATCACAAAATTTCAACAATTTCTGACTTCATTTGGTATATTTCGTGCATTTACTTTTTTTTTGAGCTAGTTGACCCTGAAATTGAAAAGCACTACGAATGAAATTTGAAAATGTTGAAAGTTGGCATGCTATCATCATTTCACCCACATAGCATGTGTTAAAAAGTTGAGATGGCTACGACAAAAACTGGATGCACTTCGTGTACAAAACGGACAATCTCTCTCGAATTATGAGGGTTTCGAACGAGAACTCATCTCTTACAAAGGGATTTCATTTTTTTGAACTTATTTGAAATCCATACTTTTTGTGTGTTCAAAATGCACCATTCAAAGGCACATCACAAAATTTCAACAATTTCTGACTTCATTTGGTATATTTCGTGGATTTACTTATTTTTTTTGAGCTAGTTGACCCTGAAATTAAAAAGCACTACAAATGAACTCTGAAAATGTTGAAAGTTGGCATGCTATCATCATTTCACCCACATAGCATGTGTTAAAAACTTGAGAGGGCTACGACAAAAACTGGATGCACTTCGTGTACAAAACGGACAATCTCTCTCGAAGTATCAGGGTTTCGAACGAGAACTCATCTCTTACAAAGGGATTTCATTTTTTTAACTTATTTGAACTCCATACTTTTTGTGTGTTCAAAATGCACCATTCAAAGGCACATCACAAAATTTCAACAATTTCTGACTTCATTTGTTATATTTCATGCATTTACTTACTTTTTTTGAGCTAGTTGACCCTGAAATTGAAAAGCACTACAAATGAACTCTGAAAATGTTGAAAGTTGGCATGCTATCATAATTTCACCCACATAGCATGTGTTAAAAAGTTGAGAGGGCTACGACAAAAACTGGATGCACTTCGTGTACAAAATGGACAATCTCTCTCGAAGTATGAGCGTTTCGAACGAGAACTCATCTCTTACAAAGGGATTTCATTTTTTTGAACTTATTCGAACTCCATACTTTTTGCGTGTTCAAAATGCACCATTCCAAGGCACATCACAAAATTTCAACAATTTCTGACTTCCTTTGGTATATTTCGTGGATTTACTTTTTTTTTGAGTTAGTTGACCCTGAAATTGAAAAGCACTACAGATGAACTCTGAAAATGTTGAAAGTTGGCATGCTATCATAATTTCACCCACATAGCATGTGTTAAAAAGTTGAGAGGGCTACGACAAAAACTGGATGCACTTCGTGTACAAAACGGACAATCTCTCTCGAAGTATCAGGGTTTCGAACGACAACTCATCTCTTACAAAGGGATTTCATTTTTTTGAAATTATTTGAACTCCATACTTTTTGTGTGTTCAAAATGCACCATTCAAGGGCACATCACAAAATTTCAACAATTTCTGACTTCATTTGGTATATTTCGTGGATTTACTTTTTTTGAGCTAGCTGACCCTGAAATTGAAAAGCACTACAAATGAACTCTGAAAATGTTGAAAGTTGGCATTCTATCATCATTTCACCCACATAGCATGTGTTAAAAAGTTGAGAGGGCTACGACAAAAACTGGATGCACTTCGTGTACAAAAAGGACAATGTCTCTCGAAGTATCAGGGTTTCGAACGAGAACTCATTTCTTACAAAGGGATTTCATTTTTTTTAACTTATTTGAACTCCATACTTTTTGTGTGTTGAAAATGCACCATTCAAAGGCATATCATAAAATGTCAACAATTTCTGACTTCATTTGGTATATTTCGTGCATTTACTTATTTTTTTGAGCTAGTTGACCCTGAAATTGAAAAGCACTACAAATGAACTCTGAAAATGTTGAAAGTTGGCATGCAATCATCATTTCACCCACATAGCATGTGTTAAAAAGTTGAGAGGGCTACGACAAAAACTGGATGCACTTCGTGTACAAAACGGACAATCTCTCTCGAAGTATGAGGGTTTCGAAGGAGAACTCATCTCTTACAAAGGGATTTCATTTTTTTGAACTTATTTGAACTCCATACTTTTTGTGTGTTCAAAATGCACCATTCAAAGGCACATCACAAAATTTCAACAATTTCTGACTTCATTTGGTATATTTCATGGATTTACTTTTTTTTTTGAGCTAGTTGACCCTGAAATTGAAAAGCACTACAAATGAACTCTGAAAATGTTGAAAGTTGGCATGCTATCATCATTTCACCCACATAGCATGTGTTAAAAAGTTGAGATGGCTACGACAAAAAATGGATGCACTTCGTGTACAAAACGGACAATCTCTCTCGAAGTATCACGGTTTCGAACGAGAACTCATCTCTTACAAAGGGATTTCATTTTTTTAACTTATTTGAACTCCACACTTTTTGTGTGTTCAAAATGCACCATTCAAAGTCACATCACAAAATTTCAACAATTTCTGACTTCATTTGGTATATTTCGTGCATTTACTTATTTTTTTTGAGCTAGTTGACCCTGAAATTGAAAAGCACTACAAATGAAATTTGAAAATGTTGAAAGTTGGCATGCTATCATCATTTCACCCACATCGCATGTGTTAAAAAGTTGAGATGGCTACGACAAAAACTGGATGCACTTCGTGTACAAAACGGACAATCTCTCTCGAATTATGAGGGTTTCGAACGAGAACTCATCTCTTACAAAGGGATTTCATTTTTTTGAACTTATTTGAAATCCATACTTTTTGTGTGTTCAAAATGCACCATTCAAAGGCACATCACAAAATTTCAACAATTTCTGACTTCATTTGGTATATTTCGTGGATTTACTTTTTTTTTTGAGCTAGTTGACCCTGAAATTAAAAAGCACTACAAATGAACTCTGAAAATGTTGAAAGTTGGCATGCTATCATCATTTCACCCACATAGCATGTGTTAAAAAGTTGAGAGGGCTACGACAAAAACTGGACGCACTTCGTGTACAAAACGGACAATCTCTCTCGAAGTATGAGGGTTTCGAACGAGAACTCATCTCTTACAAAGGGATTTCATTTTTTTAACTTATTTGAACTCCATACTTTTTGTGTGTTCAAAATGCACCATTCAAAGGCACATCACAAAATTTCAACAATTTCTGACTTCATTTGTTATATTTCGTGCATTTACTTACTTTTTTTGAGCTAGTTGACCCTGAAATTGAAAAGCACTACAAATGAACTCTGAAAATGTTGAAAGTTGGCATGCTATCATAATTTCACCCACATAGCATGTGTTAAAAAGTTGAGAGGGCTACGACAAAAACTGGATGCACTTCGTGTACAAAACGGACAATCTCTCTCGAAGTATGAGCGTTTCGAACGAGAACTCATCTCTTACAAAGGGATTTCATTTTTTTGAACTTATTCGAACTCCATACTTTTTGCGTGTTCAAAATGCACCATTCCAAGGCACATCACAAAATTTCAACAATTTCTGACTTCCTTTGGTATATTTCGTGGATTTACTTTTTTTTTGAGTTAGTTGACCCTGAAATTGAAAAGCACTACAGATGAACTCTGAAAATGTTGAAAGTTGGCATGCTATCATCATTTCACCCACATAGCATGTGTTAAAAAGTTGAGAGGGCTACGACAAAAACTGGATGCACTTCGTGTACAAAACGGACAATCTTTCTCGAAGTATCAGGGTTTCGAACGACAACTCATCTCTTACAAAGGGATTTCATTTTTTTGAAATTATTTGAACTCCATACTTTTTGTGTGTTCAAAATGCACCATTCAAGGGCACATCACAAAATTTCAACAATTTCTGACTTCATTTGGTATATTTCGTGGATTTACTTTTTTTGAGCTAGCTGACCCTGAAATTGAAAAGCACTACAAATGAACTCTGAAAATGTTGAAAGTTGGCATTCTATCATCATTTCACCCACATAGCATGTGTTAAAAAGTTGAGAGGGCTACGACAAAAACTGGATGCACTCCGTGTACAAAACGGACAATCTCTCTCGAAGTATTAGGGTTTCGAACGAGAACTCATCTCTTACAAAGGGATTTCATTTTTTTGAACTTATTTGACCTCCATACTTTTTGTGTGTTCAAAATGCATCATTCAAAGGCACATCACAAAATTTCAACAATTTCTGACTTCATTTGGTATATTTCGTGCATTTACTTATTTTTTTTGAGCTAGTTGACCCTGAAATTGAAAAGCACTACAAATGAACTCTGAAAATGTTGAAAGTTGGCATGCAATCATCATTTCACCCACATAGCATGTGTTAAAAAGTTGAGAGGGCTACGACAAAAACTGGATGCACTTCGTGTACAAAACGGACAATCTCTCTCGAAGTATGAGGGTTTCGAAGGAGAACTCATCTCTTACAAAGGGATTTCATTTTTTTGAACTTATTTGAACTCCATACTTTTTGTGTGTTCAAAATGCACCATTCAAAGGCACATCACAAAATTTCAACAATTTCTGACTTCATTTGGTATATTTCGTGGATTTACTTTTTTTTTTGAGCTAGTTGACCCTGAAATTGAAAAGCACTACAAATGAACTCTGAAAATGTTGAAAGTTGGCATGCTATCATCATTTCACCCACATAGCATGTGTTAAAAAGTTGAGAGGGCTACGACAAAAATTGGATGCACTTCGTGTACAAAACGGACAATCTCTCTCGAAGTATCAGGGTTTCGAACGAGAACTCATCTCTTACAAAGGGATTTCATTTTTTTAACTTATTTGAACTCCATACTTTTTGTGTGTTCAAAATGCACCATTCAAAGTCACATCACAAAATTTCAACAATTTCTGACTTCATTTGGTATATTTCGTGCATTTACTTTTTTTTTTGAGCTAGTTGACCCTGAAATTGAAAAGCACTACAAATGAAATTTGAAAATGTTGAAAGTTGGCATGCTATCATCATTTCACCCACATAGCATGTGTTAAAAAGTTGAGATGGCTACGACAAAAACTGGATGCACTTCGTGTACAAAACGGACAATCTCTCTCGAATTATGAGGGTTTCGAACGAGAACTCATCTCTTACAAAGGGATTTCATTTTTTTGAACTTATTTGAAATCCATACTTTTTGTGTGTTCCAAATGCACCATTCAAAGGCACATCACAAAATTTCAACAATTTCTGACTTCATTTGGTATATTTCGTGGATTTACTTATTTTTTTTGAGCTAGTTGACCCTGAAATTAAAAAGCACTACAAATGAACTCTGAAAATGTTGAAAGTTGGCATGCTATCATCATTTCACCCACATAGCATGTGTTAAAAACTTGAGAGGGCTACGACAAAAACTGGATGCACTTCGTGTACAAAACGGACAATCTCTCTCGAAGTATCAGGGTTTCGAAAAAGAACTCATCTCTTACAAAGGGATTTCATTTTTTTAACTTATTTGAACTCCATACTTTTTGTGTGTTCAAAATGCACCATTCAAAGGCACATCACAAAATTTCAACAATTTCTGACTTCATTTGTTATATTTCATGCATTTACTTACTTTTTTTGAGCTAGTTGACCCTGAAATTGAAAAGCACTACAAATGAACTCTGAAAATGTTGAAAGTTGGCATGCTATCATAATTTCACCCACATAGCATGTGTTAAAAATTTGAGAGGGCTACGACAAAAACTGGATGCACTTCGTGTACAAAACGGACAATCTCTCTCGAAGTATGAGCGTTTCGAACGAGAACTCATCTCTTACAAAGGGATTTCATTTTTTTGAACTTATTCGAACTCCATACTTTTTGCGTGTTCAAAATGCACCATTCCAAGGCACATCACAAAATTTCAACAATTTCTGACTTCCTTTGGTATATTTCGTGGATTTACTTTTTTTTTGAGTTAGTTGACCCTGAAATTGAAAAGCACTACAGATGAACTCTGAAAATGTTGAAAGTTGGCATGCTATCATCATTTCACCCACATAGCATGTGTTAAAAAGTTGAGAGGGCTACGACAAAAATTGGATGCACTTCGTGTACAAAACGGACAATCTCTCTCGAAGTATCAGGGTTTCGAACGAGAACTCATCTCTTACAAAGGGATTTCATTTTTTTAACTTATTTGAAGTCCATACTTTTTGTGTGTTCAAAGTGCACCATTCAAAGTCACATCACAAAATTTCAACAATTTCTGACTTCATTTGGTATATTTCGTGCATTTACTTTTTTTTTTTGAGCTAGTTGACCCTGAAATTGAAAAGCACTACAAATGAAATTTGAAAATGTTGAAAGTTGGCATGCTATCATCATTTCACCCACATAGCATGTGTTAAAAAGTTGAGATGGCTACGACAAAAACTGGATGCACTTCGTGTACAAAACGGACAATCTTTCTCGAATTATGAGGGTTTCGAACGAGAACTCATCTCTTACAAAGGGATTTCATTTTTTTGAACTTATTTGAAATCCATACTTTTTGTGTGTTCAAAATGCACCATTCAAAGGCACATCACAAAATTTCAACAATTTCTGACTTCATTTGGTATATTTCGTGGATTTACTTATTTTTTTTGAGCTAGTTGACCCTGAAATTAAAAAGCACTACAAATGAACTCTGAAAATGTTGAAAGTTGGCATGGTATCATCATTTCACCCACATAGCATGTGTTAAAAACTTGAGAGGGCTACGACAAAAACTGGATGCACTTCGTGTACAAAACGGACAATCTCTCTCGAAGTATCAGGGTTTCGAACGAGAAATCATCTCTTACAAAGGGATTTCATTTTTTTAACTTATTTGAACTCCATACTTTTTGTGTGTTCAAAATGCACCATTCAAAGGCACATCACAAAATTTCAACAATTTCTGACTTCATTTGTTATATTTCGTGCATTTTCTTACTTTTTTTGAGCTAGTTGACCCTGAAATTGAAAAGCACTACAAATGAACTCTGAAAATGTTGAAAGTTGGCATGCTATCATAATTTCACCCACATAGCATGTGTTAAAAAGTTGAGAGGGCTACAACAAAAACTGGATGCACTTCGTGTACAAAACGGACAATCTCTCTCGAAGTATCAGGGTTTCGAACGAGAACTCATCTCTTACAAAGGGATTTCATTTTTTTAACTTATTTGAACTCCATACTTTTTGTGTGTTCAAAATGCACCATTCAAAGGCACATCACAAAATTTCAACAATTTCTGACTTCATTTGTTATATTTCGTGCATTTACTTACTTTTTTTGAGCTAGATGACCCTGAAATTGAAAAGCACTACAAATGAACTCTGAAAATGTTGAAAGTTGGCATGCTATCATCATTTCACCCACATAGCATGTGTTAAAAAGATGAGAGGGCTACGACAAAAACTGGATGCACTCCGTGTACAAAACGGACAATCTCTCTCGAAGTATTAGGGTTTCGAACGAGAACTCATCTCTTACAAAGGGATTTCATTTTTTTGAACTTATTTGACCTCCATACTTTTTGTGTGTTCAAAATGCATCATTCAAAGGCACATCACAAAATTTCAACAATTTCTGACTTCATTTGGTATATTTCGTGCATTTACTTATTTTTTTTGAGCTAGTTGACCCTGAAATTGAAAAGCACTACAAATGAACTCTGAAAATGTTGAAAGTTGGCATGCAATCATCATTTCACCCACATAGCATGTGTTAAAAAGTTGAGAGGGCTACGACAAAAACTGGATGCACTTCGTGTACAAAACGGACAATCTCTCTCGAAGTATGAGGGTTTCGAAGGAGAACTCATCTCTTACAAAGGGATTTCATTTTTTTGAACTTATTTGAACTCCATACTTTTTGTGTGTTCAAAATGCACCATTCAAAGGCACATCACAAAATTTCAACAATTTCTGACTTCATTTGGTATATTTCGTGGATTTACTTTTTTTTTTGAGCTAGTTGACCCTGAAATTGAAAAGCACTACAAATGAACACTGAAAATGTTGAAAGTTGGCATGCTAATATCATTTCACCCACATAGCATGTGTTAAAAAGTTGAGAGGGCTACGACAAAAATTGGATGCACTTCGTGTACAAAACGGACAATCTCTCTCGAAGTATCAGGGTTTCGAACGAGAACTCATCTCTTACAAAGGGATTTCATTTTTTTAAGTTATTTGAACTCCATACTTTTTGTGTGTTCAAAATGCACCATTCAAAGTCACATCACAAAATTTCAACAATTTCTGACTTCATTTGGTATATTTCGTGCATTTACTTTTTTTTTTGAGCTAGTTGACCCTGAAATTGAAAAGCACTACAAATGAAATTTGAAAATGTTGAAAGTTGGCATGCTATCATCATTTCACCCACATAGCATGTGTTAAAAAGTTGAGATGGCTACGACAAAAACTGGATGCACTTCGTGTACAAAACGGACAATCTCTCTCGAATTATGAGGGTTTCGAACGAGAACTCATCTCTTACAAAGGGATTTCATTTTTTTGAACTTATTTGAAATCCATACTTTTTGTGTGTTCAAAATGCACCATTCAAAGGCACATCACAAAATTTCAACAATTTCTGACTTCATTTGGTATATTTCGTGGATTTACTTATTTTTTTGAGCTAGTTGACCCTGAAATTAAAAAGCACTACAAATGAACTCTGAAAATGTTGAAAGTTGGCATGCTATCATCATTTCACCCACATAGCATGTGTTAAAAACTTGAGAGGGCTACGACAAAAACTGGATGCACTTCGTGTACAAAACGGACAATCTCTCTCGAATTATGAGGGTTTCGAACGAGAACTCATCTCTTACAAAGGGATTTCATTTTTTTGAACTTATTTGAAATCCATACTTTTTGTGTGTTCAAAATGCAACATTCAAAGGCACATCACAAAATTTCAACAATTTCTGACTTCATTTGGTATATTTCGTGCATTTACTTATTTTTTTGAGCTAGCTGACCCTGAAATTGAAAAGCACTACAAATGAACTCTGAAAATGTTGAAAGTTGGCATGCAATCATCATTTCACGCACATAGCATGTGTTAAAAAGTTGAGAGGGCTACGACAAAAACTGGATGCACTTCGTGTACAAAACGGACAATCTCTCTCGAAGTATGAGGGTTTCGAAGGAGAACTCATCTCTTACAAAGGGATTTCATTTTTTTGAACTTATTTGAACTCCATACTTTTTGTGTGTTCAAAATGCACCATTCAAAGGCACATCGCAAAATTTCAACAATTTCTGACTTCATTTGGTATATTTCGTGGATTTACTTTTTTTTTTGAGCTAGTTGACCCTGAAATTGAAAAGCACTACAAATGAACTCTGAAAATGTTGAAAGTTGGCATGCTATCATCATTTCACCCACATAGCATGTGTTGAAAAGTTGAGAGGGCTACGACAAAAACTGGATGCACTTCGTGTACAAAACGGACAATCTCTCTCGAAGTATCAGGGTTTCGAACGAGAACTCATCTCTTACAAAGGGATTTCATTTTTTTAACTTATTTGAACTCCATAATTTTTGTGTGTTCAAAATGCACCATTCAAAGGCACATCACAAAATTTCAACAATTTCTGACTTCATTTGGTATATTTCGTGCATTTACCTTTTTTTTTTGAGCTAGTTGACCCTGAAATTGAAAAGCACTACAAATGAAATTTGAAAATGTTGAAAGTTGGCATGCTATCATCATTTCACCCACATAGCATGTGTTAAAAAGTTGAGATGGCTACGACAAAAACTGGATGCACTTCGTGTACAAAACGGACAATCTCTCTCGAATTATGAGGGTTTCGAACGAGAACTCATCTCTTACAAAGGGATTTCATTTTTTTGAACTTATTTGAAATCCATACTTTTTGTGTGTTCAAAATGCACCATTCAAAGGCACATCACAAAATTTCAACAATTTCTGACTTCATTTGGTATATTTCGTGGATTTACTTATTTTTTTGAGCTAGTTGACCCTGAAATTAAAAAGCACTACAAATGAACTCTGAAAATGTTGAAAGTTGGCATGCTATCATCATTTCACCCACATAGCATGTGTTAAAAACTTGAGAGGGCTACGACAAAAACTGGATGCACTTCGTGTACAAAACGGACAATCTCTCTCGAAGTATCAGGGTTTCGAACGAGAACTCATCTCTTACAAAGGGATTTCATTTTTTTAACTTATTTGAACTCCATACTTTTTGTGTGTTCAAAATGCACCATTCAAAGTCACATCACAAAATTTCAACAATTTCTGACTTCATTTGGTATATTTCGTGCATTTACTTATTTTTTTGAGCTAGTTGACCCTGAAATTGAAAAGCACTACAAATGAAATTTGAAAATGTTGAAAGTTGGCATGTTATCATCATTTCACCCACATAGCATGTGTTAAAAAGTTGAGAGGGCTACGACAAAAACTGGATGCACTTCGTGTACAAAACGGACAATCTCTCTCGAATTATGAGGGTTTCGAACGAGAACTCATCTCTTACAAAGGGATTTCATTTTTTTGAACTTATTTGAAATCCATACTGTTTGTGTGTTCAAAATGCACCATTCAAAGGCACATCACAAAATTTCAACAATTTCTGACTTCATTTGGTATATTTCGTGGATTTACTTATTTTTTTTGAGCTAGTTGACCCTGAAATTAAAAAGCACTACAAATGAACTCTGAAAATGTTGAAAGTTGGCATGCTATCATAATTTCACCCACATAGCATGTGTTAAAAAGTTGAGAGGGCTACGACAAAAACTGGATGCACTTCGTGTACAAAACGGACAATCTCTCTCGAAGTATCAGGGTTTCGAACGACAACTCATCTCTTACAAAGGGATTTCATTTTTTTGAAATTATTTGAACTCCATACTTTTTGTGTGTTCAAAATGCACCATTCAAAGGCACATCACAAAATTTCAATAATTTCTGACTTCACTTGTTATATTTCGTGCATTTACTTACTTTTTTTGAGCTAGTTGACCCTGAAATTGAAAAGCACTACAAATGAACTCTGAAAATGTTGAAAGTTGGCATGCTATCATAATTTCACCCACATAGCATGTGTTAAAAAGTTGAGAGGGCTACGACAAAAACTGGATGCACTTCGTGTACAAAACGGACAATCTCTCTCGAAGTATGAGGGTTTCGAACGAGAACTCATCTCTTACAAAGGGATTTCATTTTTTTGAACTTATCCGAACTCCATACTTTTTGCGTGTTCAAAATGCACCATTCCAAGGCACATCACAAAATTTCAACAATTTCTGACTTCCTTTGGTATATTTCGTGGATTTACTTTTTTTTTGAGTTAGTTGACCCTGAAATTGAAAAGCACTACAGATGAACTCTGAAAATGTTGAAAGTTGGCATGCTATCATCATTTCACCCACATAGCATGTGTTAAAAAGTTGAGAGGGCTACGACAAAAACTGGATGCACTTCGTGTACAAAACGGACAATCTCTCTCGAAGTATCAGGGTTTCGAACGACAACTCATCTCTTACAAAGGGATTTCATTTTTTTGAAATTATTTGAACTCCATACTTTTTGTGTGTTCAAAATGCACCATTCAAGGGCACATCACAAAATTTCAGCAATTTCTGACTTCATTTGGTATATTTCGTGGATTTACTTTTTTTGAGCTAGCTGACCCTGAAATTGAAAAGCACTACAAATGAACTCTGAAAATGTTGAAAGTTGGCATGCTATCATCATTTCACCCACATAGCATGTGTTAAAAAGTTGAGAGGGCTACGACAAAAACTGGATGCACTCCGTGTACAAAACGGACAATCTCTCTCGAAGTATCAGGGTTTCGAACGAGAACTCATCTCTTATAAAGGGATTTCATTTTTTTGAACTTATTTGAACTCAATACTTTTTGTGTGTTCAAAATGCACCATTCAAAGGCACATCACAAAATTTTAACAATTTCTGACTTCATTTGGTATATTTCGTGCATTTACTTACTTTTTTTGAGCTAGTTGACCCTGAAAATGAAAAGCACTACAAATGAACTCTGAAAATGTTGTAAGTTGGCATGCTATCATCATTTCACCCACATAGCATGTGTTAAAAAGTTGAGAGGGCTACGACAAAAACTGGATGCATTTCGTGTACAAAACGGACAATCTCTCTCGAAGTATGAGGGTTCCGAACGAGAACTCATCTCTTACAAAGGGATTTCATTTTTTTGAAGTTATTCGAACTCCATACTTTTTGTGTGTTCAAAATGCACCATTCAAAGGCACATCACAAAATTTCAAGAATTTCTGACTTCCTTTGGTATTATTTCGTGGATTTACTTTTTTTCTGAGTTAGTTGACCCTGAAATTGAAAAGCACTACAAATGAACTCTGAAAATGTTGAAAGTTGGCATGCTATCATCATTTCACCCACATAGCATGTGTTAAAAAGTTGAGAGGGCTACGACAAAAACTGGATGCACTTCGTGTACAAAACAGACAATCTCTCTCGAAGTATCACGGTTTCGAACGACAACTCATCTCTTACAAAGGGATTTCATTTTTTTGAAACTATTTGAACTCCATACTTTTTGTGTGTTCAAAATGCACCATTCAAAGGCACATCACAAAATTTCAACAATTTCTGACTTCATTTGGTATATTTCGTGGATTTACTTTTTTTGAGCTAGTTGACCCTGAAATTGAAAAGCACTACAAATGAACTCTGAAAATGTTGAAAGTTGGCATGCTATCATCATTTCACCCACATAGCATGTGTTAAAAAGTTGAGAGGGCTACGACAAAAACTAGATGCACTCCGTGTACAAAACGGACAATCTCTCTCGAAGTATCAGGGTTTCGAACGAGAACTCATCTCTTATAAAGGGATTTCATTTTTTTGAACTTATTTGAACTCCATACTTTTTGTGTGTTCAAAATGCACCATTCAAAGGCACATCACAATATTTTAACAATTTCTGACTTCATTTGGTATATTTCGTGCATTTACTTATTTTTTTAGCTAGTTGTCCCTAAAATTGAAAAGCACTACAAATGAACTCTGAAAATGTTGAAAGTCGGCATGCTATCATCATTTTACTCACATAGCATGTGTTAAAACGTTGAGAGGGCTACGACAAAAACTGGATGCACTTCGTGTACAAAACGGACAATCTCTCTCGATGTATCACGGTTTCGAACGAGAACTCATCTCTTACAAAGGGATTTCATTTTTTTGAACTTATTTGAACTCCATACTTTTTGTGTGTTCAAAATGCACCATTCAAAGGCACATCACAAAATTTCAACAATATCTGACTTCATTTGGTATATTTCGTGGAGTTACTTTTTTTTAGCTAGTTGACCCTGAAATTGAAAAGCACTACAAATGAACTCTGAAAATGTTGAAAGTTGGCATGCTATCATCATTTCACCCACATAGCATGTTTTAAAAAGTTGAGAGGGCTACGACAAAAACTAGATGCACTCCGTGTACAAAACGGACAATCTCTCTCGAAGTATTAGGGTTTCGAACGAGAACTCATCTCTTACAAAGGGATTTCATTTTGATGAACTTATTTGACCTCCATACTTTTTGTGTGTTCAAAATGCATCATTCAAAGGCACATCACAAAATTTCAACAATTTCTGACTTCATTTGGTATATTTCGTGCATTTACTTATTTTTTTTGAGCTAGTTGACCCTGAAATTGAAAAGCACTATAAATGAACTCTGAAAATGTTGAAAGTTGGCATGCTATCATCATTTCACCCACATAGCATGTGTTACAAAGTTGAGAGGGCTACGACAAAAACTGGATGCACTTCGTGTACAAAACGGACAATCTCTCTCGAAGTATCAGGGTTTCGAACGAGAACTCATCTCTTACAAAGGGATTTCATTTTTTCGAACTTATTTGAACTCCATACTTTTTGTGTGTGCAAAATGCACCATTCAAAGGCACATCACAAAATTTCAACAATTTCTGACTTCATTTGGTATATTTCGTGCATTTACTTTTTTTTTTGAGCTAGTTGACCCTGAAATTGAAAAGCACTACAAATGAACTCTGAAAATGTTGAAAGTTGGCATGCTATCATCATTTCACCCACATAGCATGTGTTACAAAGTTGAGAGGGCTACGACAAAAACTGGATGCACTCCGTGTACAAAACGGACAATCTCTCTCGAAGTATCAGGGTTTCGAACGAGAACTCATCTCTTACAAAGGGATTTCATTTTTTTGAACTTGTTTGAACCCCCTTGTTTTTCTGTGTTCAAAATGCACTATTCAAGGCACATCACAAAATTTCAACAATTTCTGACTTCATTTGGTATATTTCGTGGATTTACTTATTTTTTTTGAGCTAGTTGACCCTGAAATTGAAAAGCACTACAAATGAACTCTGAAAATGTTGAAAGTTGGCATTCTATCATCATTTCACCCACATAGCATGTGTTAAAAAGTTGAGAGGGCTACGACAAAAACTGGATGCACTTCGTGTACAAAACGGACAATCTCTCTCGAAGTATCACGGTTTCGAACGACAACTCATCTCTTACAAAGGGATTTCATTTTTTTGAAATTATTTGAACTCCATACTTTTTGTGTGTTCAAAATGCACCATTCAAAGGCACATCACAAAATTTCAACAATTTCTGACTTCATTTGGTATATTTCGTGGATTTACTTTTTTTGAGCTAGTTGACCCTGAAATTGAAAAGCACTACAAATGAACTCTGAAAATGTTGAAAGTTGGCATGCTATCATCATTTCACCCACATAGCATGTGTTAAAAAGTTGAGAGGGCTACGACAAAAACTGGATGCACTCCGTGTACAAAACGGACAATCTCTCTCGAAGTATCAGGGTTTCGAACGAGAACTCATCTCTTATAAAGGGATTTCATTTTTTTGAACTTATTTGAACTCCATACTTTTTGTGTGTTCAAAATGCACCATTCAAAGGCACATCACAATATTTTAACAATTTCTGACTTCATTTGGTATATTTCGTGCATTTACTTATTTTTTTTAGCTACTTGACCCTAAAATTGAAAAGCACTACAAATGAACTCTGAAAATGTTGAAAGTTGGCATGCTATCATCATTTCACTCACATAGCATGTGTTAAAACGTTGAGAGGGCTACGACAAAAACTGGATGCACCTCGTGTACAAAACGGACAATCTCTCTCGATGTATCACGGTTTCGAACGAGAACTCATCTCTTACAAAGGGATTTCATTTTTTTGAACTTATTTGAACTCCATACTTTTTGTGTGTTCAAAATGCACCATTCAAAGGCACATCACAAAATTTCAACAATTTCTGACTTCATTTGGTATATTTCGTGGAGTTACTTTTTTTTTAGCTAGTTGACCCTGAAATTGAAAAGCACTACAAATGAACTCTGAAAATGTTGAAAGTTGGCATGCTATCATCATTTCACCCACATAGCATGTGTTAAAAAGTTGAGAGGGCTACGACAAAAACTGGATGCACTCCGTGTACAAAACGGACAATCTCTCTCGAAGTATTTGGTTTCGAACGAGAACTCATCTCTTACAAAGGGATTTCATTTTTTTGAACTTATTTGACCTCCATACTTTTTGTGTGTTCAAAATGCACCATTCAAAGGCACATCACAAAATTTCAACAATTTCTGACTTCATTTGGTATATTTCGTGCATTTACTTATTTTTTTTGAGCTAGTTGACCCTGAAATTGAAAAGCACTACAAATGAACTCTGAAAATGTTGAAAGTTGGCATGCTATCATCATTTCACCCACATAGCATGTGTTACAAAGTTGAGAGGGCTACGACAAAAACTGGATGCACTTCGTGTACAAAACGGACAATCTCTCTCGAAGTATCAGGGTTTCGAACGAGAACTCATCCCTTACAATGGGATTTCATTTTTTTGATCTTATTTGAACTCCATACTTTTTGTGTGTGCAAAATGCACCATTCAAAGGCACATCACAAAATTTCAACAATTTCTGACTTCATTTGGTATATTTCGTGCATTTACTTATTTTTTTTTTGAGCTAGTTGACCCTGAAATTGAAAAGCACTACAAATGAACTCTGAAAATGTTGAAAGTTGGCATGCTATCATCATTTCACCCACATAGCATGTGTTACAAAGTTGAGAGGGCTACGACAAAAACTGGATGCACTTCGTGTACAAAACGGACAATCTCTCTCGAAGTATGAGGGTTTCGAACGAGAACTCATCTCTTACAAAGGGATTTCATTTTTTTGAACTTATTTGAACTCCATACTTTTTGTGTGTTCAAAATGCACCATTCAAAGGCACATCACAAAATTTCAACAATTTCTGACTTCATTTGGTATATTTCGTGGATTTACTTTTTTTTGAGCTAGTTGACCCTGAAATTGAAAAGCACTACAAATGAACTCTGAAAATGTTGAAAGTTTGCATGCTATCATCATTTCACCCACATAGCATGTGTTACAAAGTTGAGAGGGCTACGAGAAAAACTGGATGCACTTCGTGTACAAAACGGACAATCTCTCTCGACGTATCAGGGTTTCGAACGAGAACTCATCCCTTACAAAGGGATTTCATTTTTTTGAACTTATTTGAACTCCATACTTTTTGTGTGTTCAAAATGCACCATTCAAAGGCACATCACAAAATTTCAACAATTTCTGACTTCATTTGGTATATTTCGTCCATTTACTTATTTTTTTTGAGCTAGTTCACCCTAAAATGAAAAGCACTACAAATGAACTCTCAAAATGCTGAAAGTTGGCATGCTATCATCATTTCACCCACATAGCATGTGTTAAAAAGATGAGAGGGCTACGACAAAAACTGGATGCACTCCATGTACAAAACGGACAATCTCTCTCGAAGTATCAGGGTTTCGAACGAGAACTCATCTCTTACAAAGGGATTTCATTTTTTTGAACTTGTTTGAACCCCCTTGTTTTTCTGTGTTCAAAATGCACTATTCAAGGCATATCACAAAATTTCAACAATTTCTGACTTCATTTGGTATATTTCGTGGATTTACTTATTTTTTTTGAGCTAGTTGACCCTGAAATTGAAAAGCACTACAAATGAACTCTGAAAATGTTGAAAGTTGGCATTCTATCATCATTTCACCCACATAGCATGTGTTAAAAAGTTGAGAGGGCTACGACAAAAACTGGATGCACTTCGTGTACAAAACGGACAATCTCTCTCGAAGTATCAGGGTTTCGAACGAGAACTCATCTCTTACAAAGGGATTTCATTTTTTTGAACTTATTTGAACTCCATACTTTTTGTGTGTTCAAAATGCACCATTCAAAGGCACATCACAAAATTTCAACAATTTCTGACTTCATTTGGTATATTTCGTGCATTTACTTATTTTTTTTGAGCTAGTTGACCCTGAAATTGAAAAGCACTACAAATGAACTCTGAAAATGTTGAAAGTTGGCATGCTATCATCATTTCACCCACATAGCATGTGTGAAAAAGTTGAGAGGGCTACGGCAAAAACTGGATGCACTTCGTGTACAAAACGGACATTCTCTCTCGAAGTATCAGGGTTTCGAACGAGAACTCATCTCTTACAAAGGGATTCCATTTTTTTGAACTTATTTGAACTCCATACTTTTTGTGTGTTCAAAATGCACCATTCAAAGGCACATCACAAAATTTCAACAATTTCTGACTTCATTTGGTATATTTCGTGGATTTACTTTTTTTTTGAGCTAGTTGACCCTGAAATTGAAAAGCACTACAAATGAACTCTTAAAATGTTGAAAGTTGGCATTCTATCATCAATTCACCCACATAGCATGTGTTAAAAAGTTGAGAGGGCTACGACAAAAACTGGATGCACTTCGTGTACAAAACGGACAATCTCTCTCGAAGTATCAGGGTTTCGAATGAGAACTCATCTCTTACAAAGGGATTTCATTTTTTTAACTTATTTGAACTCCATACTTTTTGTGTGTTCAAAATGCACCATTCAAAGGCACATCACAATATTTCAACAATTTCTGACTTCGTTTGGTATATTTCTTGCATTTACTTTTTTTTTTGAGCTAGTTCACCCTGAAAATGAAAAGCACTACAAATGAACTCTGAAAATGTTGAAAGTTGGCATGCTATCATCATTTCACCCACATAGCATGTGTTAAAAAGTTGAGAGGGCTACGACAAAAACTGGATGCACTTCGTGTACAAAACGGACAATCTCTCTCGAAGTATCAGGTTTCGAACGAGAACTCATCTCTTACAAAGGGATTTCATTTTTTTTAACTTATTTGAACCCCTTGTTTTTCTGTGTTCAAAATGCACCATTCAAAGGCACATCACAAAATTTCAACAATTTCTGACTTCATTTGGTATATTTCGTGCATTTACTTATTTTTTTTGAGCTAGTTGACCCTGAAATTGAAAAGCACTACAAATAAACTCTGAAAATGTTGAAAGTTGGCATGCTATCATCATTTCACCCACATAGCATGTGTTGAAAAGTTGAGATGGCTACGACAAAAACTGGATGCACTTCGTGTACAAAACGGACAATCTCTCTCGAAGTATCAGGGTTTCGAACGAGAAGTCATCTCTTACAAAGGGATTTCATTTTTTTGAACTTATTTGAACTCCATACTTTTTGTGTGTTCAAAATGCACCATTCAAAGGCACATCACAAAATTTCAACAATTTCTGACTTCATTTGCTATATTTCGTGGATTTACTTTTTTTGAGCTAGTTGACCCTGAAATTGAAAAGCACTACAAATGAACTCTTAAAATGATGAAAGTTGGCATGCTATCATCATTTCACCCACATAGCATGTGTTAAAAAGTTGATAGGGATACGACAAAAACTGGATGCACTTCGTGTACAAAACGGACAATCTCTCTCGAAATATCAGGGTTTCGAACAAGAACTCATCTCTTACAAAGGGATTTCATTTCTTTAAGTTATTTGAACTCCATACTTTTTGTGTGTTCAAAATGCACCATTCAAAGGCACATCACAAAATTTCAACAATTTCTGACTTCATTTGGTATATTTCTTGCATTTACTTTTTTTTTTTTGAGCTAGTTGACCCTGAAATTGAAAAGCACTACAAATGAACTCTTAAAATGTTGAAATTTGGCATGCTATCATCATTTCACCCACATAGCATGTGCTAAAAAGTTGAGAGGGCTACGACAAAAACTGGATGCACTTCCTGTACAAAACGGACAATCTCTCTCGAAGTATCAGGGTTTCGAACGAGAACTCATCTCTTACAAAGGGATTTCATTTTTTGAAACTTATTTGAACTCCATACTTTTTGTGTGTTCAAGATGCACCATTCAAAGGCACATCACAAAATTTCAACAATTTCTGACTTCATTTGGTATATTTCGTGCATTTACTTATTTTTTTTGAGCTAGTTGACCCTGAAATTGAAAAGCACTACAAATGAACTCTGAAAATGTTGAAAGTTGGCATGCTATCATCATTTCACCCACATAGCATGTGTGAAAAAGTTGAGAGGGCTATGACAAAAACTGGATGCACTTCGTGTACAAAACGGACATTCTCTCTCGAAGTATCAGGGTTTCGAACGAGAACTCATCTCTTACAAAGGGATTTCATTTTTTTGAACTTATTTGAACTCCATACTTTTTGTGTGTTCAAAATGCACCATTCAAAGGCACATCACAAAATTTCAACAATTTCTGACTTCATTTGGTATATTTCGTGGATTTACTTTTTCTTTGAGCTAGTTGACCCTGAAATTGAAAAGCACTACAAATGAACTCTTAAAATGTTGAAAGTTGGCATTCTATCATCAATTCACCCACATAGCATGTGTTAAAAAGTTGAGAGGGCTACGACAAAAACTGGATGCACTTCATGTACAAAACGGACAATCTCTCTCGAAGTATCAGGGTTTCGAATAAGAACTCATCTCTTACAAAGGGATTTCATTTTTTTAACTTATTTGAACTCCATACATTTTGTGTGTTCAAAATGCACCATTCAAAGGCACATCACAATATTTCAACAATTTCTGACTTCATTTGGTATATTTCTTGCATTTACTTATTTTTTTTTGAGCTAGTTGACCCTGAAATTGAAAAGCACTACAAATGAACTCTGAAAATGTTGAAAGTTGGCATGCTATCATCATTTCACCCACATAGCATGTGTTAAAAAGTTGAGATGGCTACGACAAAAACTGGATGCACTTCGTGTACAAAACGGACAATCTCTCTCGAAGTTTTAGGGTTTCGAACGAGAACTCATCTCTTACAAAGGGATTTCATTTTTTTGAACTTATTTGAACTCCATACTTTTTCTGTGTTGAAAATGCACCATTCAAAGGCACATCACAAAATATCAACAATTTCTGACTTCATTTGGTATATTTCGTGCATTTACTTATTTTTGTTGAGCTAGTTCACCCTGAAAATGAAAAGCACTACAAATGAACTCTGAAAATGTTTAAAGTTGGCATGCTATCATCATTTCACCCACATAGCATGTGTTAAAAAGTTGAGAGGGCTACGACAAAAACTGGATGCACTTCGTGTACAAAACGGACAATCTCTCTCGAAGTATCAGGTTTCGAACGAGAACTCATCTCTTACAAAGGGATTTCATTTTTTTTAACTTATTTGAACCCCTTGTTTTTCTGTGTTCAAAATGCACCATTCAAAGGCACATCACAAAATTTCAACAATTTCTGACTTCATTTGGTATATTTCGTGCATTTACTTATTTTTTTGAGCTAGTTGACCCTGAAATTGAAAAGCACTACAAATAAACTCTGAAAATGTTGAAAGTTGGCATGCTATCATCATTTCACCCACATAGCATGTGTTGAAAAGTTGAGATGGCTACGACAAAAACTGGGTGCACTTCGTGTACAAAACGGACAATCTCTCTCGAAGTATCAGGGTTTCGAACGAGAAGTCATCTCTTACAAAGGGATTTCATTTTTTTAACTTATTTGAACTCCATACTTTTTGTGTGTTCAAAATGCACCATTGAAAGGCACATCACAAAATTTCAACAATTTCTGACTTCATTTGGTATATTTCTTGCATTTACTTATTTTTTTTTTGAGCTAGTTGACCCTGAAATTGAAAAGCACTACAAATGAACTCTTAAAATGTTGAAATTTGGCATGCTATCATCATTTCACCCACATAGCATGTGCTAAAAAATTGAGAGGGCTACGACAAAAACTGGATGCACTTCGTGTACAAAACGGACAATCTCTCTCGAAGTATCAGGGTTTCGAACGAGAACTCATCTCTTACAAAGGGATTTCATTTTTTTGAACTTATTTGAACTCCATACTTTTTGTGTATTCAAAATGCACCATTCAGAGGCACATCACAAAATTTCAACAATTTCTGACTTCATTTGGTATATTTCGTGGATTTACTTTTTTTTTTGAGCTAGTTGACCCTGAAATTGAAAAGCACTACAAATGAACTCTTAAAATGTTGAAAGTTGGCATTCTATCATCAATTCACCCACATAGCATGTGTTAAAAAGTTGAGAGGGCTACGACAAAAACTCGATGCACTTCGTGTACAAAACGGACAATCTCTCTCGAAGTATGAGGGTTTCGAATGAGAACTCATCTCTTACAAAGGGATTTCATTTTTTTAACTTATTTGAACTCCATACTTTTTGTGTGTTCAAAATGCACCATTCAAAGGCACATCACAATATTTCAACAATTTCTGACTTCATTTGGTATATTTCTTGCATTTACTTATTTTTTTTGAGCTAGTTGACCCTGAAATTGAAAAGCACTACAAATGAACTCTGAAAATGTTGAAAGTTGGGATGCTATCATCATTTCACCCACATAGCATGTGTTAAAAAGTTGAGATGGCTACGACAAAAACTGGATGCACTTCGTGTACAAAACGGACAATCTCTCTCGAAGTTTCAGGGTTTCGAACGAGAACTCATCTCTTACAAAGGGATTTCATTTTTTTGAACTTATTTGAACTCCATACTTTTTCTGTGTTTAAAATGCACCATTCAAAGGCACATCACAACATATCAACAATTTCTGACTTCATTTGGTATATTTCGTGCATTTACTTTTTTTTTTGAGCTAGTTCACCCTGAAAATGAAAAGCACTACAAATGAACTCTGAAAATGTTGAAAGTTGGCATGCTATCATCATTTCACCCACATAGCATGTGTTAAAAAGTTGACAGGGCTACGACAAAAACTGGATGCACTTCGTGTACAAAACGGACAATCTCTCTCGAAGTATCAGGTTTCGAACGAGAACTCATCTCTTACAAAGGGATTTCATTTTTTTAACTTATTTGAACCCCTTGTTTTTCTGTGTTCAAAATGCACCATTCAAAGGCACATCACAAAATTTCAACAATTTCTGACTTCATTTGGTATATTTCGTGCATTTACTTATTTTTTTTGAGCTAGTTGACCCTGAAATTGAAAAGCACTACAAATAAACTCTGAAAATGTTGAAAGTTGGCATGCTATCATCATTTCACCCACATAGCATGTGTTGAAAAGTTGAGATGGCTACGACAAAAACTGGATGCACTTCGTGTACAAAACGGACAATCTCTCTCGAAGTATCACGGTTTCGAACGAGAAGTCATCTCTTACAAAGGGATTTCATTTTTTTGAACTTATTTGAACTCCATACTTTTTGTGTGTTCAAAATGCACCATTCAAAGGCACATCACAAAATTTCAACAATTTCTGACTTCGTTGGGTATATTTCGTGGATTTACATTTTTTGAGCTAGTTGACCCTGAAATTGAAAAGCACTACAAATGAACTCTGAAAATGTTGAAAGTTGGCATGCTATCATCATTTCACCCACATAGCATGTGTTAAAAAGTTGAGATGGCTACGACAAAAACTGGATGCACTTCGTGTACAAAACGGACAATCTCTCTCGAAATATCAGGGTTTCGAACAAGAACTCATCTCTTACAAAGGGATTTCATTTTTTTAATTTATTTGAACTCCATACTTTTTGTGTGTTCAAAATGCACCATTCAAAGGCACATCACAAAATTTCAACAATTTCTGACTTCATTTGGTAAATTTCGTGGATTTACTTTTTTTTTGAGCTAGTTGACCCTGAAATTGAAAAGCACTACAAATGAACTCTTAAAATGTTGAAAGTTGGCATTCTATCATCAATTCACCCACATAGCATGTGTTAAAAAGTTGAGAGGGCTACGACAAAAACTGGATGCACTTCGTGTACAAAACGGACAATCTCTCTCGAAGTATCAGGGTTTCGAATGAGAACTCATCTCTTACAAAGGGATTTCATTTTTTTAACTTATTTGAACTCCATACTTTTTGTGTGTTCAAAATGCACCATTCAAAGGCACATCACAATATTTCAATAATTTCTGACTTCATTTGGTATATTTCTTGCATTTACTTATTTTTTTTGAGCTAGTTGACCCTGAAATTGAAAAGCACTACAAATGAACTCTGAAAATGTTGAAAGTTGGCATGCTATCATCATTTCACCCACATAGCATGTGTTAAAAAGTTGAGATGGCTACGACAAAAACTGGATGCACTTCGTGTACAAAACGGACAATCTCTCTCGAAGTTTCAGGGTTTCGAACGAGAACTCATCTCTTACAAAGGGATTTCATTTTTTTGAACTTATTAGAACTCCATACTTTTTCTGTGTTTAAAATGCACCATTCAAAGGCACATCACAAAATATCAACAATTTCTGACTTCATTCGGTATATTTCGTGCATTTACTTATTTTTTTTGAGCTAGTTCACCCTGAAAATGAAAAGCACTACAAATGAACTCTGAAAATGTTGAAAGTTGGCATGCTATCATCATTTCACCCACATAGCATGTGTTAAAAAGTTGAGAGGGCTACGACAAAAACTGGATGCACTTCGTGTACAAAACGGACAATCTCTCTCGAAGTATCAGGTTTCGAACGAGAACTCATCTCTTACAAAGGGATTTCATTTTTTTAAACTTATTTGAACCCCTTGTTTTTCTGTGTTCAAAACGCACCATTCAAAGGCACATCACAAAATTTCAACAATTTCTGACTTCATTTGGTATATTTCATGCATTTACTTTTTTTTTTGAGCTAGTTGACCCTGAAATTGAAAAGCACTACAAATAAACTCTGAAAATGTTGAAAGTTGGCATGCTATCATCATTTCACCCACATAGCATGTGTTGAAAAGTTGAGATGGCTACGACAAAAACTGGATGCACTTCGTGTACAAAACGGACAATCTCTCTCGAAGTATCACGGTTTCGAACGAGAAGTCATCTCTTACAAAGGGATTTCATTTTGTTGAACTTATTTGAACTCCATACTTTTTGTGTGTTCAAAATGCACCATTCAAAGGCACATCACAAAATTTCAACAATTTCTGACTTCATTGGGTATATTTCGTGGATTTACTTTTTTTGAGCTAGTTGACCCTCAAATTGAAAAGCACTACAAATGAACTCTGAAAATGTTGAAAGTTGGCATGCTATCATCATTTCACCCACATAGCATGTGTTAAAAAGTTGAGATGGCTACGACAAAAACTGGATGCACTTCGTGTACAAAACGGACAATCTCTCTCGAAATATCAGGGTTTCGAACAAGAACTCATCTCTTACAAAGGGATTTCATTTTTTTAATTTATTTGAACTCCATACTTTTTGTGTGTTCAAAATGCACCATTCAAAGGCACATCACAAAATTTCAACAATTTCTGACTTCATTTGGTATATTTCGTGGATTTACTTTTTTTTTGAGCTAGTTGACCCTGAAATTGAAAAGCACTACAAATGAACTCTTAAAATGTTGAAAGTTGGCATTCTATCATGAATTCACCCACATAGCATGTGTTAAAAAGTTGAGAGGGCTACGTCAAAAACTGGATGCACTTCGTGTACAAAACGGACAATCTCTCTCGAAGTATCAGGGTTTCGAATGAGAACTCATCTCTTACAAAGGGATTTCATTTTTTTAACTTATTTGAACTCCATACTTTTTGTGTGTTCAAAATGCACCATTCAAAGGCACATCACAATATTTCAACAATTTCTGACTTCATTTGGTATATTTCTTGCATTTACTTATTTTTTTTGAGCTAGTTGACCCTGAAATTGAAAAGAACTACAAATGAACTCTGAAAATGTTGAAAGCTCGCATGCTATCATCATTTCACCCACATAGCATGTGTTAAAAAGTTGAGATGGCTACGACAAAAACTGGATGCACTTCGTGTACAAAACGGACAATCTCTCTCGAAGTTTCAGGGTTTCGAACGAGAACTCATCTCTTACAAAGGGATTTCATTTTTTTAACTTATTTGAACTCCATACTTTTTGTGTGTTCAAAATGCACCATTCAAAGGCACATCACAATATTTCAATAATTTCTGACTTCATTTGGTATATTTCTTGCATTTACTTATTTTTTTTGAGCTAGTTGACCCTGAAATTGAAAAGCACTACAAATGAACTCTGAAAATGTTGAAAGTTGGCATGCTATCATCATTTCACCCACATAGCATGTGTTAAAAAGTTGAGATGGCTACGACAAAAACTGGATGCACTTCGTGTACAAAACGGACAATCTCTCTCGAAGTATCAGGGTTTCGAATGAGAACTCATCTCTTACAAAGGGATTTCATTTTTTTAACTTATTTGAACTCCATACTTTTTGTGTGTTCAAAATGCACCATTCAAAGGCACATCACAATATTTCAATAATTTCTGACTTCATTTGGTATATTTCTTGCATTTACTTATTTTTTTTGAGCTAGTTGACCCTGAAATTGAAAAGCACTACAAATGAACTCTGAAAATGTTGAAAGTTGGCATGCTATCATCATTTCACCCACATAGCATGTGTTAAAAAGTTGAGATGGCTACGACAAAAACTGGATGCACTTCGTGTACAAAACGGACAATCTCTCTCGAAGTTTCAGGGTTTCGAACGAGAACTCATCTCTTACAAAGGGATTTCATTTTTTTGAACTTATTTGAACTCCATACTTTTTCTGTGTTTAAAATGCACCATTCAAAGGCACATCACAAAATATCAACAATTTCTGACTTCATTCGGTATATTTCGTGCATTTACTTATTTTTTTTGAGCTAGTTCACCCTGAAAATGAAAAGCACTACAAATGAACTCTGAAAATGTTGAAAGTTGGCATGCTATCATCATTTCACCCACATAGCATGTGTTAAAAAGTTGAGAGGGCTACGACAAAAACTGGATGCACTTCGTGTACAAAACGGACAATCTCTCTCGAAGTATCAGGTTTCGAACGAGAACTCATCTCTTACAAAGGGATTTCATTTTTTTAAACTTATTTGAACCCCTTGTTTTTCTGTGTTCAAAACGCACCATTCAAAGGCACATCACAAAATTTCAACAATTTCTGACTTCATTTGGTATATTTCGTGCATTTACTTTTTTTTTTGAGCTAGTTGACCCTGAAATTGAAAAGCACTACAAATAAACTCTGAAAATGTTGAAAGTTGGCATGCTATCATCATTTCACCCACATAGCATGTGTTGAAAAGTTGAGATGGCTACGACAAAAACTAGATGCACTTCGTGTACAAAACGGACAATCTCTCTCGAAGTATCACGGTTTCGAACGAGAAGTCATCTCTTACAAAGGGATTTCATTTTGTTGAACTTATTTGAACTCCATACTTTTTGTGTGTTCAAAATGCACCATTCAAAGGCACATCACAAAATTTCAACAATTTCTGACTTCATTGGGTATATTTCGTGGATTTACTTTTTTTGAGCTAGTTGACCCTCAAATTGAAAAGCACTACAAATGAACTCTGAAAATGTTGAAAGTTGGCATGCTATCATCATTTCACCCACATAGCATGTGTTAAAAAGTTGAGATGGCTACGACAAAAACTGGATGCACTTCGTGTACAAAACGGACAATCTCTCTCGAAATATCAGGGTTTCGAACAAGAACTCATCTCTTACAAAGGGATTTCATTTTTTTAATTTATTTGAACTCCATACTTTTTGTGTGTTCAAAATGCACCATTCAAAGGCACATCACAAAATTTCAACAATTTCTGACTTCATTTGGTATATTTCGTGGATTTACTTTTTTTTTTGAGCTAGTTGACCCTGAAATTGAAAAGCACTACAAATGAACTCTTAAAATGTTGAAAGTTGGCATTCTATCATGAATTCACCCACATAGCATGTGTTAAAAAGTTGAGAGGGCTACGTCAAAAACTGGATGCACTTCGTGTACAAAACGGACAATCTCTCTCGAAGTATCAGGGTTTCGAATGAGAACTCATCTCTTACAAAGGGATTTCATTTTTTTAACTTATTTGAACTCCATACTTTTTGTGTGTTCAAAATGCACCATTCAAAGGCACATCACAATATTTCAACAATTTCTGACTTCATTTGGTATATTTCTTGCATTTACTTATTTTTTTTGAGCTAGTTGACCCTGAAATTGAAAAGAACTACAAATGAACTCTGAAAATGTTGAAAGCTCGCATGCTATCATCATTTCACCCACATAGCATGTGTTAAAAAGTTGAGATGGCTACGACAAAAACTGGATGCACTTCGTGTACAAAACGGACAATCTCTCTCGAAGTTTCAGGGTTTCGAACGAGAACTCATCTCTTACAAAGGGATTTCATTTTTTTGAACTTATTTGAACTCCATACTTTTTCTGTGTTTAAAATGCACCATTCAAAGGCACATCACAAAATATCAACAATTTCTGACTTCATTCGGTATATTTCGTGCATTTACTTATTTTTTTTGAGCTAGTTCACCCTGAAAATGAAAAGCACTACAAATGAACTCTGAAAATGTTGAAAGTTGGCATGCTATCATCATTTCACCCACATAGCATGTGTTAAAAAGTTGAGAGGGCTACGACAAAAACTGGATGCACTTCGTGTACAAAACGGACAATCTCTCTCGAAGTATCAGGTTTCGAACGAGAACTCATCTCTTACAAAGGGATTTCATTTTTTTAAACTTATTTGAACCCCTTGTTTTTCTGTGTTCAAAATGCACCATTCAAAGGCACATCACAAAATTTCAACAATTTCTGACTTCATTTGGTATATTTCGTGCATTTACTTATTTTTTTTGAGCTAGTTGACCCTGAAATTGAAAAGCACTACAAATAAACTCTGAAAATGTTGAAAGTTGGCATGCTATCATCATTTCACCCACATAGCATGTGTTGAAAAGTTGAGATGGCTACGACAAAAACTGGATGCACTTCGTGTACAAAACGGACAATCTCTCTCGAAGTATCACGGTTTCGAATGAGAAGTCATCTCTTACAAAGGGATTTCATTTTTTTGAACTTATTTGAAATCCATACTTTTTGTGTGTTCAAAATGCACCATTCAAAGGCACATCACAAAATTTCAACAATTTCTGACTTCATTGGGTATATTTCGTGGATTTACTTTTTTTGAGCTAGTTGACCCTGAAATTGAAAAGCACTACAAACGAACTCTTAAAATATTGAAAGTTGGCATGCTATCATCATTTCACCCACATAGCATGTGTTAAAAAGTTGAGAGGGCTACGACAAAAACTGGATGCACTTCGTGTACAAAACGGACAATCTCTCTCGAAATATCAGGGTTTCGAACAAGAACTCATCTCTTACAAAGGGATTTCATTTTTTTAACTTATTTGAACTCCATACTTTTTGTGTGTTCAAAATGCACCATTCAAAGGCACATCACAAAATTTCAACAATTTCTGACTTCATTTTGTATATTTCTTGCATTTACTTATTTTTTTTGAGCTAGTTCACCCTGAAAATAAAAAGCACTACAAATGAACTCTGAAAATGTTGAAAGTTGGCATGCTATCATCATTTCACCCACATAGCATGTGTTAAAAAGTTGAGAGGGCTACGACAAAAACTGGATGCACTTCGTGTACAAAACGGACAATCTCTCTCGAAGTATCAGGTTTCGAACGAGAACTCATCTCTTACAAAGGGATTTCATTTTTTTAAACTTATTTGAACCCCTTGTTTTTCTGTGTTCAAAATGCACCATTCAAAGGCACATCACAAAATTTCAACAATTTCTGACTTCATTTGGTATATTTCGTGCATTTACTTATTTTTTTTGAGCTAGTTGACCCTGAAATTGAAAAGCACTACAAATACACTCTGAAAATGTTGAAAGTTGGCATGCTATCATCATTTCACCCACATAGCATGTGTTGAAAAGTTGAGATGGCTACGACAAAAACTGGATGCACTTCGTGTACAAAACGGACAATCTCTCTCGAAGTATCACGGTTTCGAAGGAGAAGTCATCTCTTACAAAGGGATTTCATTTTTTTGAACTTATTTGAAATCCATACTTTTTGTGTGTTCAAAATGCACCATTCAAAGGCACATCACAAAATTTCAACAATTTCTGACTTCATTGGGTATATTTCGTGGATTTACTTTTTTTGAGCTAGTTGACCCTGAAATTGAAAAGCACTACAAACGAACTCTTAAAATATTGAAAGTTGGCATGCTATCATCATTTCACCCACATAGCATGTGTTAAAAAGTTGAGAGGGCTACGACAAAAACTGGATGCACTTCGTGTACAAAACGGACAATCTCTCTCGAAATATCAGGGTTTCGAACAAGAACTCATCTCTTACAAAGGGATTTCATTTTTTTAACTTATTTGAACTCCATACTTTTTGTGTGTTCAAAATGCACCATTCAAAGGCACATCACAAAATTTCAACAATTTCTGACTTCATTTGGTATATTTCGTGGATTTACTTTTTTTGAGCTAGTTGACCCTGAAATTGAAAAGCACTACAAATGAACTCTTAAAATGTTGAAAGCTCGCATGCTATCATCATTTCACCCACATAGCATGTGTTAAAAAGTTGAGAGGCCTACGACAAAAACTGGATGCACTTCGTGTACAAAACGGACAATCTCTGTCGAAATATCAGGGTTTCGAACAAGAACTCATCTCTTACAAAGGGATTTCATTTTTTTAACTTATTTGAACTCCATACTTTTTGTGTGTTCAAAATGCACCATTCAAAGGCACATCACAAAATTTCAACAATTTCTGACTTCATTTGGTATATTTCTTGCATTTACTTATTTTTTTTGAGCTAGTTGACCCTGAAATTGAAAAGCACTACCAATGAACTCTTAAAATGTTGAAAGTTGGCATGCTATCATCATTTCACCCACATAGCATGTGTTAAAAAGTTGAGAGGGCTACGACAAAAACTGGATGCACTTCGTGTACAAAACAGACAATCTCTCTCGAAGTATCAGGGTTTGGAATGAGAACTCATCTCTTACAAAGGGATTTCATTTTTTTGTACTTATTTGAACTCCATACTTTTTCTGTGTTGAAAATGCACCATTCAAAGGCACATCACAATATTTCAACAATTTCTGACTTCATTTGGTATATTTCGTGGATTTACTTTTTTTTTGAGCTAGTTGACCCTGAAATTGAAAAGCACTACAAATGAACTCTGAAAATGTTGAAAGTTGGCATGCTATCATCATTTCACCCACATAGCATGTGTTAAAAAGTTGAGATGGCTACGACAAAAACTGGATGCACTTCGTGTACAAAACGGACAATCTCTCTCGAAATATCAGGGTTTCGAACAAGAACTCATCTCTTACAAAGGGATTTCATTTTTTTAATTTATTTGAACTCCATACTTTTTGTGTGTTCAAAATGCACCATTCAAAGGCACATCACAAAATTTCAACAATTTCTGACTTCATTTGGTATATTTCGTGGATTTACTTTTTTTTTGAGCTAGTTGACCCTGAAATTGAAAAGCACTACAAATGAACTCTTAAAATGTTGAAAGTTGGCATTCTATCATGAATTCACCCACATAGCATGTGTTAAAAAGTTGAGAGGGCTACGTCAAAAAATGGATGCACTTCGTGTACAAAACGGACAATCTCTCTCGAAGTATCAGGGTTTCGAATGAGAACTCATCTCTTACAAAGGGATTTCATTTTTTTAACTTATTTGAACTCCATACTTTTTGTGTGTTCAAAATGCACCATTCAAAGGCACATCACAATATTTCAACAATTTCTGACTTCATTTGGTATATTTCTTGCATTTACTTATTTTTTTTGAGCTAGTTGACCCTGAAATTGAAAAGCACTACAAATGAACTCTGAAAATGTTGAAAGCTCGCATGCTATCATCATTTCACCCACATAGCATGTGTTAAAAAGTTGAGATGGCTACGACAAAAACTGGATGCACTTCGTGTACAAAACGGACAATCTCTCTCGAAGTTTCAGGGTTTCGAACGAGAACTCATCTCTTACAAAGGGATTTCATTTTTTTGAACTTATTTGAACTCCATACTTTTTCTGTGTTTAAAATGCACCATTCAAAGGCACATCACAAAATATCAACAATTTCTGACTTCATTCGGTATATTTCGTGCATTTACTTATTTTTTTTGAGCTAGTTCACCCTGAAAATGAAAAGCACTACAAATGAACTCTGAAAATGTTGAAAGTTGGCATGCTATCATCATTTCACCCACATAGCATGTGTTAAAAAGTTGAGAGGGCTACGACAAAAACTGGATGCACTTCGTGTACAAAACGGACAATCTCTCTCGAAGTATCAGGTTTCGAACGAGAACTCATCTCTTACAAAGGGATTTCATTTTTTTAAACTTATTTGAACCCCTTGTTTTTCTGTGTTCAAAATGCACCATTCAAAGGCACATCACAAAATTTCAACAATTTCTGACTTCATTTGGTATATTTCGTGCATTTACTTATTTTTTTTGAGCTAGTTGACCCTGAAATTGAAAAGCACTACAAATAAACTCTGAAAATGTTGAAAGTTGGCATGCTATCATCATTTCACCCACATAGCATGTGTTAAAAAGTTGCGAGGGCTACGACAAAAACTGGATGGACTTCGTGTAGAAAACGGACAATCTCTCTCGAAGTATCAGGGTTTCGAACGAGAACTCATCTCTTACAAAGGGATTTCATTTTTTAACTTATTTGAACTCCATACTTTTTGTGTGTTCAAAATGCACCATTCAAAGGCACATCACAAAATTTCAACAATTTCTGACTTCATTTTGTATATTTCTTGCATTTACTTATTTTTTTTGAGCTAGTTGACCCTGAAATTGAAAAGCACTACAAATGAACTCTTAAAATGTTGAAAGCTCGCATGCTATCATCATTTCACCCACATAGCATGTGTTAAAAAGTTGAGAGGCCTACGACAAAAACTGGATGCACTTCGTGTACAAAACGGACAATCTCTGTCGAAATATCAGGGTTTCGAACAAGAACTCATCTCTTACAAAGGGATTTCATTTTTTTAACTTATTTGAACTCCATACTTTTTGTGTGTTCAAAATGCACCATTCAAAGGCACATCACAAAATTTCAACAATTTCTGACTTCATTTGGTATATTTCTTGCATTTACTTATTTTTTTTGAGCTAGTTGACCCTGAAATTGAAAAGCACTACCAATGAACTCTTAAAATGTTGAAAGTTGGCATGCTATCATAATTTCACCCACATAGCATGTGTTAAAAAGTTGAGAGGGCTACGACAAAAACTGGATGCACTTCGTGTACAAAACGGACAATCTCTCTCGAAGTATCAGGGTTTCGAACGAGAACTCATCTCTTACAAAGGGATTTCATTTTTTTGTACTTATTTGAACTCCATACTTTTTCTGTGTTGAAAATGCACCATTCAAAGGCACATCACAATATTTCAACAATTTCTGACTTCATTTGGTATATTTCGTGCATTTACTTATTTTTTTTGAGCTAGTTGACCATGAAATTCAAAAGCACTACAAATGAACTCTGAAAATGTTGAAAGTTGGCATGCTATCATCATTTCACCCACATAGCACGTGTTAACAAGTTGAGATGGCTACGACAAAAACTGGATGCACTTCGTGTACAAAACGGACAATCTCTCTCGAATTATCAGGGTTTCGAACGAGAACTCATCTCTTACAAAGGGATTTCATTTTTTTGAACTTATTTGAACTCCATACTTTTTGTGTGTTCAAAATGCACCATTCAAAGGCACATCACAAAATTTCAACAATTTCTGACTTCATTTGGTATATTTCGTGTATTTACTTTTTTTTTGAGCTAGTTGACCCTGAAATTGAAAAGCACTACAAATGAACTCTTAAAATGTTGAAAGTTGGCATTCTATCATCAATTCACCCACATAGCATGTGTTAAAAAGTTGAGAGGGCTACGACAAAAACTGGATGCACTTCGTGTACAAAACGGACAATCTCTCTCGAAGTATCAGGGTTTCGAACGAGAACTCATCTCTTACAAAGGGATTTCATTTTTTTAACTTATTTGAACTCCATACTTCTTGTGTGTTCAAAATGCACCATTCAAAGGCACATCACAATATTTCAACAATTTCTGACTTCATTTGGTATATTTCATGGATTTACTTATTTTTTTTGAGCTAGTTGACCCTGAAATTGAAAAGCACTACAAATTAACTCTGAAAATGTTGAAAGTTGGCATGCTATCATCATTTCACCCACATAGCATGTGTTAAAAAGTTGAGATGGCTACGACAAAAACTGGATGCACTTCGTGTACAGAACTGACAATCTCTCTCGAAGTATCAGGGTTTCGAACGAGAACTCATCTCTTACAAAGGGATTTCATTTTTTAAACTTATTTGAACTCCATAATTTTTGTGTGTTCAAAATGCACCATTCAAAGGCACATCACAAAATATCAACAATTTCTGACTTCATTTGGTATATTTCGTGCATTTACTTATTTTTTTGAGCTAGTTCACCCTGAAAATGAAAAGCACTACAAATGAACTCTGAAAATGTTGAAAGTTGGCATGCTATCATCATTTCACCCACATAGCATATTTTAAAAAGTTAAGAGGGCTACGACAAAAACTGGATGCACTTCGTGTACAAAACGGACAATCTCTCTCGAAGTATCAGGTTTCGAACGAGAACTCATCTCTTACAAAGGGATTTCATTTTTTTGAACTTATTTGAATCCCCTTGTTTTTCTGTGTTCAAAATGCACCATTCAAAGGCACATCACAAAATTTCAACAATTTCTGACTTCATTTTGTATTATTTCGTGCATTTACTTATTTTTTTTTGAGCTAGTTGACCCTGAAATTGAAAAGCACTACAAATAAACTCTGAGAATGTTGAAAGTTGGCATGCTATCATCATTTCACCCACATAGCATGTGTTAAAAAGTTGAGATGGCTACGACAAAAACTGGATGCACTTCGTGTACAAAACGGACAATCTCTCTCGAAGTATTAGGGCTTCGAACGAGAACTCATCTCTTACAAAGGGATTTCATTTTTTTAACTTATTTGAACTCCATACTTTTTGTGTGTTCAAAATGCACCATTCAAAGGCACATCACAAAATTTCAACAATTTCTGACTTCATTTGGTATATTACTTGCATTTACTTATTTTATTTGAGCTAGTTGACCCTGAAATTGAAAAGCACTACAAATGAACTCTTAAAATGTTGAAAGTTGGCATGCTATCATCATTTCACCCACATAGCATGTGTTAAAAAGTTGAGATGGCTACGACAAAAACTGGATGCACTTCGTGTACAAAACGGACAATCTCTCTCGAAGTTTCAGGGTTTCGAACGAGAACTCATCTCTTACAAAGGGATTTCATTTTTTTGAACTTATTTGAACTCCATACTTTTTGTGTGTTCAAAATGCACCATTCAAAGGCACATCACAAAATATCAACAATTTCTGACTTCATTTGGTATATTTCGTGCATTTACTTATTTTTTTTGAGCTAGTTCACCCTGAAAATGAAAAGCACTACAAATGAACTCTGAAAATGTTGAAAGTTGGCATGCTATCATCATTTCACCCAAATAGAATGTGTTAAAAAGTTGACATGGCTACGAAAAAAACTGGATGCACTTCATGTACAAAACGGACAATCTCTCTCGAAGTATCAGGGTTTCGAACGAGAACTCATCTCTTACAAAGGGATTTCATTTTTTTGAACTTATTTGAACCACCTTGTTTTTCTGTGTTCAATATGCACCATTCAAAGGCACATCACAAAATTTCAACAATTTCTGACTTCATTTGGTATTATTTCGTGCATTTACTTATTTTTTTTTGAGCTAGTTGACCCTGAAATTGAAAAGCACTACAAATAAACTCTGAAAATGTTGAAAGTTGGCATGCTATCATCATTTCACCCACATAGCATGTGTTAAAAAGTTGAGATGACCACGACAAAAACTGGATGCACTTCGTGTACAAATCGGACAATCTCTCTCGAAGTATTAGGGCTTCGAACGAGAACTCATCTCTTACAAAGGGATTTCATTTTTTTGAACTTATTTGAACTCCATACTTTTTGTGTGTTCAAAATGCACCATTCAAAGGCACATCACAAAATATCAACAATTTCTGACTTCATTTGGTATATTTCGTGGATTTACTTATTTTTTTTGAACTAGTTGACCCTGAAATTGAAAAGCACTACAAATGAACTCTAAAAATGTTGAAAGTAGGCATTCTATCATCATTTCACCCACATAGCATGTGTTAAAAAGTTGAGAGGGCTACGACAAAAACTGGATGCACTTCGTGTACAAAACGGACAATATCTCTCGAAGTATCAAGGTTTCGAACGAGAACTCATCTCTTACAAAGGGATTTCATTTTTTTGAACTTATTTGAACCACCTTGTTTTTCTGTGTTCAAAATGCACCATTCAAAGGCACATCACAAAATTTCAACAATTTCTGACTTCATTTGGTATATTTCGTGCATTTACTTGTTTTTTTTGAGCTAGTTGACCCTGAAATTGAAAAGCACTACAAATAAACTCTGAAAATGTTGAAAGTTGGCATGCTATCATCATTTCACCCACATAGCATGTGTTAAAAAGTTGAGATGGCTACGACAAAAACTGGATGCACTTCGTGTACAAAACGGACAATCTCTTTCGAAGTATCAGGGTTTCGAACGAGAACTCATCTCTTACAAAGGGATTTCATTTTTTTGAACTTATTTGAACTCCATACTTTTTGTGTGTTCAAAATGCACCATTCAAAGGCACATCACAAAATATCAACAATTTCTGACTTCATTTGGTATATTTCGTGCATTTACCTCTTTTTTTTTGAGCTAGTTCACCCTGAAAATGAAAAGCACTACAAATGAACTCTGAAAATGTTGAAAGTTGGCATGCTATCATCATTTCACCCACATAGCATGTGTTAAAAAGTTGATATGGCTACGACAAAAACTGGATGCACTTCGTGTACAAAACGGACAATCTCTGTCGAAGTATCAGGGTTTCGAACGAGAACTCATCTCTTACAAAGGGATTTCATTTTTTTGAACTTATTTGAATCACCTTGTTTTTCTGTGTTCAAAATGCACCATTCAAAGGCACATCACAAAATTTCAACAATTTCTGACTTCATTTGGTATATTTCGTGCATTTACTTATTTTTTTGAGCTAGTTGACCCTGAAATTGAAAAGCACTACAAATAAACTCTGAAAATGTTGAAAGTTGGCATGCTATCATCATTTCACCCACATAGCATGTGTTAAAAAGTTAAGATGGCTACGACAAAAACTGGATGCACTTCGTGTACAAAACGGACAATCTCTCTCTCTCAGTATTAGGGCTTCGAACGAGAACTCATCTCTTACAAAGGGATTTCATTTTTTTGAACTTATTTGAACTCCATACTTTTTGTGTGATTAAAATGCACCATTCAAAGGCACATCACAAAATATCAACAATTTTTGACTTCATTTGGTATATTTCGTGGATTTACTTTTTTTTTTTGAGCTAGTTGACCCTGAAATTGAAAAGCACTACAAATGAACTCTGAAAATGTTGAAAGTTGGCATTCTATCATCATTTCACCCACATAGCATGTGTTAAAAAGTTGAGAGGGCTACGACAAAAACTGGATGCACTTCGTGTACAAAATGGACAATCTCTCTCGAAGTATCAGGGTTTCGAACGACAACTCATCTCTTACAAAGGGATTTCATTTTTTTGAACTTATTTGAACTCCATAATTTTTGTGTGTTCAAAATGCACCATTCAAAGGCACATCACAAAATTTTAACAATTTCTGACTTCATTTGGTATATTTCGTGCATTTACTTATTTTTTTTGAGCTAGTTCACCCTGAAAATGAAAAGCACTACAAATGAACTCTGAAAATGTTGAAAGTTGGCATGCTATCATCATTTCACCCACATAGCATGTGTTAAAAAGTTGAGAGGGCTACGACGAAAACTGGATGCACTTCGTGTACAAAACGGACAATCTCTCTCGAAGTATCAGGGTTTCGAACGAGAACTCATCTCTTACAAAGGGATTTCATTTTTTGAACTTATTTGAACCCCCTTGTTTTTCCGTGTTCAAAATGCAACATTCAAAGGCACATCACAAAATTTCAACAATTTCTGACTTCATTTGGTATATAACGTGCATTTACTTTTTTTTTGAGCTAGTTGACCCTCAAATTGAAAAGCACTACAAATGAACTCTAAAAATGTTGAAAGTTGGCATGCTATCATCATTTCACCCACATAGCATGTGTTAAAAAGTTGCGAGGGCTACGACAAAAACTGGATGCACTTCGTGTACAAAACGGACAATCTCTCTCGAAGTATCAGGGTTTCGAACGAGAACTCATCTCTTACAAAGGGATTTCATTTTTTTAACTTATTTTAACTCCATACTTTTTGTGTGTTCAAAATGCACCATTCAAAGGCACATCACAAAATTTCAACAATTTCTGACTTCATTTGGTATATTTCGTGCATTTACTTATTTTTTTTGAGCTAGTTGACCCTGAAATTGAAAAGCACTACAAATGACCTCTGAAAATATTGAAAGTTGGCATGCTATCATCATTTCACCCACATAGCATGTGTTAAAAAGTTGAGATGGCTACGACAAAAACTGGATGCACTACGTGTACAAAACGGACAATCTCTCTCGAAGTATCAGGGTTTCGAACGAGAACTCATCTCTTACAAAGGGATTTCATTTTTTTGAACTTATTTGAACTCCATACTTTTTGTGTGTTCAAAATGCACCATTCAAAGGCACATCACAAAATTTCAACAATTTCTGACTTCATTTGGTATATTTCATGGATTTACTTTTTTTTTGAGCTAGTTGACCTTGAAATTGAAAAGCACTACAAATGAACTCTTAAAATGTTGACAGTTGGCATGCTATCATCATTTCACCCACATAGCACGTGTTAAAAAGATGAGAGGGCTACGACAAAAACTGGATGCACCTCGTGTACAAAACGGACAATCTCTCTCGAAGTATGAGGGTTTCGAACGAGAACTCATCTCTTACAAAGGGATTTCATTTTTTTAACTTATTTGAACTCCATACTTTTTGTGTGTTCAAAATGCACCATTCAAAGGCACATCACAAAATTTCAACAATTTCTGACTTCATTTGTTATATTTCGTGGATTTACTTATTTTTTTTGAGCTAGTTGACCCTGAAATCGAAAAGCACTACAAATGAACTCTGAAAATGTTGAAAGTTGGCATGCTATCATCATTTCACCCACATAGCATGTGTTAAAAAGTTGAGATGGCTACGACAAAAACTGGATGAACTTCGTGTACAAAACGGACAATCTCTCTCGAAGTATCAGGGTTTCGAACGAGAACTCATCTCTTACAAAGGGATTTCATTTTTTTAACTTATTTGAACTCCATACT
Organism: Hordeum vulgare subsp. vulgare; assembly: GCF_904849725.1. Taxonomy (NCBI): domain Eukaryota; kingdom Viridiplantae; phylum Streptophyta; class Magnoliopsida; order Poales; family Poaceae; genus Hordeum; species Hordeum vulgare. The sequence goes on from NC_058518.1 coordinate 18,330,855, forward strand.
TTTTGTGTTTTCAAAATGCACCATTGAAAGGCACATCACAAAATTTCAACAATTTCTGACTTCATTTGGTATATTTCTTGCATTTACTTTTTTTTTGAGCTAGTTGACCCTGAAAATGAAAAGCACTACAAATGAACTCAGAAAATGTTGAAAGTTGGCATGCTATCATCATTTCACCCACATAGCATGTTTTAAAAAGTTGAGAGGGCTACGACAAAAACTGGATGCACTTCGTGTACAAAACGGACAATCTCTCTCGAACTATCAGGGTTTCGAACGAGAACTCATCTCTTACAAAGGGATCTCATTTTTTTGAACTTATTGGATCTCCATACTTTTTGTGTGTTCAAAATGCACCATTCAAAGGCACATCGCAAAATTTCAACAATTTCTGACTTCATTTGGTATATTTCTTGCATTTACTTTTTTTTTGAGCTAGTTGACCCTGAAATTGACAAGCACAACAAATGAACTCTGAAAATGTTGAAAGTTGGCATGCTATCATCATTTCACCCACATAGCATGTGTTAAAAAGTGAAGAGGGCTACGACAAAAAATGGATGCACTTCGTGTACAAAACGGACAATCTCTCTCGATGTATCACGGTTTCGAACGAGAACTCATCTCTTACAAAGGGATTTCATTTTTTTGAACTTATTTGACCTCCATACTTTTTGTGTGTTCAAAATGCACCATTCAAAGGCACATCACAAAATTTCAACAATTTCTGACTTCATTTGGTATATTTCGTGCATTTACTTTTTTTTTGACCTAGTTGACCCTGAAATTGAAAAGCACTACAAATGAACTCTGAAAATGTTGAAAGTAGGCATTCTATCATCATTTCACCCACATAGCATGTGTTAAAAAGTTGAGAGGGCTACGACAAAAACTGGATGCACTTCGTGTACAAAACGGACAATCTCTCTCGAAGTATCAAGGTTTCGAACGAGAACTCATCTCTTACAAAGGGATTTCATTTTTTTGAACTTATTTGAACCACGTTGTTTTTCTGTGTTCAAAATGCACCATTCAAAGGCACATCACAAAATTTCAACAATTTCTGACTTCATTTGGTATATTTCGTGCATTTACTTATTTTTTTGAGCTAGTTGACCCTGAAATTGAAAAGCACTACAAATAAACTCTGAAAATGTTGAAAGTTGGCATGCTATCATCATTTCACCCACATAGCATGTGTTAAAAAGTTAAGATGGCTACGACAAAAACTGGATGCACTTCGTGTACAAAACGGACAATCTCTCTCGAAGTATTAAGGCTTCGAACGAGAACTCATCTCTTACAAAGGGATTTCATTTTTTTGAACTTATTTGAACTCCATACTTTTTGTGTGTTTAAAATGCACCATTCAAAGGCACATCACAAAATATCAACAATTTCTGACTTCATTTGGTATATTTCGTGGATTTACTTTTTTTTTTGAGCTAGTTGACCCTGAAATTGAAAAGCACTACAAATGAACTCTGAAAATGTTGAAAGTTGGCATTCTATCATCATTTCACCCACATAGCATGTGTTAAAAAGTTGAGAGGGCTACGACAAAAACTGGATGCACTTCGTGTACAAAATGGACAATCTCTCTCGAAGTATCAGGGTTTCGAACGACAACTCATCTCTTACAAAGGGATTTCATTTTTTTGAACTTATTTGAACTCCATAATTTTTATGTGTTCAAAATGCACCATTCAAAGGCACATCACAAAATTTTAACAATTTCTGACTTCATTTGGTATATTTCGTGCATTTAGTTATTTTTTTTCAGCTAGTTCACCCTGAAAATGAAAAGCACTACAAATGAACTCTGAAAATGTTGAAAGTTGGCATGCTATCATCATTTCACCCACATAGCATGTGTTAAAAAGTTGAGAGGGCTACGACAAAAACTGGATGCACTTCGTGTACAAAACGGACAATCTCTCTCGAAATATCAGGGTTTCGAACGAGAACTCATCTCTTACAAAGGGATTTCATTTTTTGAACTTATTTGAACCCCCTTGTTTTTCCATGTTCAAAATGCACCATTCAAAGGCACATCACAAAATTTCAACAATTTCTGACTTCATTTGGTATATAACGTGCATTTACTTTTTTTTTGAGCTAGTTGACCCTCAAATTGAAAAGCACTACAAATGAACTCTAAAAATGTTGAAAGTTGGCATGCTATCATCATTTCACCCACATAGCATGTGTTAAAAAGTTGCGAGGGCTACGACAAAAACTGGATGCACTTCGTGTACAAAACGGACAATCTCTCTCGAAGTATCAGGGTTTCGAACGAGAACTCATCTCTTACAAAGGGATTTCATTTTTTTAACTTATTTTAACTCCATACTTTTTGTGTGTTCAAAATGCACCATTCAAAGGCACATCACAAAATTTCAACAATTTCTGACTTCATTTGGTATATTTCGTGCATTTACTTATTTTTTTTGAGCTAGTTGACCCTGAAATTGAAAAGCACTACAAATGACCTCTGAAAATATTGAAAGTTGGCATGCTATCATCATTTCACCCACATAGCATGTGTTAAAAAGTTGAGATGGCTACGACAAAAACTGGATGCACTACGTGTACAAAACGGACAATCTCTCTCGAAGTATCAGGGTTTCGAACGAGAACTCATCTCTTACAAAGGGATTTCATTTTTTTGAACTTATTTGAACTCCATACTTTTTGTGTGTTCAAAATGCACCATTCAAAGGCACATCACAAAATTTCAACAATTTCTGACTTCATTTGGTATATTTCATGGATTTACTTTTTTTTTGAGCTAGTTGACCTTGAAATTGAAAAGCACTACAAATGAACTCTTAAAATGTTGACAGTTGGCATGCTATCATCATTTCACCCACATAGCACGTGTTAAAAAGATGAGAGGGCTACGACAAAAACTGGATGCACCTCGTGTACAAAACGGACAATCTCTCTCGAAGTATGAGGGTTTCGAACGAGAACTCATCTCTTACAAAGGGATTTCATTTTTTTAACTTATTTGAACTCCATACTTTTTGTGTGTTCAAAATGCACCATTCAAAGGCACATCACAAAATTTCAACAATTTCTGACTTCATTTGTTATATTTCGTGGATTTACTTATTTTTTTTGAGCTAGTTGACCCTGAAATCGAAAAGCACTACAAATGAACTCTGAAAATGTTGAAAGTTGGCATGCTATCATCATTTCACCCACATAGCATGTGTTAAAAAGTTGAGATGGCTACGACAAAAACTGGATGAACTTCGTGTACAAAACGGACAATCTCTCTCGAAGTATCAGGGTTTCGAACGAGAACTCATCTCTTACAAAGGGATTTCATTTTTTTAACTTATTTGAACTCCATACTTTTTGTGTTTTCAAAATGCACCATTGAAAGGCACATCACAAAATTTCAACAATTTCTGACTTCATTTGGTATATTTCTTGCATTTACTTTTTTTTTGAGCTAGTTGACCCTGAAAATGAAAAGCACTACAAATGAACTCAGAAAATGTTGAAAGTTGGCATGCTATCATCATTTCACCCACATAGCATGTTTTAAAAAGTTGAGAGGGCTACGACAAAAACTGGATGCACTTCGTGTACAAAACGGACAATCTCTCTCGAACTATCAGGGTTTCGAACGAGAACTCATCTCTTACAAAGGGATCTCATTTTTTTGAACTTATTGGATCTCCATACTTTTTGTGTGTTCAAAATGCACCATTCAAAGGCACATCGCAAAATTTCAACAATTTCTGACTTCATTTGGTATATTTCTTGCATTTACTTTTTTTTTGAGCTAGTTGACCCTGAAATTGACAAGCACAACAAATGAACTCTGAAAATGTTGAAAGTTGGCATGCTATCATCATTTCACCCACATAGCATGTGTTAAAAAGTGAAGAGGGCTACGACAAAAAATGGATGCACTTCGTGTACAAAACGGACAATCTCTCTCGATGTATCACGGTTTCGAACGAGAACTCATCTCTTACAAAGGGATTTCATTTTTTTGAACTTATTTGACCTCCATACTTTTTGTGTGTTCAAAATGCACCATTCAAAGGCACATCACAAAATTTCAACAATTTCTGACTTCATTTGGTATATTTCGTGCATTTACTTTTTTTTTGACCTAGTTGACCCTGAAATTGAAAAGCACTACAAATGAACTCTGAAAATGTTGAAAGTAGGCATTCTATCATCATTTCACCCACATAGCATGTGTTAAAAAGTTGAGAGGGCTACGACAAAAACTGGATGCACTTCGTGTACAAAACGGACAATCTCTCTCGAAGTATCAAGGTTTCGAACGAGAACTCATCTCTTACAAAGGGATTTCATTTTTTTGAACTTATTTGAACCACGTTGTTTTTCTGTGTTCAAAATGCACCATTCAAAGGCACATCACAAAATTTCAACAATTTCTGACTTCATTTGGTATATTTCGTGCATTTACTTATTTTTTTGAGCTAGTTGACCCTGAAATTGAAAAGCACTACAAATAAACTCTGAAAATGTTGAAAGTTGGCATGCTATCATCATTTCACCCACATAGCATGTGTTAAAAAGTTAAGATGGCTACGACAAAAACTGGATGCACTTCGTGTACAAAACGGACAATCTCTCTCGAAGTATTAAGGCTTCGAACGAGAACTCATCTCTTACAAAGGGATTTCATTTTTTTGAACTTATTTGAACTCCATACTTTTTGTGTGTTTAAAATGCACCATTCAAAGGCACATCACAAAATATCAACAATTTCTGACTTCATTTGGTATATTTCGTGGATTTACTTTTTTTTTTGAGCTAGTTGACCCTGAAATTGAAAAGCACTACAAATGAACTCTGAAAATGTTGAAAGTTGGCATTCTATCATCATTTCACCCACATAGCATGTGTTAAAAAGTTGAGAGGGCTACGACAAAAACTGGATGCACTTCGTGTACAAAATGGACAATCTCTCTCGAAGTATCAGGGTTTCGAACGACAACTCATCTCTTACAAAGGGATTTCATTTTTTTGAACTTATTTGAACTCCATAATTTTTATGTGTTCAAAATGCACCATTCAAAGGCACATCACAAAATTTTAACAATTTCTGACTTCATTTGGTATATTTCGTGCATTTAGTTATTTTTTTTCAGCTAGTTCACCCTGAAAATGAAAAGCACTACAAATGAACTCTGAAAATGTTGAAAGTTGGCATGCTATCATCATTTCACCCACATAGCATGTGTTAAAAAGTTGAGAGGGCTACGACAAAAACTGGATGCACTTCGTGTACAAAACGGACAATCTCTCTCGAAATATCAGGGTTTCGAACGAGAACTCATCTCTTACAAAGGGATTTCATTTTTTGAACTTATTTGAACCCCCTTGTTTTTCCATGTTCAAAATGCACCATTCAAAGGCACATCACAAAATTTCAACAATTTCTGACTTCATTTGGTATATAACGTGCATTTACTTTTTTTTTGAGCTAGTTGACCCTCAAATTGAAAAGCACTACAAATGAACTCTGAAAATGTTGAAAGTTGGCATGCTATCATCATTTCACCCACATAGCATGTGTTAAAAAGTTGCGAGGGCTACGACAAAAACTGGATGGACTTCGTGTAGAAAACGGACAATCTCTCTCGAAGTATCAGGGTTTCGAACGAGAACTCATCTCTTACAAAGGGATTTCATTTTTTAACTTATTTGAACTCCATACTTTTTGTGTGTTCAAAATGCACCATTCAAAGGCACATCACAAAATTTCAACAATTTCTGACTTCATTTGGTATATTTCGTGCATTTACTTATTTTTTTTGAGCTAGTTGACCCTGAAATTGAAAAGCACTACAAATGAACTCTGAAAATATTGAAAGTTGGCATGCTATCATCATTTCACCCACATAGCATGTGTTAAAAAGTTGAGATGGCTACGACAAAAACTGGATGCACTTCGTGTACAAAACGGACAACTCTCTCGAAGTATCAGGGTTTCGAACGAGAACTCATCTCTTACAAAGGGATTTCATTTTTTTGAACTTATTTGAACTCCATACTTTTTGTGTGTTCAAAATGCACCATTCAAAGGCACATCACAAAATTTCAACAATTTCTGACTTCATTTGGTATATTTCGTGGATTTACTTTTTTTTTGAGCTAGTTGAACCTGAAATTGAAAAGCACTACAAATGAACTCTTAAAATGTTGAAAGTTGGCATGCTATCATCATTTAACCCACATAGCACGTGTTAAAAAGTTGAGAGGGCTACGACAAAAACTGGATGCACTTCGTGTACAAAACGGACAATCTCTCTCGAAGTATGAGGGTTTCGAACGAGAACTCATCTCTTACAAAGGGATTTCATTTTTTTAACTTATTTGAACTCCATACTTTTTGTGTGTTCAAAATGCACCATTCAAAGGCACATCACAAAATTTCAACAATTTCTGACTTCATTTGTTATATTTTGTGGATTTACTTATTTTTTTTGAGCTAGTTGACCCTGAAATCGAAAAGCACTACAAATGAACTCTGAAAATGTTGAAAGTTGGCATGCTATCATCATTTCACCCACGTAGCATGTGTTAAAAAGTTGAGATGGCTACGACAAAAACTGGATGAACTTCGTGTACAAAACGGACAATCTCTCTCGAAGTATCAGGGTTTCGAACGAGAACTCATCTCTTACAAAGGGATTTCATTTTTTTAACTTATTTGAACTCCATACTTTTTGTGTTTTCAAAATGCACCATTCAAAGGCACATCACAAAATTTCAACAATTTCTGACTTCATTTGGTATATTTCGTGCATTTACTTTGTTTTTGAGCTAGTTGACCCTGAAATTGAAAAGCACTACAAGTGAACTCTGAAAATATTGAAAGTTGGCATGCTATCATCATTTCACCCACATAGCATGTGTTAAAAAGTTGAGATGGCTACGACAAAAACTGGATGCACTTCGTGTACAAAACGGACAATCTCTCTCGAAGTATCAGGGTTTCGAACGAGAACTCATCTCTTACAAAGGGATTTCATTTTTTTGAACTTATTTGAACTCCATACTTCTTGTGTGTTCAAAATGCACCATTCAAAGGCACATCACAAAATTTCAACAATTTCTGACTTCATTTGGTATATTTCGTGGATTTACTTTTTTTTTTGAGCTAGTTGACCCTGAAATTGAAAAGCACTACAAATGAACTCTTAAAATGTTGAAAGTTCGCATGCTATCATCATTTCACCCACATAGCACGTGTTAAAAAGTTGAGAGGGCTACGACAAAAACTGGATGCACTTCGTGTACAAAACGGACAATCTCTCTCGAAGTATGAGGGTTTCAAACGAGAACTCATCTCTTACAAAGGGATTTCATTTTTTTAACTTATATGAACTCCATACTTTTTGTGTGTTCAAAATGCACCATTCAAAGGCACATCACAAAATTTCAACAATTTCTGACTTCATTTGTTATATTTCGTGGATTTACTTATTTTTTTTGAGCTAGTTGACCCTGAAATCGAAAAGCACTACAAATGAACTCTGAAAATGTTGAAAGTTGGCATGCTATCATCATTTCACCCACGTAGCATGTGTTAAAAAGTTGAGATGGCTACGACAAAAACTGGATGCACTTCGTGTACAAAACGAACAATCTCTCTCGAAGTATGAGGGTTTCGAACGAGAACTCATCTCTTACAAAGGGATCTCATTTTTTTGAACTTATTTGATCTCCATACTTTTTGTGTGTTCAAAATGCACCATTCAAAGGCACATCACAAAATTTCAACAATTTCTGACTTCATTTGGTATATTTCGTGCATTTACTTTGTTTTTGAGCTAGTTGACCCTGAAATTGAAAAGCACTACAAATGAACTCTGAAAATATTGAAAGTTGGCATGCTATCATCATTTCACCCACATAGCATGTGTTAAAAAGTTGAGATGGCTACGACAAAAACTGGATGCACTTCGTGTACAAAACGGACAATCTCTCTCGAAGTATCAGGGTTTCGAACGAGAACTCATCTCTTACAAAGGGATTTCATTTTTTTGAACTTATTTGAACTCCATACTTCTTGTGTGTTCAAAATGCACCATTCAAAGGCACATCACAAAATCTCAACAATTTCTGACTTCATTTGGTATATTTCGTGGATTTACTTTTTTTTTTGAGCTAGTTGACCCTGAAATTGAAAAGCACTACAAATGAACTCTTAAAATGTTGAAAGTTGGCATGCTATCATCATTTCACCCACATAGCACGTGTTAAAAAGTTGAGAGGGCTACGACAAAAACTGGATGCACTTCGTGTACAAAACGGACAATCTCTCTCGAAGTATGAGGGTTTCAAACGAGAACTCATCTCTTACAAAGGGATTTCATTTTTTTAACTTATATGAACTCCATTCTTTTTGTGTGTTCAAAATGCACCATTCAAAGCCACATCACAAAATTTCAACAATTTCTGACTTCATTTGTTATATTTCGTGGATTTACTTATTTTTTTTGAGCTAGTTGACCCTGAAATCGAAAAGCACTACAAATGAACTCTGAAAATGTTGAAAGTTGGCATGCTATCATCATTTCACCCACGTAGCATGTGTTAAAAAGTTGAGATGGCTACGACAAAAACTGGATGCACTTCGTGTACAAAACGAACAATCTCTCTCGAAGTATGAGGGTTTCGAACGAGAACTCATCTCTTACAAAGGGATCTCATTTTTTTCAACTTATTTGATCTCCATACTTTTTGTGTGTTCAAAATGCACCATTCAAAGGCACATCACAAAATTTCAACAATTTCTGACTTCATTTGGTATATTTCGTGCATTTACTTTGTTTTTGAGCTAGTTGACCCTGAAATTGAAAACCACTACAAATGAACTCTGAAAATATTGAAAGTTGGCATGCTATCATCATTTCACCCACATAGCATGTGTTAAAAAGTTGAGATGGCTACGACAAAAACTGGATGCACTTCGTGTACAAAACGGACAATCTCTCTCGAAGTATCAGGGTTTCGAACGAGAAGTCATCTCTTACAAAGGGATTTCATTTTTTTGAACTTATTTGAACTCCATACTTCTTGTGTGTTCAAAATGCACCATTCAAAGGCACATCACAAAATTTCAACAATTTCTGACTTCATTTGGTATATTTCGTGCATTTACTTTGTTTTTGAGCTAGTTGACCCTGAAATTGAAAAGCACTACAAATGAACTCTGAAAATATTGAAAGTTGGCATGCTATCATCATTTCACCCACATAGCATGTGTTAAAAAGTTGAGATGGCTACGACAAAAACTGGATGCACTTCGTGTACAAAACGGACAATCTCTCTCGAAGTATCAGGGTTTCGAACGAGAACTCATCTCTTACAAAGGGATTTCATTTTTTTGAACTTATTTGAACTCCATACTTCTTGTGTGTTCAAAATGCACCATTCAAAGGCACATCACAAAATCTCAACAATTTCTGACTTCATTTGGTATATTTCGTGGATTTACTTTTTTTTTTGAGCTAGTTGACCCTGAAATTGAAAAGCACTACAAATGAACTCTTAAAATGTTGAAAGTTGGCATGCTATCATCATTTCACCCACATAGCACGTGTTAAAAAGTTGAGAGGGCTACGACAAAAACTGGATGCACTTCGTGTACAAAACGGACAATCTCTCTCGAAGTATGAGGGTTTCAAACGAGAACTCATCTCTTACAAAGGGATTTCATTTTTTTAACTTATATGAACTCCATACTTTTTGTGTGTTCAAAATGCACCATTCAAAGCCACATCACAAAATTTCAACAATTTCTGACTTCATTTGTTATATTTCGTGGATTTACTTATTTTTTTTGAGCTAGTTGACCCTGAAATCGAAAAGCACTACAAATGAACTCTGAAAATGTTGAAAGTTGGCATGCTATCATCATTTCACCCACGTAGCATGTGTTAAAAAGTTGAGAGGGCTACGACAAAAACTGGATGCACTTCGTGTACAAAACGGACAATCTCTCTCGAAGTATCAGGGTTTCGAACGAGAACTCATCTCTTACAAAGGGATTTCATTTTTTTAACTTATTTGAACTCCATACTTTTTGTGTTTTCAAAATGCACCATTGAAAGGCACATCACAAAATTTCAACAATTTCTGACTTCATTTGGTATATTTCTTGCATTTACTTTTTTTTTGAGCTAGTTGACCCTGAAAATGAAAAGCACTACAAATGAACTCAGAAAATGTTGAAAGTTGGCATGCTATCATCATTTCACCCACATAGCATGTTTTAAAAAGTTGAGAGGGCTACGACAAAAACTGGATGCACTTCGTGTACAAAACGGACAATCTCTCTCGAACTATCAGGGTTTCGAACGAGAACTCATCTCTTACAAAGGGATCTCATTTTTTTGAACTTATTGGATCTCCATACTTTTTGTGTGTTCAAAATGCACCATTCAAAGGCACATCGCAAAATTTCAACAATTTCTGACTTCATTTGGTATATTTCTTGCATTTACTTTTTTTTGGAGCTAGTTGACCCTGAAATTGACAAGCACAACAAATGAACTCTGAAAATGTTGAAAGTTGGCATGCTATCATCATTTCACCCACATAGCATGTGTTAAAAAGTGAAGAGGGCTACGACAAAAAATGGATGCACTTCGTGTACAAAACGGACAATCTCTCTCGATGTATCACGGTTTCGAACGAGAACTCATCTCTTACAAAGGGATTTCATTTTTTTGAACTTATTTGACCTCCATACTTTTTGTGTGTTCAAAATGCACCATTCAAAGGCACATCACAAAATTTCAACAATTTCTGACTTCATTTGGTATATTTCGTGCATTTACTTTTTTTTTGACCTAGTTGACCCTGAAATTGAAAAGCACTACAAATGAACTCTGAAAATGTTGAAAGTAGGCATTCTATCATCATTTCACCCACATAGCATGTGTTAAAAAGTTGAGAGGGCTACGACAAAAACTGGATGCACTTCGTGTACAAAACGGACAATCTCTCTCGAAGTATCAAGGTTTCGAACGAGAACTCATCTCTTACAAAGGGATTTCATTTTTTTGAACTTATTTGAACCACGTTGTTTTTCTGTGTTCAAAATGCACCATTCAAAGGCACATCACAAAATTTCAACAATTTCTGACTTCATTTGGTATATTTCGTGCATTTACTTATTTTTTTGAGCTAGTTGACCCTGAAATTGAAAAGCACTACAAATAAACTCTGAAAATGTTGAAAGTTGGCATGCTATCATCATTTCACCCACATAGCATGTGTTAAAAAGTTAAGATGGCTACGACAAAAACTGGATGCACTTCGTGTACAAAACGGACAATCTCTCTCGAAGTATTAAGGCTTCGAACGAGAACTCATCTCTTACAAAGGGATTTCATTTTTTTGAACTTATTTGAACTCCATACTTTTTGTGTGTTTAAAATGCACCATTCAAAGGCACATCACAAAATATCAACAATTTCTGACTTCATTTGGTATATTTCGTGGATTTACTTTTTTTTTTGAGCTAGTTGACCCTGAAATTGAAAAGCACTACAAATGAACTCTGAAAATGTTGAAAGTTGGCATTCTATCATCATTTCACCCACATAGCATGTGTTAAAAAGTTGAGAGGGCTACGACAAAAACTGGATGCACTTCGTGTACAAAATGGACAATCTCTCTCGAAGTATCAGGGTTTCGAACGACAACTCATCTCTTACAAAGGGATTTCATTTTTTTGAACTTATTTGAACTCCATAATTTTTATGTGTTCAAAATGCACCATTCAAAGGCACATCACAAAATTTTAACAATTTCTGACTTCATTTGGTATATTTCGTGCATTTAGTTATTTTTTTTCAGCTAGTTCACCCTGAAAATGAAAAGCACTACAAATGAACTCTGAAAATGTTGAAAGTTGGCATGCTATCATCATTTCACCCACATAGCATGTGTTAAAAAGTTGAGAGGGCTACGACAAAAACTGGATGCACTTCGTGTACAAAACGGACAATCTCTCTCGAAATATCAGGGTTTCGAACGAGAACTCATCTCTTACAAAGGGATTTCATTTTTTGAACTTATTTGAACCCCCTTGTTTTTCCATGTTCAAAATGCACCATTCAAAGGCACATCACAAAATTTCAACAATTTCTGACTTCATTTGGTATATAACGTGCATTTACTTTTTTTTTGAGCTAGTTGACCCTCAAATTGAAAAGCACTACAAATGAACTCTGAAAATGTTGAAAGTTGGCATGCTATCATCATTTCACCCACATAGCATGTGTTAAAAAGTTGCGAGGGCTACGACAAAAACTGGATGGACTTCGTGTAGAAAACGGACAATCTCTCTCGAAGTATCAGGGTTTCGAACGAGAACTCATCTCTTACAAAGGGATTTCATTTTTTAACTTATTTGAACTCCATACTTTTTGTGTGTTCAAAATGCACCATTCAAAGGCACATCACAAAATTTCAACAATTTCTGACTTCATTTGGTATATTTCGTGCATTTACTTATTTTTTTTGAGCTAGTTGACCCTGAAATTGAAAAGCACTACAAATGAACTCTGAAAATATTGAAAGTTGGCATGCTATCATCATTTCACCCACATAGCATGTGTTAAAAAGTTGAGATGGCTACGACAAAAACTGGATGCACTTCGTGTACAAAACGGACAACTCTCTCGAAGTATCAGGGTTTCGAACGAGAACTCATCTCTTACAAAGGGATTTCATTTTTTTGAACTTATTTGAACTCCATACTTTTTGTGTGTTCAAAATGCACCATTCAAAGGCACATCACAAAATTTCAACAATTTCTGACTTCATTTGGTATATTTCGTGGATTTACTTTTTTTTTGAGCTAGTTGAACCTGAAATTGAAAAGCACTACAAATGAACTCTTAAAATGTTGAAAGTTGGCATGCTATCATCATTTAACCCACATAGCACGTGTTAAAAAGTTGAGAGGGCTACGACAAAAACTGGATGCACTTCGTGTACAAAACGGACAATCTCTCTCGAAGTATGAGGGTTTCGAACGAGAACTCATCTCTTACAAAGGGATTTCATTTTTTTAACTTATTTGAACTCCATACTTTTTGTGTGTTCAAAATGCACCATTCAAAGGCACATCACAAAATTTCAACAATTTCTGACTTCATTTGTTATATTTTGTGGATTTACTTATTTTTTTTGAGCTAGTTGACCCTGAAATCGAAAAGCACTACAAATGAACTCTGAAAATGTTGAAAGTTGGCATGCTATCATCATTTCACCCACGTAGCATGTGTTAAAAAGTTGAGATGGCTACGACAAAAACTGGATGAACTTCGTGTACAAAACGGACAATCTCTCTCGAAGTATCAGGGTTTCGAACGAGAACTCATCTCTTACAAAGGGATTTCATTTTTTTAACTTATTTGAACTCCATACTTTTTGTGTTTTCAAAATGCACCATTCAAAGGCACATCACAAAATTTCAACAATTTCTGACTTCATTTGGTATATTTCGTGCATTTACTTTGTTTTTGAGCTAGTTGACCCTGAAATTGAAAAGCACTACAAGTGAACTCTGAAAATATTGAAAGTTGGCATGCTATCATCATTTCACCCACATAGCATGTGTTAAAAAGTTGAGATGGCTACGACAAAAACTGGATGCACTTCGTGTACAAAACGGACAATCTCTCTCGAAGTATCAGGGTTTCGAACGAGAACTCATCTCTTACAAAGGGATTTCATTTTTTTGAACTTATTTGAACTCCATACTTCTTGTGTGTTCAAAATGCACCATTCAAAGGCACATCACAAAATTTCAACAATTTCTGACTTCATTTGGTATATTTCGTGGATTTACTTTTTTTTTTGAGCTAGTTGACCCTGAAATTGAAAAGCACTACAAATGAACTCTTAAAATGTTGAAAGTTCGCATGCTATCATCATTTCACCCACATAGCACGTGTTAAAAAGTTGAGAGGGCTACGACAAAAACTGGATGCACTTCGTGTACAAAACGGACAATCTCTCTCGAAGTATGAGGGTTTCAAACGAGAACTCATCTCTTACAAAGGGATTTCATTTTTTTAACTTATATGAACTCCATACTTTTTGTGTGTTCAAAATGCACCATTCAAAGGCACATCACAAAATTTCAACAATTTCTGACTTCATTTGTTATATTTCGTGGATTTACTTATTTTTTTTGAGCTAGTTGACCCTGAAATCGAAAAGCACTACAAATGAACTCTGAAAATGTTGAAAGTTGGCATGCTATCATCATTTCACCCACGTAGCATGTGTTAAAAAGTTGAGATGGCTACGACAAAAACTGGATGCACTTCGTGTACAAAACGAACAATCTCTCTCGAAGTATGAGGGTTTCGAACGAGAACTCATCTCTTACAAAGGGATCTCATTTTTTTGAACTTATTTGATCTCCATACTTTTTGTGTGTTCAAAATGCACCATTCAAAGGCACATCACAAAATTTCAACAATTTCTGACTTCATTTGGTATATTTCGTGCATTTACTTTGTTTTTGAGCTAGTTGACCCTGAAATTGAAAAGCACTACAAATGAACTCTGAAAATATTGAAAGTTGGCATGCTATCATCATTTCACCCACATAGCATGTGTTAAAAAGTTGAGATGGCTACGACAAAAACTGGATGCACTTCGTGTACAAAACGGACAATCTCTCTCGAAGTATCAGGGTTTCGAACGAGAACTCATCTCTTACAAAGGGATTTCATTTTTTTGAACTTATTTGAACTCCATACTTCTTGTGTGTTCAAAATGCACCATTCAAAGGCACATCACAAAATCTCAACAATTTCTGACTTCATTTGGTATATTTCGTGGATTTACTTTTTTTTTTGAGCTAGTTGACCCTGAAATTGAAAAGCACTACAAATGAACTCTTAAAATGTTGAAAGTTGGCATGCTATCATCATTTCACCCACATAGCACGTGTTAAAAAGTTGAGAGGGCTACGACAAAAACTGGATGCACTTCGTGTACAAAACGGACAATCTCTCTCGAAGTATGAGGGTTTCAAACGAGAACTCATCTCTTACAAAGGGATTTCATTTTTTTAACTTATATGAACTCCATTCTTTTTGTGTGTTCAAAATGCACCATTCAAAGCCACATCACAAAATTTCAACAATTTCTGACTTCATTTGTTATATTTCGTGGATTTACTTATTTTTTTTGAGCTAGTTGACCCTGAAATCGAAAAGCACTACAAATGAACTCTGAAAATGTTGAAAGTTGGCATGCTATCATCATTTCACCCACGTAGCATGTGTTAAAAAGTTGAGATGGCTACGACAAAAACTGGATGCACTTCGTGTACAAAACGAACAATCTCTCTCGAAGTATGAGGGTTTCGAACGAGAACTCATCTCTTACAAAGGGATCTCATTTTTTTCAACTTATTTGATCTCCATACTTTTTGTGTGTTCAAAATGCACCATTCAAAGGCACATCACAAAATTTCAACAATTTCTGACTTCATTTGGTATATTTCGTGCATTTACTTTGTTTTTGAGCTAGTTGACCCTGAAATTGAAAACCACTACAAATGAACTCTGAAAATATTGAAAGTTGGCATGCTATCATCATTTCACCCACATAGCATGTGTTAAAAAGTTGAGATGGCTACGACAAAAACTGGATGCACTTCGTGTACAAAACGGACAATCTCTCTCGAAGTATCAGGGTTTCGAACGAGAAGTCATCTCTTACAAAGGGATTTCATTTTTTTGAACTTATTTGAACTCCATACTTCTTGTGTGTTCAAAATGCACCATTCAAAGGCACATCACAAAATTTCAACAATTTCTGACTTCATTTGGTATATTTCGTGCATTTACTTTGTTTTTGAGCTAGTTGACCCTGAAATTGAAAAGCACTACAAATGAACTCTGAAAATATTGAAAGTTGGCATGCTATCATCATTTCACCCACATAGCATGTGTTAAAAAGTTGAGATGGCTACGACAAAAACTGGATGCACTTCGTGTACAAAACGGACAATCTCTCTCGAAGTATCAGGGTTTCGAACGAGAACTCATCTCTTACAAAGGGATTTCATTTTTTTGAACTTATTTGAACTCCATACTTCTTGTGTGTTCAAAATGCACCATTCAAAGGCACATCACAAAATCTCAACAATTTCTGACTTCATTTGGTATATTTCGTGGATTTACTTTTTTTTTTGAGCTAGTTGACCCTGAAATTGAAAAGCACTACAAATGAACTCTTAAAATGTTGAAAGTTGGCATGCTATCATCATTTCACCCACATAGCACGTGTTAAAAAGTTGAGAGGGCTACGACAAAAACTGGATGCACTTCGTGTACAAAACGGACAATCTCTCTCGAAGTATGAGGGTTTCAAACGAGAACTCATCTCTTACAAAGGGATTTCATTTTTTTAACTTATATGAACTCCATACTTTTTGTGTGTTCAAAATGCACCATTCAAAGCCACATCACAAAATTTCAACAATTTCTGACTTCATTTGTTATATTTCGTGGATTTACTTATTTTTTTTGAGCTAGTTGACCCTGAAATCGAAAAGCACTACAAATGAACTCTGAAAATGTTGAAAGTTGGCATGCTATCATCATTTCACCCACGTAGCATGTGTTAAAAAGTTGAGATGGCTACGACAAAAACTGGATGCACTTCGTGTACAAAACGAACAATCTCTCTCGAAGTATGAGGGTTTCGAACGAGAACTCATCTCTTACAAAGGGATCTCATTTTTTTGAACTTATTTGATCTCCATACTTTTTGTGTGTTCAAAATGCACCATTCAAAGGCACATCACAAAATTTCAACAATTTCTGACTTCATTTGGTATATTTCGTGCATTTACTTTGTTTTTGAGCTAGTTGACCCTGAAATTGAAAACCACTACAAATGAACTCTGAAAATATTGAAAGTTGGCATGCTATCATCATTTCACCCACATAGCATGTGTTAAAAAGTTGAGATGGCTACGACAAAAACTGGATGCACTTCGTGTACAAAACGGACAATCTCTCTCGAAGTATCAGGGTTTAGAACGAGAAGTCATCTCTTACAAAGGGATTTCATTTTTTTGAACTTATTTGAACTCCATACTTCTTGTGTGTTCAAAATGCACCATTCAAAGGCACATCACAAAATTTCAACAATTTCTGACTTCATTTGGTATATTTCGTGCATTTACTTTGTTTTTGAGCTAGTTGACCCTGAAATTGAAAAGCACTACAAATGAACTCTGAAAATATTGAAAGTTGGCATGCTATCATCATTTCACCCACATAGCATGTGTTAAAAAGTTGAGATGGCTACGACAAAAACTGGATGCACTTCGTGTACAAAACGGACAATCTCTCTCGAAGTATCAGGGTTTCGAACGAGAACTCATCTCTTACAAAGGGATTTCATTTTTTTGAACTTATTTGAACTCCATACTTCTTGTGTGTTCAAAATGCACCATTCAAAGGCACATCACAAAATCTCAACAATTTCTGACTTCATTTGGTATATTTCGTGGATTTACTTTTTTTTTTGAGCTAGTTGACCCTGAAATTGAAAAGCACTACAAATGAACTCTTAAAATGTTGAAAGTTGGCATGCTATCATCATTTCACCCACATAGCACGTGTTAAAAAGTTGAGAGGGCTACGACAAAAACTGGATGCACTTCGTGTACAAAACGGACAATCTCTCTCGAAGTATGAGGGTTTCAAACGAGAACTCATCTCTTACAAAGGGATTTCATTTTTTTAACTTATATGAACTCCATACTTTTTGTGTGTTCAAAATGCACCATTCAAAGCCACATCACAAAATTTCAACAATTTCTGACTTCATTTGTTATATTTCGTGGATTTACTTATTTTTTTTGAGCTAGTTGACCCTGAAATCGAAAAGCACTACAAATGAACTCTGAAAATGTTGAAAGTTGGCATGCTATCATCATTTCACCCACGTAGCATGTGTTAAAAAGTTGAGATGGCTACGACAAAAACTGGATGCACTTCGTGTACAAAACGAACAATCTCTCTCGAAGTATGAGGGTTTCGAACGAGAACTCATCTCTTACAAAGGGATCTCATTTTTTTGAACTTATTTGATCTCCATACTTTTTGTGTGTTCAAAATGCACCATTCAAAGGCACATCACAAAATTTCAACAATTTCTGACTTCATTTGGTATATTTCGTGCATTTACTTTGTTTTTGAGCTAGTTGACCCTGAAATTGAAAAGCACTACAAATGAACTCTGAAAATATTGAAAGTTGGCATGCTATCATCATTTCACCCACATAGCATGTGTTAAAAAGTTGAGATGGCTACGACAAAAACTGGATGCACTTCGTGTACAAAACGGACAATCTCTCTCGAAGTATCAGGGTTTAGAACGAGAAGTCATCTCTTACAAAGGGATTTCATTTTTTTGAACTTATTTGAACTCCATACTTCTTTTGTGTTCAAAATGCACCATTCAAAGGCACATCACAAAATTTCAACAATTTCTGACTTCATTTGGTATATTTCGTGCATTTACTTTGTTTTTGAGCTAGTTGACCCTGAAATTGAAAAGCACTACAAATGAACTCTGAAAATATTGAAAGTTGGCATGCTATCATCATTTCACCCACATAGCATGTGTTAAAAAGTTGAGATGGCTACGACAAAAACTGGATGCACTTCGTGTACAAAACGGACAATCTCTCTCGAAGTATCAGGGTTTAGAACGAGAAGTCATCTCTTACAAAGGGATTTCATTTTTTTGAACTTATTTGAACTCCATACTTCTTGTGTGTTCAAAATGCACCATTCAAAGGCACATCACAAAATTTCAACAATTTCTGACTTCATTTGGTATATTTCGTGGATTTACTTTTTTTTTTGAGCTAGTTGACCCTGAAATTGAAAAGCACTACAAATGAACTCTTAAAATGTTGAAAGTTGGCATGCTATCATCATTTCACCCACATAGCACGTGTTAAAAAGTTGAGAGGGCTACGACAAAAACTGGATGCACTTCGTGTACAAAACGGACAATCTCTCTCGAAGTATGAGGGTTTCGAACGAGAACTCATCTCTTACAAAGGGATTTCATTTTTTTAACTTATTTGAACTCCATACTTTTTGTGTGTTCAAAATGCACCATTCAAAGGCACATCACAAAATTTCAACAATTTCTGACTTCATTTGTTATATTTCGTGGATTTACTTATTTTTCTTGAGCTAGTTGACCCTGAAATCGAAAAGCACTACAAATGAACTCTGAAAATGTTGAAAGTTGGCATGCTATCATCATTTCACCCACATAGCATGTGTTCAAAAGTTGAGATGGCTACGACAAAAACTGGATGAACTTCGTGTACAAAACGGACAATGTCTCCCGAAGTATCAGGGTTTCGAACGAGAACTCATCTCTTACAAAGGGATTTCATTTTTTTAACTTATTTGAACTCCATACTTTTTGTGTTTTCAAAATGCACCATTCAAAGGCACATCACAAAATTTCAACAATTTCTGACTTCATTTGGTATATTTCTTGCATTTACTTTTTTTTTGAGCTAGCTGACCCTGAAAATGAAAAGCACTACAAATGAACTCAGAAAATGTTGAAAGTTGGCATGCTATCATCATTTCACCCACATAGCATGTTTTAAAAAGTTGAGAGGGCTACGACAAAAACTGGATGCACTTCGTGTACAAAACGGACAATCTCTCTCGAAGTATGAGGGTTTCGAACGAGAACTCATCTCTTACAAAGGGATTTCATTTTTTTAACTTATTTGAACTCCATACTTTTTGTGTGTTCAAAATGCACCATTCAAAGGCACATCACAAAATTTCAACAATTTCTGACTTCATTTGTTATATTTCGTGGATTTACTTTTTTTTTTGAGCTAGTTGACCCTGAAATCGAAAAGCACTACAAATGAACTCTGAAAATGTTGAAAGTTGGCATGCTATCATCATTTCACCCACATAGCATGTGTTCAAAAGTTGAGATGGCTACGACAAAAACTGGATGAACTTCGTGTACAAAACGGACAATGTCTCCCGAAGTATCAGGGTTTCGAACGAGAACTCATCTCTTACAAAGGGATTTCATTTTTTTAACTTATTTGAACTCCATACTTTTTGTGTTTTCAAAATACACCATTCAAAGGCACATCACAAAATTTCAACAATTTCTGACTTCATTTGGTATATTTCTTGCATTTACTTTTTTTTGAGCTAGCTGACCCTGAAAATGAAAAGCACTACAAATGAACTCAGAAAATGTTGAAAGTTGGCATGCTATCATCATTTCACCCACATAGCATGTTTTAAAAAGTTGAGAGGGCTACGACAAAAACTGGATGCACTTCGTGTACAAAACGGACAATCTCTCTCGAACTATCAGGGTTTCGAACGAGAACTCATCTCTTACAAAGGGATCTCATTTTTTTGAACTTATTGGATCTCCATACTTTTTGTGTGTTCAAAATTCACCATTCAAAGGCACATCACAAAATTTCAACAATTTCTGACTTCATTTGGTATATTTCTTGCATTTACTTTTTTTTTGAGCTAGTTGACCCTGAAATTGACAAGCACTACAAATGAACTCTGAAAATGTTGAAAGTTGGCATGCTATCATCATTTCACCCACATAGCATGTGTGAAAAAGTTCAGAGGGCTACGACAAATATTGGATGCACTTCGTGTACAAAACGGAATATCTCTCTCGATGTATCACGGTTTCGAACGAGAACTCATCTCTTACAAAGGGATTTCATCTTTTTGAACTTATTTGACCTCCATACTTTTTGTGTGTTCAAAATGCACCATTCAAAGGCACATCACAAAATTTCAACAATTTCTGACTTCATTTGGTATATTTCGTGCATTTACTTTTTTTTGACCTAGTTGACCCTGAAATTGAAAAGCACTACAAATGAACTCTGAAAATGTTCAAAGTTGGCATGCTATCATCATTTCACCCACATAGCATGTGTTAAAAAGTTGAGATGGCTACGACAAAAACTGGATGCACTTCGTGTACAAAACGAACAATCTCTCTCGAAGTATGAGGGTTTCGAACGAGAACTCATCTCTTACAAAGGGATCTCATTTTTTTGAACTTGTTTGATCTCCATACTTTTTGTGTGTTCAAAATGCACCATTCAAAGGCACATCACAAAATTTCAACAATTTCTGACTTCATTTGGTATATTTCGTGCATTTACTTTTTTTTTTGAGCTAGTTGACCCTGAAATTGAAAAGCACTACAAATGAACTCTTAAAATGTTGAAAGTTGGCATGCTATCATCATTTCACCCACATAGCACGTGTTAAAAAGTTGAGAGGGCTACGACAAAAACTGGATGCACTTCGTGTACAAAACGGACAATCTCTCTCGAAGTATGAGGGTTTCAAACGAGAACTCATCTCTTACAAAGGGATTTCATTTTTTTAACTTATATGAACTCCATACTTTTTGTGTGTTCAAAATGCACCATTCAAAGGCACATCACAAAATTTCAACAATTTCTGACTTCATTTGTTATATTTCGTGGATTTACTTATTTTTTTTGAGCTAGTTGACCCTGAAATCGAAAAGCACTACAAATGAACTCTGAAAATGTTGAAAGTTGGCATGCTATCATCATTTCACCCACATAGCATGTGTTAAAAAGTTGAGATGGCTACGACAAAAACTGGATGAACTTCGTGTACAAAACGGACAATCTCTCTCGAAGTATGAGGGTTTCAAACGAGAACTCATCTCTTACAAAGGGATTTCATTTTTTTAACTTATATGAACTCCATACTTTTTGTGTGTTCAAAATGCACCATTCAAAGGCACCTCACAAAATTTCAACAATTTCTGACTTCATTTGTTATATTTCGTGGATTTACTTATTTTTTTTGAGCTAGTTGACCCTGAAATCGAAAAGCACTACAAATGAACTCTGAAAATGTTGAAAGTTGGCATGCTATCATCATTTCACCCAGGTAGCATGTGTTAAAAAGTTGAGATGGCTACGACAAAAACTGGATGCACTTCGTGTACAAAACGAACAATCTCTCTCGAAGTATGAGGGTTTCGAACGAGAAGTCATCTCTTACAAAGGGATCTCATTTTTTGAACTTGTTTGATCTCCATACTTTTTGTGTGTTCAAAATGCACCATTCAAAGGCACATCACAAAATTTCAACAATTTCTGACTTCATTTGGTATATTTCGTGCATTTACTTTTTTTTGACCTAGTTGACCCTGAAATTGAAAAGCACTACAAATGAACTCTGAAAATGTTCAAAGTTGGCATGCTATCATCATTTCACCCACATAGCATGTGTTAAAAAGTTGAGATGGCTACGACAAAAACTGGATGCACTTCGTGTACAAAACGAACAATCTCTCTCGAAGTATGAGGGTTTCGAACGAGAACTCATCTCTTACAAAGGGATCTCATTTTTTTGAACTTGTTTGATCTCCATACTTTTTGTGTGTTCAAAATGCACCATTCAAAGGCACATCACAAAATTTCAACAATTTCTGACTTCATTTGGTATATTTCGTGCATTTACTTTTTTTTTTGAGCTAGTTGACCCTGAAATTGAAAAGCACTACAAATGAACTCTTAAAATGTTGAAAGTTGGCATGCTATCATCATTTCACCCACATAGCACGTGTTAAAAAGTTGAGAGGGCTACGACAAAAACTGGATGCACTTCGTGTACAAAACGGACAATCTCTCTCGAAGTATGAGGGTTTCAAACGAGAACTCATCTCTTACAAAGGGATTTCATTTTTTTAACTTATATGAACTCCATACTTTTTGTGTGTTCAAAATGCACCATTCAAAGGCACATCACAAAATTTCAACAATTTCTGACTTCATTTGTTATATTTCGTGGATTTACTTATTTTTTTTGAGCTAGTTGACCCTGAAATCGAAAAGCACTACAAATGAACTCTGAAAATGTTGAAAGTTGGCATGCTATCATCATTTCACCCACATAGCATGTGTTAAAAAGTTGAGATGGCTACGACAAAAACTGGATGAACTTCGTGTACAAAACGGACAATCTCTCTCGAAGTATGAGGGTTTCAAACGAGAACTCATCTCTTACAAAGGGATTTCATTTTTTTAACTTATATGAACTCCATACTTTTTGTGTGTTCAAAATGCACCATTCAAAGGCACCTCACAAAATTTCAACAATTTCTGACTTCATTTGTTATATTTCGTGGATTTACTTATTTTTTTTGAGCTAGTTGACCCTGAAATCGAAAAGCACTACAAATGAACTCTGAAAATGTTGAAAGTTGGCATGCTATCATCATTTCACCCAGGTAGCATGTGTTAAAAAGTTGAGATGGCTACGACAAAAACTGGATGCACTTCGTGTACAAAACGAACAATCTCTCTCGAAGTATGAGGGTTTCGAACGAGAAGTCATCTCTTACAAAGGGATCTCATTTTTTTGAACTTGTTTGATCTCCATACTTTTTGTGTGTTCAAAATGCACCATTCAAAGGCACATCACAAAATTTCAACAATTTCTGACTTCATTTGGTATATTTCGTGCATTTACTTTTTTTTGACCTAGTTGACCCTGAAATTGAAAAGCACTACAAATGAACTCTGAAAATGTTCAAAGTTGGCATGCTATCATCATTTCACCCACATAGCATGTGTTAAAAAGTTGAGATGGCTACGACAAAAACTGGATGCACTTCGTGTACAAAACGAACAATCTCTCTCGAAGTATGAGGGTTTCGAACGAGAACTCATCTCTTACAAAGGGATCTCATTTTTTGGAACTTGTTTGATCTCCATACTTTTTGTGTGTTCAAAATGCACCATTCAAAGGCACATCACAAAATTTCAACAATTTCTGACTTCATTTGGTATATTTCGTGCATTTACTTTTTTTTTTGAGCTAGTTGACCCTGAAATTGAAAAGCACTACAAATGAACTCTTAAAATGTTGAAAGTTGGCATGCTATCATCATTTCACCCACATAGCACGTGTTAAAAAGTTGAGAGGGCTACGACAAAAACTGGATGCACTTCGTGTACAAAACGGACAATCTCTCTCGAAGTATGAGGGTTTCAAACGAGAACTCATCTCTTACAAAGGGATTTCATTTTTTTAACTTATATGAACTCCATACTTTTTGTGTGTTCAAAATGCACCATTCAAAGGCACATCACAAAATTTCAACAATTTCTGACTTCATTTGTTATATTTCGTGGATTTACTTATTTTTTTTGAGCTAGTTGACCCTGAAATCGAAAAGCACTACAAATGAACTCTGAAAATGTTGAAAGTTGGCATGCTATCATCATTTCACCCACGTAGCATGTGTTAAAAAGTTGAGATGGCTACGACAAAAACTGGATGCACTTCGTGTACAAAACGAAGAATCTCTCTCGAAGTATGAGGGTTTCGAACGAGAAGTCATCTCTTACAAAGGGATCTCATTTTTTTGAACTTGTTTGATCTCCATACTTTTTGTGTGTTCAAAATGCACCATTCAAAGGCACATCACAAAATTTCAACAATTTCTGACTTGATTTGGTATATTTCGTGCATTTACTTTTTTTTGACCTAGTTGACCCTGAAATTGAAAAGCACTACAAATGAACTCTGAAAATGTTCAAAGTTGGCATGCTATCATCATTTCACCCACATAGCATGTGTTAAAAAGTTGAGATGGCTACGACAAAAACTGGATGCACTTCGTGTACAAAACGAACAATCTCTCTCGAAGTATGAGGGTTTCGAACGAGAACTCATCTCTTACAAAGGGATCTCATTTTTTTGAACTTGTTTGATCTTCATACTTTTTGTGTGTTCAAAATGCACCATTCAAAGGCACATCACAAAATTTCAACAATTTCTGACTTCATTTGGTATATTTCGTGCATTTACTTTTTTTTTGAGCTAGTTGACCCTGAAATTGAAAAGCACTACAAATGAACTCTTAAAATGTTGAAAGTTGGCATGCTATCATCATTTCACCCACATAGCACGTGTTAAAAAGTTGAGAGGGCTACGACAAAAACTGGATGCACTTCGTGTACAAAACGGACAATCTCTCTCGAAGTATGAGGGTTTCAAACGAGAACTCATCTCTTACAAAGGGATTTCATTTTTTTAACTTATATGAACTCCATACTTTTTGTGTGTTCAAAATGCACCATTCAAAGGCACATCACAAAATTTCAACAATTTCTGACTTCATTTGTTATATTTCGTGGATTTACTTTTTTTTTTTGAGCTAGTTGACCCTGAAATCGAAAAGCACTACAAACGAACTCTGAAAATGTTGAAAGTTGGCATGCTATCATCATTTCACCCACGTAGCATGTGTTAAAAAGTTGAGATGGCTACGACAAAAACTGGGTGCACTTCGTGTACAAAACGAACAATCTCTCTCGAAGTATGAGGGTTTCGAACGAGAACTCATCTCTTACAAAGGGATCTCATTTTTTTGAACTTATTTGATCTCCATACTTTTTGTGTGTTCAAAATGCACCATTCAAAGGCACATCACAAAATTTCAACAATTTCTGACTTCATTTGGTATATTTCGTGCATTTACTTTGTTTTTGAGCTAGTTGACCCTGAAATTGAAAAGCACTACAAATGAACTCTGAAAATATTGAAAGTTGGCATGCTATCATCATTTCACCCACATAGCATGTGTTAAAAAGTTGAGATGGCTACGACAAAAACTGGATGCACTTCGTGTACAAAACGGACAATCTCTCTCGAAGTATCAGGGTTTAGAACGAGAAGTCATCTCTTACAAAGGGATTTCATTTTTTTGAACTTATTTGAACTCCATACTTCTTGTGTGTTCAAAATGCACCATTCAAAGGCACATCACAAAATTTCAACAATTTCTGACTTCATTTGGTATATTTCGTGGATTTACTTTTTTTTTTTGAGCTAGTTGACCCTGAAATTGAAAAGCACTACAAATGAACTCTTAAAATGTTGAAAGTTGGCATGCTATCATCATTTCACCCACATAGCACGTGTTAAAAAGTTGAGAGGGCTACGACAAAAACTGGATGCACTTCGTGTACAAAACGGACAATCTCTCTCGAAGTATGAGGGTTTCGAACGAGAACTCATCTCTTACAAAGGGATTTCATTTTTTTAACTTATTTGAACTCCATACTTTTTGTGTGTTCAAAATGCACCATTCAAAGGCACATCACAAAATTTCAACAATTTCTGACTTCATTTGTTATATTTCGTGGATTTACTTATTTTTTTTGAGCTAGTTGACCCTGAAATCGAAAAGCACTACAAATGAACTCTGAAAATGTTGAAAGTTGGCATGCTATCATCATTTCACCCACATAGCATGTGTTCAAAAGTTGAGATGGCTACGACAAAAACTGGATGAACTTCGTGTACAAAACGGACAATGTCTCCCGAAGTATCAGGGTTTCGAACGAGAACTCATCTCTTACAAAGGGATTTCATTTTTTTAACTTATTTGAACTCCATACTTTTTGTGTTTTCAAAATGCACCATTCAAAGGCACATCACAAAATTTCAACAATTTCTGACTTCATTTGGTATATTTCTTGCATTTACTTTTTTTTTGAGCTAGCTGACCCTGAAAATGAAAAGCACTACAAATGAACTCAGAAAATGTTGAAAGTTGGCATGCTATCATCATTTCACCCACATAGCATGTTTTAAAAAGTTGAGAGGGCTACGACAAAAACTGGATGCACTTCGTGTACAAAACGGACAATCTCTCTCGAACTATCAGGGTTTCGAACGAGAACTCATCTCTTACAAAGGGATCTCATTTTTTTGAACTTATTGGATCTCCATACTTTTTGTGTGTTCAAAATGCACCATTCAAAGGCACATCACAAAATTTCAACAATTTCTGACTTCATTTGGTATATTTCTTGCATTTACTTTTTTTTTTGAGCTAGTTGACCCTGAAATTGACAAGCACTACAAATGAACTCTGAAAATGTTGAAAGTTGGCATGCTATCATCATTTCACCCACATAGCATGTGTGAAAAAGTTCAGAGGGCTACGAAAAAAATTGGATGCACTTCGTGTACAAAACGGAATATCTCTCTCGATGTATCACGGTTTCGAACGAGAACTCATCTCTTACAAAGGGATTTCATTTTTTTGAACTTATTTGACCTCCATACTTTTTGTGTGTTCAAAATGCACCATTCAAAGGCACATCACAAAATTTCAACAATTTCTGACTTCATTTGGTATATTTCGTGCATTTACTTTTTTTTGACCTAGTTGACCCTGAAATTGAAAAGCACTACAAATGAACTCTGAAAATGTTCAAAGTTGGCATGCTATCATCATTTCACCCACATAGCATGTGTTAAAAAGTTGAGATGGCTACGACAAAAACTGGATGCACTTCGTGTACAAAACGAACAATCTCTCTCGAAGTATGAGGGTTTCGAACGAGAACTCATCTCTTACAAAGGGATCTCATTTTTTTGAACTTGTTTGATCTTCATACTTTTTGTGTGTTCAAAATGCACCATTCAAAGGCACATCACAAAATTTCAACAATTTCTGACTTCATTTGGTATATTTCGTGCATTTACTTTTTTTTTTGAGCTAGTTGACCCTGAAATTGAAAAGCACTACAAATGAACTCTTAAAATGTTGAAAGTTGGCATGCTATCATCATTTCACCCACATAGCACGTGTTAAAAAGTTGAGAGGGCTACGACAAAAACTGGATGCACTTCGTGTACAAAACGGACAATCTCTCTCGAAGTATGAGGGTTTCAAACGAGAACTCATCTCTTACAAAGGGATTTCATTTTTTTAACTTATATGAACTCCATACTTTTTGTGTGTTCAAAATGCACCATTCAAAGGCACATCACAAAATTTCAACAATTTCTGACTTCATTTGTTATATTTCGTGGATTTACTTATTTTTTTGAGCTAGTTGACCCTGAAATCAAAAAGCACTACAAATGAACTCTGAAAATGTTGAAAGTTGGCATGCTATCATCATTTCACCCACGTAGCATGTGTTAAAAAGTTGAGATGGCTACGACAAAAACTGGATGCACTTCGTGTACAAAACGAACAATCTCTCTCGAAGTATGAGGGTTTCGAACGAGAACTCATCTCTTACAAAGGGATCTCATTTTTTTGAACTTATTTGATCTCCATACTTTTTGTGTGTTCAAAATGCACCATTCAAAGGCACATCACAAAATTTCAACAATTTCTGACTTCATTTGGTATATTTCGTGCATTTACTTTGTTTTTGAGCTAGTTGACCCTGAAATTGAAAAGCACTACAAATGAACTCTGAAAATATTGAAAGTTGGCATGCTATCATCATTTCACCCACATAGCATGTGTTAAAAAGTTGAGATGGCTACGACAAAAACTGGATGCACTTCGTGTACAAAACGGACAATCTCTCTCGAAGTATCAGGGTTTAGAACGAGAAGTCATCTCTTACAAAGGGATTTCATTTTTTTGAACTTATTTGAACTCCATACTTCTTGTGTGTTCAAAATGCACCATTCAAAGGCACATCACAAAATTTCAACAATTTCTGACTTCATTTGGTATATTTCGTGGATTTACTTTTTTTTTTGAGCTAGTTGACCCTGAAATTGAAAAGCACTACAAATGAACTCTTAAAATGTTGAAAGTTGGCATGCTATCATCATTTCACCCACATAGCACGTGTTAAAAAGTTGAGAGGGCTACGACAAAAACTGGATGCACTTCGTGTACAAAACGGACAATCTCTCTCGAAGTATGAGGGTTTCGAACGAGAACTCATCTCTTACAAAGGGATTTCATTTTTTTAACTTATTTGAACTCCATACTTTTTGTGTGTTCAAAATGCACCATTCAAAGGCACATCACAAAATTTCAACAATTTCTGACTTCATTTGTTATATTTCGTGGATTTACTTATTTTTTTTGAGCTAGTTGACCCTGAAATCGAAAAGCACTACAAATGAACTCTGAAAATGTTGAAAGTTGGCATGCTATCATCATTTCACCCACATAGCATGTGTTCAAAAGTTGAGATGGCTACGACAAAAACTGGATGAACTTCGTGTACAAAACGGACAATGTCTCCCGAAGTATCAGGGTTTCGAACGAGAACTCATCTCTTACAAAGGGATTTCATTTTTTTAACTTATTTGAACTCCATACTTTTTGTGTTTTCAAAATGCACCATTCAAAGGCACATCACAAAATTTCAACAATTTCTGACTTCATTTGGTATATTTCTTGCATTTACTTTTTTTTTGAGCTAGCTGACCCTGAAAATGAAAAGCACTACAAATGAACTCAGAAAATGTTGAAAGTTGGCATGCTATCATCATTTCACCCACATAGCATGTTTTAAAAAGTTGAGAGGGCTACGACAAAAACTGGATGCACTTCGTGTACAAAACGGACAATCTCTCTCGAACTATCAGGGTTTCGAACGAGAACTCATCTCTTACAAAGGGATCTCATTTTTTTGAACTTATTGGATCTCCATACTTTTTGTGTGTTCAAAATGCACCATTCAAAGGCACATCACAAAATTTCAACAATTTCTGACTTCATTTGGTATATTTATTGCATTTACTTTTTTTTTTGAGCTAGTTGACCCTGAAATTGACAAGCACTACAAATGAACTCTGAAAATGTTGAAAGTTGGCATGCTATCATCATTTCACCCACATAGCATGTGTGAAAAAGTTCAGAGGGCTACGAAAAAAATTGGATGCACTTCGTGTACAAAACGGAATATCTCTCTCGATGTATCACGGTTTCGAACGAGAACTCATCTCTTACAAAGGGATTTCATTTTTTTGAACTTATTTGACCTCCATACTTTTTGTGTGTTCAAAATGCACCATTCAAAGGCACATCACAAAATTTCAACAATTTCTGACTTCATTTGGTATATTTCGTGCATTTACTTTTTTTTTGACCTAGTTGACCCTGAAATTGAAAAGCACTACAAATGAACTCTGAAAATGTTCAAAGTTGGCATGCTATCATCATTTCACCCACATAGCATGTGTTAAAAAGTTGAGATGGCTACGACAAAAACTGGATGCACTTCGTGTACAAAACGAACAATCTCTCTCGAAGTATGAGGGTTTCGAACGAGAACTCATCTCTTACAAAGGGATCTCATTTTTTTGAACTTGTTTGATCTCCATACTTTTTGTGTGTTCAAAATGCACCATTCAAAGGCACATCACAAAATTTCAACAATTTCTGACTTCATTTGGTATATTTCGTGCATTTACTTTTTTTTTTGAGCTAGTTGACCCTGAAATTGAAAAGCACTACAAATGAACTCTTAAAATGTTGAAAGTTGGCATGCTATCATCATTTCACCCACATAGCACGTGTTAAAAAGTTGAGAGGGCTACGACAAAAACTGGATGCACTTCGTGTACAAAACGGACAATCTCTCTCGAAGTATGAGGGTTTCAAACGAGAACTCATCTCTTACAAAGGGATTTCATTTTTTTAACTTATATGAACTCCATACTTTTTGTGTGTTCAAAATGCACCATTCAAAGGCACATCACAAAATTTCAACAATTTCTGACTTCATTTGTTATATTTCGTGGATTTACTTATTTTTTTGAGCTAGTTGACCCTGAAATCAAAAAGCACTACAAATGAACTCTGAAAATGTTGAAAGTTGGCATGCTATCATCATTTCACCCACGTAGCATGTGTTAAAAAGTTGAGATGGCTACGACAAAAACTGGATGCACTTCGTGTACAAAACGAACAATCTCTCTCGAAGTATGAGGGTTTCGAACGAGAACTCATCTCTTACAAAGGGATCTCATTTTTTTGAACTTATTTGATCTCCATACTTTTTGTGTGTTCAAAATGCACCATTCAAAGGCACATCACAAAATTTCAACAATTTCTGACTTCATTTGGTATATTTCGTGCATTTACTTTGTTTTTGAGCTAGTTGACCCTGAAATTGAAAAGCACTACAAATGAACTCTGAAAATATTGAAAGTTGGCATGCTATCATCATTTCACCCACATAGCATGTGTTAAAAAGTTGAGATGGCTACGACAAAAACTGGATGCACTTCGTGTACAAAACGGACAATCTCTCTCGAAGTATCAGGGTTTAGAACGAGAAGTCATCTCTTACAAAGGGATTTCATTTTTTTGAACTTATTTGAACTCCATACTTCTTGTGTGTTCAAAATGCACCATTCAAAGGCACATCACAAAATTTCAACAATTTCTGACTTCATTTGGTATATTTCGTGGATTTACTTTTTTTTTTGAGCTAGTTGACCCTGAAATTGAAAAGCACTACAAATGAACTCTTAAAATGTTGAAAGTTGGCATGCTATCATCATTTCACCCACATAGCACGTGTTAAAAAGTTGAGAGGGCTACGACAAAAACTGGATGCACTTCGTGTACAAAACGGACAATCTCTCTCGAAGTATGAGGGTTTCGAACGAGAACTCATCTCTTACAAAGGGATTTCATTTTTTTAACTTATTTGAACTCCATACTTTTTGTGTGTTCAAAATGCACCATTCAAAGGCACATCACAAAATTTCAACAATTTCTGACTTCATTTGTTATATTTCGTGGATTTACTTATTTTTTTTGAGCTAGTTGACCCTGAAATCGAAAAGCACTACAAATGAACTCTGAAAATGTTGAAAGTTGGCATGCTATCATCATTTCACCCACATAGCATGTGTTCAAAAGTTGAGATGGCTACGACAAAAACTGGATGAACTTCGTGTACAAAACGGACAATGTCTCCCGAAGTATCAGGGTTTCGAACGAGAACTCATCTCTTACAAAGGGATTTCATTTTTTTAACTTATTTGAACTCCATACTTTTTGTGTTTTCAAAATGCACCATTCAAAGGCACATCACAAAATTTCAACAATTTCTGACTTCATTTGGTATATTTCTTGCATTTACTTTTTTTTTGAGCTAGCTGACCCTGAAAATGAAAAGCACTACAAATGAACTCAGAAAATGTTGAAAGTTGGCATGCTATCATCATTTCACCCACATAGCATGTTTTAAAAAGTTGAGAGGGCTACGACAAAAACTGGATGCACTTCGTGTACAAAACGGACAATCTCTCTCGAACTATCAGGGTTTCGAACGAGAACTCATCTCTTACAAAGGGATCTCATTTTTTTGAACTTATTGGATCTCCATACTTTTTGTGTGTTCAAAATGCACCATTCAAAGGCACATCACAAAATTTCAACAATTTCTGACTTCATTTGGTATATTTATTGCATTTACTTTTTTTTTTGAGCTAGTTGACCCTGAAATTGACAAGCACTACAAATGAACTCTGAAAATGTTGAAAGTTGGCATGCTATCATCATTTCACCCACATAGCATGTGTGAAAAAGTTCAGAGGGCTACGAAAAAAATTGGATGCACTTCGTGTACAAAACGGAATATCTCTCTCGATGTATCACGGTTTCGAACGAGAACTCATCTCTTACAAAGGGATTTCATTTTTTTGAACTTATTTGACCTCCATACTTTTTGTGTGTTCAAAATGCACCATTCAAAGGCACATCACAAAATTTCAACAATTTCTGACTTCATTTGGTATATTTCGTGCATTTACTTTTTTTTGACCTAGTTGACCCTGAAATTGAAAAGCACTACAAATGAACTCTGAAAATGTTCAAAGTTGGCATGCTATCATCATTTCACCCACATAGCATGTGTTAAAAAGTTGAGATGGCTACGACAAAAACTGGATGCACTTCGTGTACAAAACGAACAATCTCTCTCGAAGTATGAGGGTTTCGAACGAGAACTCATCTCTTACAAAGGGATCTCATTTTTTTGAACTTGTTTGATCTCCATACTTTTTGTGTGTTCAAAATGCACCATTCAAAGGCACATCACAAAATTTCAACAATTTCTGACTTCATTTGGTATATTTCGTGCATTTACTTTTTTTTTGAGCTAGTTGACCCTGAAATTGAAAAGCACTACAAATGAACTCTTAAAATGTTGAAAGTTGGCATGCTATCATCATTTCACCCACATAGCACGTGTTAAAAAGTTGAGAGGGCTACGACAAAAACTGGATGCACTTCGTGTACAAAACGGACAATCTCTCTCGAAGTATGAGGGTTTCGAACGAGAACTCATCTCTTACAAAGGGATTTCATTTTTCTAACTTATTTGAACTCCATACTTTTTGTGTGTTCAAAATGCACCATTCAAAGGCACATCACAAAATTTCAACAATTTCTGACTTCATTTGTTATATTTCGTGGATTTACTTATTTTTTTTGAGCTAGTTGACCCTGAAATCGAAAAGCACTACAAATGAACTCTGAAAATGTTGAAAGTTGGCATGCTATCATCATTTCACCCACATAGCATGTGTTAAAAAGTTGAGATGGCTACGACAAAAACTGGATGAACTTCGTGTACAAAACGGACAATCTCTCTCGAAGTATCAGGGTTTCGAACGAGAACTCATCTCTTACAAAGGGATTTCATTTTTTTAACTTATTTGAACTCCATACTTTTTGTGTTTTCAAAATGCACTATTCAAAGGCACATCACAAAATTTCAACAATTTCTGACTTCATTTGGTATATTTCTTGCATTTACTTTTTTTTTGAGCTAGCTGACCCTGAAAATGAAAAGCACTACAAATGAACTCTGAAAATGTTGAAAGTTGGCATGCTATCATCATTTCACCCACATAGCATGTTTTAAAAAGTTGAGAGGGCTACGACAAAAACTGGATGCACTTCGTGTACAAAACGGACAATCTCTCTCGAACTATCAGGGTTTCGAACGAGAACTCATCTCTTACAAAGGGATCTCATTTTTTTGAACTTATTGGATCTCCATACTTTTTGTGTGTTCAAAATGCACCATTCAAAGGCACATCACAAAATTTCAACAATTTCTGACTTCATTTGGTATATTTCTTGCATTTACTTTTTTTTTGAGCTAGTTGACCCTGAAATTGACAAGCACTACAAATGAACTCTGAAAATGTTGAAAGTTGGCATGCTATCATCATTTCACCCACATAGCATGTGTGAAAAAGTTCAGAGGGCTACGACAAAAATTGGATGCACTTCGTGTACAAAACGGAATATCTCTCTCGATGCATCACGGTTTCGAACGAGAACTCATCTCTTACAAAGGGATTTCATTTTTTTGAACTTATTTGACCTCCATACTTTTTGTGTGTTCAAAATGCACCATTCAAAGGCACATCACAAAATTTCAACAATTTCTGACTTCATTTGGTATATTTCGTGCATTTACTTTTTTTTGACCTAGTTGACCCTGAAATTGAAAAGCACTACAAATGAACTCTGAAAATGTTCAAAGTTGGCATGCTATCATCATTTCACCCACATAGCATGTGTTAAAAAGTTGAGATGGCTACGACAAAAACTGGATGCACTTCGTGTACAAAACGAACAATCTCTCTCGAAGTATGAGGGTTTCGAACGAGAACTCATCTCTTACAAAGGGATCTCATTTTTTTGAACTTGTTTGATCTCCA
This sequence comes from Hordeum vulgare subsp. vulgare, assembly GCF_904849725.1. Classification (NCBI taxonomy): domain Eukaryota; kingdom Viridiplantae; phylum Streptophyta; class Magnoliopsida; order Poales; family Poaceae; genus Hordeum; species Hordeum vulgare. The sequence goes on from NC_058518.1 coordinate 18,365,489, forward strand.
TACTTTTTGTGTGTTCAAAATGCACCATTCAAAGGCACATCACAAAATTTCAACAATTTCTCACTTCGTTTGGTATATTTCGTGCATTTACTTTTTTTTGAGCTAGTTGACCCTGAAATTGAAAAGCACTACAAATGAACTCTTAAAATGTTGAAAGTTGGCATGCTATCATCATTTCACCCACATAGCACGTGTTAAAAAGTTGAGAGGGCTACGACAAAAACTGGATGCACTTCGTGTACAAAACGGACAATCTCTCTCGAAGTATGAGGGTTTCGAACGAGAACTCATCTCTTACAAAGGGATTTCATTTTTTTAACTTATTTGAACTCCATACTTTTTGTGTGTTCAAAATGCACCATTCAAAGGCACATCACAAAATTTCAACATTTTCTGACTTCATTTGTTATATTTCGTGGATTTACTTATTTTTTTTGAGCTAGTTGACCCTGAAATCGAAAAGCACTACAAATGAACTCTGAAAATGTTGAAAGTTGGCATGCTATCATCATTTCACCCACATAGCATGTGTTAAAAAGTTGAGATGGCTACGACAAAAACTGGATGAACTTCGTGTACAAAACGGACAATCTCTCTCGAAGTATCAGGGTTTCGAACGAGAACTCATCTCTTACAAAGGGATTTCATTTTTTTAACTTATTTGAACTCCATACTTTTTGTGTTTTCAAAATGCACCATTCAAAGGCACATCACAAAATTTCAACAATTTCTGACTTCATTTGGTATATTTCGTGCATTTACTTTTTTTTTTGAGCTAGTTGACCCTGAAATTGAAAAGCACTACAAATGAACTCTTAAAATGTTGAAAGTTGGCATGCTATCATCATTTCACCCACATAGCACGTGTTAAAAAGTTGAGAGGGCTACGACAAAAACTGGATGCACTTCGTGTACAAAACGGACAATCTCTCTCGAAGTATGAGGGTTTCGAACGAGAACTCATCTCTTACAAAGGGATTTCATTTTTTTAACTTATTTGAACTCCATACTTTTTGTGTGTTCAAAATGCACCATTCAAAGGCACATCAAAATATTTCAACATTTTCTGACTTCATTTGTTATATTTCGTGGATTTACTTATTTTTTTTGAGCTAGTTGACCCTGAAATCGAAAAGCACTACAAATGAACTCTGAAAATGTTGAAAGTTGGCATGCTATCATCATTTCACCCACATACCATGTGTTAAAAAGTTGAGATGGCTACGACAAAAACTGGATGAACTTCGTGTACAAAACGGACAATCTCTCTCGAAGTATCAGGGTTTCGAACGAGAACTCATCTCTTACAAAGGGATTTCATTTTTTTAACTTATTTGAACTCCATACTTTTTGTGTTTTCAAAATGCACCATTCAAAGGCACATCACAAAATTTCAACAATTTCTGACTTCATTTGGTATATTTCTTGCATTTACTTTTTTTTTGAGCTAGCTGACCCTGAAAATGAAAAGCACTACAAATGAACTCTGAAAATGTTGAAAGTTGGCATGCTATCATCATTTCACCCACATAGCATGTTTTAAAAAGTTGAGAGGGCTACGACAAAAACTGGATGCACTTCGTGTACAAAACGGACAATCTCTCTCGAACTATCAGGGTTTCGAACGAGAACTCATCTCTTACAAAGGGATCTCATTTTTTTGAACTTATTGGATCTCCATACTTTTTGTGTGTTCAAAATGCACCATTCAAAGGCACATCACAAAATTTCAACAATTTCTGACTTCATTTGGTATTTTTCTTGCATTTACTTTTTTTTTGAGCTAGTTGACCCTGAAATTGACAAGCACTACAAATGAACTCTGAAAATGTTGAAAGTTGGCATGCTATCATCATTTCACCCACATAGCATGTGTGAAAAAGTTCAGAGGGCTACGACAAAAATTGGATGCACTTCGTGTACAAAACGGAATATCTCTCTCGATGTATCACGGTTTCGAACGAGAACTCATCTCTTACAAAGGGATTTCATTTTTTTGAACTTATTTGACCTCCATACTTTTTGTGTGTTCAAAATGCACCATTCAAAGGCACATCACGAAATTTCAACAATTTCTGACTTCATTTGGTATATTTCGTGCATTTACTTTTTTTTGACCTAGTTGACCCTGAAATTGAAAAGCACTACAAATGAACTCTGAAAATGTTCAAAGTTGGCATGCTATCATCATTTCACCCACATAGCATGTGTTAAAAAGTTGAGATGGCTACGACAAAAACTGGATGCACTTCGTGTACAAAACGAACAATCTCTCTCGAAGTTTGAGGGTTTCGAACGAGAACTCATCTCTTACAAAGGGATCTCATTTTTTTGAACTTGTTTGATCTCCATACTTTTTGTGTGTTCAAAATGCACCATTCAAAGGCACATCACAAAATTTCAACAATTTCTGACTTCATTTGGTATATTTCGTGCATTTACTTTTTTTTTTGAGCTAGTTGACCCTGAAATTGAAAAGCACTACAAATGAACTCTTAAAATGTTGAAAGTTGGCATGCTATCATCATTTCACCCACATAGCACGTGTTAAAAAGTTGAGAGGGCTACGACAAAAACTGGATGCACTTCGTGTACAAAACGGACAATCTCTCTCGAAGTATGAGGGTTTCGAACGAGAACTCATCTCTTACAAAGGGATTTCATTTTTTTTAACTTATTTGAACTCCATACTTTTTGTGTGTTCAAAATGCACCATTCAAAGGCACATCACAAAATTTCAACAATTTCTGACTTCATTTGTTATATTTCGTGGATTTACTTATTTTTTTTGAGCTAGTTGACCCTGAAATCGAAAAGCACTACAAATGAACTCTGAAAATGTTGAAAGTTGGCATGCTATCATCATTTCACCCACATAGCATGTGTTAAAAAGTTGAGATGGCTACGACAAAAACTGGATGAAGTTCGTGTACAAAACGGACAATCTCTCTCGAAGTATCAGGGTTTCGAACGAGAACTCATCTCTTACAAAGGGATTTCATTTTTTTAACTTATTTGAACTCCATACTTTTTGTGTTTTCAAAATGCACCATTCAAAGGCACATCACAAAATTTCAACAATTTCTGACTTCATTTGGTATATTTCTTGCATTTACTTTTTTTTTTGAGCTAGCTGACCCTGAAAATGAAAAGCACTACAAATGAACTCTGAAAATGTTGAAAGTTGGCATGCTATCATCATTTCACCCACATAGCATGTTTTAAAAAGTTGAGAGGGCTACGACAAAAACTGGATGCACTTCGTGTACAAAACGGACAATCTCTCTCGAACTATCAGGGTTTCGAACGAGAACTCATCTCTTACAAAGGGATCTCATTTTTTTGAACTTATTGGATCTCCATACTTTTTGTGTGTTCAAAATGCACCATTCAAAGGCACATCACAAAATTTCAACAATTTCTGACTTCATTTGGTATATTTCTTGCATTTACTTTTTTTTTGAGCTAGTTGACCCTGAAATTGACAAGCACTACAAATGAACTCTGAAAATGTTGAAAGTTGGCATGCTATCATCATTTCACCCACATAGCATGTGTGAAAAAGTTCAGAGGGCTACGACAAAAATTGGATGCACTTCGTGTACAAAACGGAATATCTCTCTCGATGTATCACGGTTTCGAACGAGAACTCATCTCTTACAAAGGGATTTCATTTTTTTGAACTTATTTGACCTCCATACTTTTTGTGTGTTCAAAATGCACCATTCAAAGGCACATCACAAAATTTCAACAATTTCTGACTTCATTTGGTATATTTCGTGCATTTACTTTTTTTTGACCTAGTTGACCCTGAAATTGAAAAGCACTACAAATGAACTCTGAAAATGTTCAAAGTTGGCATGCTATCATCATTTCACCCACATAGCATGTGTTAAAAAGTTGAGATGGCTACGACAAAAACTGGATGCACTTCGTGTACAAAACGAACAATCTCTCTCGAAGTTAGAGGGTTTCGAACGAGAACTCATCTCTTACAAAGGGATCTCATTTTTTTGAACTTGTTTGATCTCCATACTTTTTGTGTGTTCAAAATGCACCATTCAAAGGCACATCACAAAATTTCAACAATTTCTGACTTCGTTTGGTATATTTCGTGCATTTACTTTTTTTTTTGAGCTAGTTGACCCTGAAATTGAAAAGCACTACAAATGAACTCTTAAAATGTTGAAAGTTGGCATGCTATCATCATTTCACCCACATAGCACGTGTTAAAAAGTTGAGAGGGCTACGACAAAAACTGGATGCACTTTGTGTACAAAACGGACAATCTCTCTCGAAGTATGAGGGTTTCGAACGAGAACTCATCTCTTACAAAGGGATTTCATTTTTTTAACTTATTTGAACTCCATACTTTTTGTGTGTTCAAAATGCACCATTCAAAGGCACATCACAAAATTTCAACATTTTCTGACTTCATTTGTTATATTTCGTGGATTTACTTATTTTTTTTGAGCTAGTTGACCCTGAAATCGAAAAGCACTACAAATGAACTCTGAAAATGTTTAAAGTTGGCATGCTATCATCATTTCACCCACATAGCATGTGTTAAAAAGTTGAGATGGCTACGACAAAAACTGGATGAACTTCGTGTACAAAACGGACAATCTCTCTCGAAGTATCAGGGTTTCGAACGAGAACTCATCTCTTACAAAGGGATTTCATTTTTTTAACTTATTTGAACTCCATACTTTTTGTGTTTTCAAAATGCACCATTCAAAGGCACATCACAAAATTTAAACAATTTCTGACTTCATTTGGTATATTTCGTGCATTTACTTTTTTTTTTGAGCTAGTTGACCCTGAAATTGAAAAGCACTACAAATGAACTCTTAAAATGTTGAAAGTTGGCATGCTATCATCATTTCACCCACATAGCACGTGTTAAAAAGTTGAGAGGGCTACGACAAAAACTGGATGCACTTCGTGTACAAAACGGACAATCTCTCTCGAAGTATGAGGGTTTCGAACGAGAACTCATCTCTTACAAAGGGATCTCATTTTTTTGAACTTGTTTGATCTCCATACTTTTTGTGTGTTCAAAATGCACCATTCAAAGGCACATCACAAAATTTCAACAATTTCTGACTTCGTTTGGTATATTTCGTGCATTTACTTTTTTTTTTGAGCTAGTTGACCCTGAAATTGAAAAGCACTACAAATGAACTCTTAAAATGTTGAAAGTTGGCATGCTATCATCATTTCACCCACATAGCACGTGTTAAAAAGTTGAGAGGGCTACGACAAAAACTGGATGCACTTCGTGTACAAAACGGACAATCTCTCTCGAAGTATGAGGGTTTCGAACGAGAACTCATCTCTTACAAAGGGATTTCATTTTTTTAACTTATTTGAACTCCATACTTTTTGTGTGTTCAAAATGCACCATTCAAAGGCACATCACAAAATTTCAACATTTTCTGACTTCATTTGTTATATTTCGTGGATTTACTTATTTTTTTTGAGCTAGTTGACCCTGAAATCGAAAAGCACTACAAATGAACTCTGAAAATGTTTAAAGTTGGCATGCTATCATCATTTCACCCACATAGCATGTGTTAAAAAGTTGAGATGGCTACGACAAAAACTGGATGAACTTCGTGTACAAAACGGACAATCTCTCTCGAAGTATCAGGGTTTCGAACGAGAACTCATCTCTTACAAAGGGATTTCATTTTTTTAACTTATTTGAACTCCATACTTTTTGTGTTTTCAAAATGCACCATTCAAAGGCACATCACAAAATTTAAACAATTTCTGACTTCATTTGGTATATTTCGTGCATTTACTTTTTTTTTTGAGCTAGTTGACCCTGAAATTGAAAAGCACTACAAATGAACTCTTAAAATGTTGAAAGTTGGCATGCTATCATCATTTCACCCACATAGCACGTGTTAAAAAGTTGAGAGGGCTACGACAAAAACTGGATGCACTTCGTGTACAAAACGGACAATCTCTCTCGAAGTATGAGGGTTTCGAACGAGAACTCATCTCTTACAAAGGGATTTCATTTTTTTAACTTATTTGAACTCCATACTTTTTGTGTGTTCAAAATGCACCATTCAAAGGCACATCACAAAATTTCAACATTTTCTGACTTCATTTGTTATATTTCGTGGATTTACTTATTTTTTTTGAGCTAGTTGACCCTGAAATCGAAAAGCACTACAAATGAACTCTGAAAATGTTGAAAGTTGGCATGCTATCATCATTTCACCCACATAGCATGTGTTAAAAAGTTGAGATGGCTACGACAAAAACTGGATGAACTTCGTGTACAAAACGGACAATCTCTCTCGAAGTATCAGGGTTTCGAACGAGAACTCATCTCTTACAAAGGGATTTCATTTTTTTAACTTATTTGAACTCCATACTTTTTGTGTTTTCAAAATGCACCATTCAAAGGCACATCACAAAATTTCAACAATTTCTGACTTCATTTGGTATATTTCTTGCATTTACTTTTTTTTTTGAGCTAGCTGACCCTGAAAATGAAAAGCACTACAAATGAACTCTGAAAATGTTGAAAGTTGGCATGCTATCATCATTTCACCCACATAGCATGTTTTAAAAAGTTGAGAGGGCTACGACAAAAACTGGATGCACTTCGTGTACAAAACGGACAATCTCTCTCGAACTATCAGGGTTTCGAACGAGAACTCATCTCTTACAAAGGGATCTCATTTTTTTGAACTTATTGGATCTCCATACTTTTTGTGTGTTCAAAATGCACCATTCAAAGGCACATCACAAAATTTCAACAATTTCTGACTTCATTTGGTATATTTCTTGCATTTATTTTTTTTTTGAGCTAGTTGACCCTGAAATTGACAAGCACTACAAATGAACTCTGAAAATGTTGAAAGTTGGCATGCTATCATCATTTCACCCACATAGCATGTGTGAAAAAGTTCAGAGGGCTACGACAAAAATTGGATGCACTTCGTGTACAAAACGGAATATCTCTCTCGATGTATCACGGTTTCGGACGAGAACTCATCTCTTACAAAGGGATTTCATTTTTTTGAACTTATTTGACCTCCATACTTTTTGTGTGTTCAAAATGCACCATTCAAAGGCACATCACAAAATTTCAACAATTTCTGACTTCATTTGTTATATTTCGTGGATTTACTTATTTTTTTTGAGCTAGTTGACCCTGAAATCGAAAAGCACTACAAATGAACTCTGAAAATGTTGAAAGTTGGCATGCTATCATCATTTCACCCACGTAGCATGTGTTAAAAAGTTGAGATGGCTACGACAAAAACTGGATGCACTTCGTGTACAAAACGAACAATCTCTCTCGAAGTATGAGGGTTTCGAACGAGAACTCACCTCTTACAAAGGGATCTCATTTTTTTGAACTTGTTTGATCTCCATACTTTTTGTGTGTTCAAAATGCACCATTCAAAGGCACATCACAAAATTTCAACAATTTCTGACTTCATTTGGTATATTTCGTGCATTTACTTTTTTTTGAGCTAGTTGACCCTGAAATTGAAAAGCACTACAAATGAACTCTTAAAATGTTGAAAGTTGGCATGCTATCATCATTTCACCCACATAGCACGTGTTAAAAAGTTGAGAGGGCTACGACAAAAACTGGATGCACTTCGTGTACAAAACGGACAATCTCTCTCGAAGTATGAGGGTTTCGAACGAGAACTCATCTCTTACAAAGGGATTTCATTTTTTTAACTTATTTGAACTCCATACTTTTTGTGTGTTCAAAATGCACCATTCAAAGGCACATCACAAAATTTCAACATTTTCTGACTTCATTTGTTATATTTCGTGGATTTACTTATTTTTTTTGAGCTAGTTGACCCTGAAATCGAAAAGCACTACAAATGAACTCTGAAAATGTTGAAAGTTGGCATGCTATCATCATTTCACCCACATAGCATGTGTTAAAAAGTTGAGATGGCTACGACAAAAACTGGATGAACTTCGTGTACAAAACGGACAATCTCTCTCGAAGTATCAGGGTTTCGAACGAGAACTCATCTCTTACAAAGGGATTTCATTTTTTTAACTTATTTGAACTCCATACTTTTTGTGTTTTCAAAATGCACCATTCAAAGGCACATCACAAAATTTCAACAATTTCTGACTTCATTTGGTATATTTCTTGCATTTACTTTTTTTTTTGAGCTAGCTGACCCTGAAAATGAAAAGCACTACAAATGAACTCTGAAAATGTTGAAAGTTGGCATGCTATCATCATTTCACCCACATAGCATGTTTTAAAAAGTTGAGAGGGCTACGACAAAAACTGGATGCACTTCGTGTACAAAACGGACAATCTCTCTCGAACTATCAGGGTTTCGAACGAGAACTCATCTCTTACAAAGGGATCTCATTTTTTTGAACTTATTGGATCTCCATACTTTTTGTGAGTTCAAAATGCACCATTCAAAGGCACATCACAAAATTTCAACAATTTCTGACTTCATTTGGTATATTTCTTGCATTTACTTTTTTTTTTGAGCTAGTTGACCCTGAAATTGACAAGCACTACAAATGAACTCTGAAAATGTTGAAAGTTGGCATGCTATCATCATTTCACCCACATAGCATGTGTGAAAAAGTTCAGAGGGCTACGACAAAAATTGGATGCACTTCGTGTACAAAACGGAATATCTCTCTCGATGTATCACGGTTTCGAACGAGAACTCATCTCTTACAAAGGGATTTCATTTTTTTGAACTTATTTGACCTCCATACTTTTTGTGTGTTCAAAATGCACCATTCAAAGGCACATCACAAAATTTCAACAATTTCTGACTTCATTTGGTATATTTCGTGCATTTACTTTTTTTTGACCTAGTTGACCCTGAAATTGAAAAGCACTACAAATGAACTCTGAAAATGTTCAAAGTTGGCATGCTATCATCATTTCACCCACATAGCATGTGTTAAAAAGTTGAGATGGCTACGACAAAAACTGGATGCACTTCGTGTACAAAACGAACAATCTCTCTCGAAGTATGAGGGTTTCGAACGAGAACTCACCTCTTACAAAGGGATCTCATTTTTTTGAACTTGTTTGATCTCCATACTTTTTGTGTGTTCAAAATGCACCATTCAAAGGCACATCACAAAATTTCAACAATTTCTGACTTCATTTGGTATATTTCGTGCATTTACTTTTTTTTTGAGCTAGTTGACCCTGAAATTGAAAAGCACTACAAATGAACTCTTAAAATGTTGAAAGTTGGCATGCTATCATCATTTCACCCACATAGCACGTGTTAAAAAGTTGAGAGGGCTACGACAAAAACTGGATGCACTTCGTGTACAAAACGGACAATCTCTCTCGAAGTATGAGGGTTTCGAACGAGAACTCATCTCTTACAAAGGGATTTCATTTTTTTAACTTATTTGAACTCCATACTTTTTGTGTGTTCAAAATGCACCATTCAAAGGCACATCACAAAATTTCAACAATTTCTGACTTCATTTGTTATATTTCGTGGATTTACTTATTTTTTTTTGAGCTAGTTGACCCTGAAATCGAAAAGCACTACAAATGAACTCTGAAAATGTTGAAAGTTGGCATGCTATCATCATTTCACCCACATAGCATGTGTTAAAAAGTTGAGATGGCTACGACAAAAACTGGATGAACTTCGTGTACAAAACGGACAATCTCTCTCGAAGTATCAGGGTTTCGAACGAGAACTCATCTCTTACAAAGGGATTTCATTTTTTTAACTTATTTGAACTCCATACTTTTTGTGTTTTCAAAATGCACCATTCAAAGGCACATCACAAAATTTCAACAATTTCTGACTTCATTTGGTATATTTCTTGCATTTACTTTTTTTTTTGAGCTAGCTGACCCTGAAAATGAAAAGCACTACAAATGAACTCTGAAAATGTTGAAAGTTGGCATGCTATCATCATTTCACCCACATAGCATGTGTGAAAAAGTTCAGAGGGCTACGACAAAAATTGGATGCACTTCGTGTACAAAACGGAATATCTCTCTCGATGTATCACGGTTTCGAACGAGAACTCATCTCTTACAAAGGGATTTCATTTTTTTGAACTTATTTGACCTCCATACTTTTTGTGTGTTCAAAATGCACCATTCAAAGGCACATCACAAAATTTCAACAATTTCTGACTTCATTTGGTATATTTCGTGCATTTACTTTTTTTTGACCTAGTTGACCCTGAAATTGAAAAGCACTACAAATTTACTCTGAAAATGTTCAAAGTTGGCATGCTATCATCATTTCACCCACATAGCATGTGTTAAAAAGTTGAGATGGCTACGACAAAAACTGGATGCACTTCGTGTACAAAACGGACAATCTCTCTCGAAGTATGAGGGTTTCGAACGAGAACTCATCTCTTACAAAGGGATTTCATTTTTTTAACTTATTTGAACTCCATACTTTTTGTGTTTTCAAAATGCACCATTCAAAGGCACATCACAAAATTTCAACAATTTCTGACTTCATTTGGTATATTTCGTGCATTTACTTTTTTTTTTGAGCTAGCTGACCCTGAAAATGAAAAGCACTACAAATGAACTCTGAAAATGTTGAAAGTTGGCATGCTATCATCATTTCACCCACATAGCATGTTTTAAAAAGTTGAGAGGGCTACGACAAAAACTGGATGCACTTCGTGTACAAAACGGACAATCTCTCTCGAACTATCAGGGTTTCGAACGAGAACTCATCTCTTACAAAGGGATCTCATTTTTTTGAACTTATTGGATCTCCATACTTTTTGTGTGTTCAAAATGCACCATTTAAAGGCACATCACAAAATTTCAACAATTTCTGACTTCATTTGGTATATTTCTTGCATTTACTTTTTTTTTTGAGCTAGTTGACCCTGAAATTGACAAGCACTACAAATGAACTCTGAAAATGTTGAAAGTTGGCATGCTATCATCATTTCACCCACATAGCATGTGTGAAAAAGTTCAGAGGGCTACGACAAAAATTGGATGCACTTCGTGTACAAAACGGAATATCTGTCTGGATGTATCACGGTTTCGAACGAGAACTCATCTCTTACAAAGGGATTTCATTTTTTTGAACTTATTTGACCTCCATACTTTTTGTGTGTTCAAAATGCACCATTCAAAGGCACATCACAAAATTTCAACAATTTCTGACTTCATTTGGTATATTTCGTGCATTTACTTTTTTTTGACCTAGTTGACCCTGAAATTGAAAAGCACTACAAATGAACTCTGAAAATGTTCAAAGTTGGCATGCTATCATCATTTCACCCACATAGCATGTGTTAAAAAGTTGAGATGGCTACGACAAAAACTGGATGCACTTCGTGTACAAAACGAACAATCTCTCTCGAAGTATGAGGGTTTCGAACGAGAACTCATCTCTTACAAAGGGATCTCATTTTTTTGAACTTGTTTGATCTCCATACTTTTTGTGTGTTCAAAATGCACCATTCAAAGGCACATCACAAAATTTCAACAATTTCTGACTTCATTTGGTATATTTCGTGCATTTACTTTTTTTTTGAGCTAGTTGACTCTGAAATTGAAAAGCACTACAAATGAACTCTTAAAATGTTGAAAGTTGGCATGCTATCATCATTTCACCCACATAGCACGTGTTAAAAAGTTGAGAGGGCTACGACAAAAACTGGATGCACTTCGTGTACAAAACGGACAATCTCTCTCGAAGTATGAGGGTTTCGAACGAGAACTCATCTCTTACAAAGGGATTTCATTTTTTTAACTTATTTGAACTCCATACTTTTTGTGTGTTCAAAATGCACCATTCAAAGGCACATCACAAAATTTCAACAATTTCTGACTTCATTTGTTATATTTCGTGGATTTACTTATTTTTTTTGAGCTAGTTGACCCTGAAATCGAAAAGCACTACAAATGAACTCTGAAAATGTTGAAAGTTGGCATGCTATCATCATTTCACCCACATAGCATGTGTTAAAAAGTTGAGATGGCTACGACAAAAACTGGATGAACTTCGTGTACAAAACGGACAATCTCTCTCGAAGTATGAGGGTTTCGAACGAGAACTCATCTCTTACAAAGGGATTTCATTTTTTTAACTTATTTGAACTCCATACTTTTTGTGTTTTCAAAATGCACCATTCAAAGGCACATCACAAAATTTCAACAATTCCTGACTTCATTTGGTATATTTCTTGCATTTACTTTTTTTTTTGAGCTAGCTGACCCTGAAAATGAAAAGCACTACAAATGAACTCTGAAAATGTTGAAAGTTGGCACGCTATCATCATTTCACCCACATAGCATGTTTTAAAGAGTTGAGAGGGCTACGACAAAAACTGGATGCACTTCGTGTACAAAACGGACAATCTCTCTCGAACTATCAGGGTTTGGAACGAGAACTCATCTCTTACAAACGGATCTCATTTTTTTGAACTTATTGGATCTCCATACTTTTTGTGTGTTCAAAATGCACCATTCAAAGGCACATCACAAAATTTCAACAATTTCTGACTTCATTTGGTATATTTCTTGCATTTACTTTTTTTTTGAGCTAGTTGACCCTGAAATTGACAAGCACTACAAATGAACTCTGAAAATGTTGAAAGTTGGCATGCTATCATCATTTCACCCACATAGCATGTGTGAAAAAGTTCAGAGGGCTACGACAAAAATTGGATGCACTTCGTGTACAAAACGGAATATCTCTCTCGATGTATCACGGTTTCGAACGAGAACTCATCTCTTACAAAGGGATTTCATTTTTTTGAACTTATTTGACCTCCATACTTTTTGTGTGTTCAAAATGCACCATTCAAAGGCACATCACAAAATTTCAACAATTTCTGACTTCATTTGGTATATTTCGTGCATTTACTTTTTTTTGACCTAGTTGACCCTGAAATTGAAAAGCACTACAAATGAACTCTGAAAATGTTCAAAGTTGGCATGCTATCATCATTTCACCCACATAGCATGTGTTAAAAAGTTGAGATGGCTACGACAAAAACTGGATGCACTTCGTGTACAAAACGAACAATCTCTCTCGAAGTATGAGGGTTTCGAACGAGAACTCATCTCTTACAAAGGGATCTCATTTTTTTGAACTTGTTTGATCTCCATACTTTTTGTGTGTTCAAAATGCACCATTCAAAGGCACATCACAAAATTTCAACAATTTCTGACTTCATTTGGTATATTTCGTGCATTTACTTTTTTTTTTGAGCTAGTTGACTCTGAAATTGAAAAGCACTACAAATGAACTCTTAAAATGTTGAAAGATGGCATGCTATCATCATTTCACCCACATAGCACGTGTTAAAAAGTTGAGAGGGCTACGACAAAAACTGGATGCACTTCGTGTACAAAACGGACAATCTCTCTCGAAGTATGAGGGTTTCGAACGAGAACTCATCTCTTACAAAGGGATTTCATTTTTTTAACTTATTTGAACTCCATACTTTTTGTGTGTTCAAAATGCACCATTCAAAGGCACATCACAAAATTTCAACAATTTCTGACTTCATTTGTTATATTTCGTGGATTTACTTATTTTTTTTGAGCTAGTTGACCCTGAAATCGAAAAGCACTACAAATGAACTCTGAAAATGTTGAAAGTTGGCATGCTATCATCATTTCACCCACATAGCATGTGTTAAAAAGTTGAGATGGCTACGACAAAAACTGGATGAACTTCGTGTACAAAACGGACAATCTCTCTCGAAGTATCAGGGTTTCGAACGAGAACTCATCTCTTACAAAGGGATTTCATTTTTTTAACTTATTTGAACTCCATACTTTTTGTGTTTTCAAAATGCACCATTCAAAGGCACATCACAAAATTTCAACAATTTCTGACTTCATTTGGTATATTTCTTGCATTTACTTTTTTTTTGAGCTAGGTGACCCTGAAAATGAAAAGCACTACAAATGAACTCTGAAAATGTTGAAAGTTGGCATGCTATCATCATTTCACCCACATAGCATGTTTTAAAAAGTTGAGAGGGCTACGACAAAAACTGGATGCACTTCGTGTACAAAACGGACAATCTCTCTCGAACTATCAGGGTTTCGAACGAGAACTCATCTCTTACAAAGGGATCTCATTTTTTTGAACTTATTGGATCTCCATACTTTTTGCGTGTTCAAAATGCACCATTCAAAGGCACATCACAAAATTTCAACAATTTCTGACTTCATTTGGTATATTTCTTGCATTTACTTTTTTTTTGAGCTAGTTGACCCTGAAATTGACAAGCACTACAAATGAACTCTGAAAATGTTGAAAGTTGGCATGCTATCATCATTTCACCCACATAGCATGTGTGAAAAAGTTCAGAGGGCTACGACAAAAATTGGATGCACTTCGTGTACAAAACGGAATATCTCTCTCGATGTATCACGGTTTCGAACGAGAACTCATCTCTTACAAAGGGATTTCATTTTTTTGAACTTATTTGACCTCCATACTTTTTGTGTGTTCAAAATGCACCATTCAAAGGCACATCACAAAATTTCAACAATTTCTGACTTCATTTGGTATATTTCGTGCATTTACTTTTTTTTGACCTAGTTGACCCTGAAATTGAAAAGCACTACAAATGAACTCTGAAAATGTTCAAAGTTGGCATGCTATCATCATTTCACCCACATAGCATGTGTTAAAAAGTTGAGATGGCTACGACAAAAACTGGATGCACTTCGTGTACAAAACGAACAATCTCTCTCGAAGTATGAGGGTTTCGAACGAGAACTCATCTCTTACAAAGGGATCTCATTTTTTTGAACTTGTTTGATCTCCATACTTTTTGTGTGTTCAAAATGCACCATTCAAAGGCACATCACAAAATTTCAACAATTTCTGACTTCATTTGGTATATTTCGTGCATTTACTTTTTTTTTTGAGCTAGTTGACTCTGAAATTGAAAAGCACTACAAATGAACTCTTAAAATGTTGAAAGATGGCATGCTATCATCATTTCACCCACATAGCACGTGTTAAAAAGTTGAGAGGGCTACGACAAAAACTGGATGCACTTCGTGTACAAAACGGACAATCTCTCTCGAAGTATGAGGGTTTCGAACGAGAACTCATCTCTTACAAAGGGATTTCATTTTTTTAACTTATTTGAACTCCATACTTTTTGTGTGTTCAAAATGCACCATTCAAAGGCACATCACAAAATTTCAACAATTTCTGACTTCATTTGTTATATTTCGTGGATTTACTTATTTTTTTTGAGCTAGTTGACCCTGAAATCGAAAAGCACTACAAATGAACTCTGAAAATGTTGAAAGTTGGCATGCTATCATCATTTCACCCACATAGCATGTGTTAAAAAGTTGAGATGGCTACGACAAAAACTGGATGAACTTCGTGTACAAAACGGACAATCTCTCTCGAAGTATCAGGGTTTCGAACGAGAACTCATCTCTTACAAAGGGATTTCATTTTTTTAACTTATTTGAACTCCATACTTTTTGTGTTTTCAAAATGCACCATTCAAAGGCACATCACAAAATTTCAACAATTTCTGACTTCATTTGGTATATTTCTTGCATTTACTTTTTTTTTGAGCTAGGTGACCCTGAAAATGAAAAGCACTACAAATGAACTCTGAAAATGTTGAAAGTTGGCATGCTATCATCATTTCACCCACATAGCATGTTTTAAAAAGTTGAGAGGGCTACGACAAAAACTGGATGCACTTCGTGTACAAAACGGACAATCTCTCTCGAACTATCAGGGTTTCGAACGAGAACTCATCTCTTACAAAGGGATCTCATTTTTTTGAACTTATTGGATCTCCATACTTTTTGCGTGTTCAAAATGCACCATTCAAAGGCACATCACAAAATTTCAACAATTTCTGACTTCATTTGGTATATTTCTTGCATTTACTTTTTTTTTGAGCTAGTTGACCCTGAAATTGACAAGCACTACAAATGAACTCTGAAAATGTTGAAAGTTGGCATGCTATCATCATTTCACCCACATAGCATGTGTGAAAAAGTTCAGAGGGCTACGACAAAAATTGGATGCACTTCGTGTACAAAACGGAATATCTCTCTCGATGTATCACGGTTTCGAACGAGAACTCATCTCTTACAAAGGGATTTCATTTTTTTGAACTTATTTGACCTCCATACTTTTTGTGTGTTCAAAATGCACCATTCAAAGGCACATCACAAAATTTCAACAATTTCTGACTTCATTTGGTATATTTCGTGCATTTACTTTTTTTTGACCTAGTTGACCCTGAAATTGAAAAGCACTACAAATGAACTCTGAAAATGTTCAAAGTTGGCATGCTATCATCATTTCACCCACATAGCATGTGTTAAAAAGTTGAGATGGCTACGACAAAAACTGGATGCACTTCGTGTACAAAACGAACAATCTCTCTCGAAGTATGAGGGTTTCGAACGAGAACTCATCTCTTACAAAGGGATCTCATTTTTTTGAACTTGTTTGATCTCCATACTTTTTGTGTGTTCAAACTGCACCATTCAAAGGCACATCACAAAATTTCAACAATTTCTGACTTCATTTGGTATATTTCGTGCATTTACTTTTTTTTTTGAGCTAGTTGACCCTGAAATTGAAAAGCACTACAAATTAACTCTTAAAATGTTGAAAGTTGGCATGCTATCATCATTTCACCCACATAGCACGTGTTAAAAAGTTGAGAGGGCTACGACAAAAACTGGATGCACTTCGTGTACAAAACGGACAATCTCTCTCGAAGTATGACGGTTTCGAACGAGAACTCATCTCTTACAAAGGGATTTCATTTTTTTAACTTACTTGAACTCCATACTTTTTGTGTGTTCAAAATGCACCATTCAAAGGCACATCACAAAATTTCAACAATTTCTGACTTCATTTGTTATATTTCGTGGATTTACTTATTTTTTTTGAGCTAGTTGACCCTGAAATCGAAAAGCACTACAAATGAACTCTGAAAATGTTGAAAGTTGGCATGCTATCATCATTTCACCCACATAGCATGTGTTAAAAAGTTGAGATGGCTACGACAAAAACTGGATGAACTTCGTGTACAAAACGGACAATCTCTCTCGAAGTATCAGGGTTTCGAACGAGAACTCATCTCTTACAAAGGGATTTCATTTTTTAAACTTATTTGAACTCCATACTTTTTGTGTTTTCAAAATGCACCATTCAAAGGCACATCACAAAATTTCAACAATTTCTCACTTCATTTGGTATATTTCTTGCATTTACTTTTTTTTTGAGCTAGCTGACCCTGAAAATGAAAAGCACTACAAATGAACTCTGAAAATGTTGAAAGTTGGCATGCTATCATCATTTCACCCACATAGCATGTTTTAAAAAGTTGAGAGGGCTACGACAAAAACTGGATGCACTTCGTGTACAAAACGGACAATCTCTCTCGAACTATCAGGGTTTCGAACGAGAACTCATCTCTTACAAAGGGATCTCATTTTTTTGAACTTATTGGATCTCCATACTTTTTGCGTGTTCAAAATGCACCATTCAAAGGCACATCACAAAATTTCAACAATTTCTGACTTCATTTGGTATATTTCTTGCATTTACTTTTTTTTTTTGAGCTAGTTGACCCTGAAATTGACAAGCACTACAAATGAACTCTGAAAATGTTGAAAGTTGGCATGCTATCATCATTTCACCCACATAGCATGTGTGAAAAAGTTCAGAGGGCTACGACAAAAATTGGATGCACTTCGTGTACAAAACGGAATATCTCTCTCGATGTATCACGGTTTCGAACGAGAACTCATCTCTTACAAAGGGATTTCATTTTTTTGAACTTATTTGACCTCCATACTTTTTGTGTGTTCAAAATGCACCATTCAAAGGCACATCACAAAATTTCAACAATTTCTGACTTCATTTGGTATATTTCGTGCATTTACTTTTTTTTCACCTAGTTGACCCTGAAATTGAAAAGCACTACAAATGAACTCTGAAAATGTTCAAAGTTGGCATGCTATCATCATTTCACCCACATAGCATGTGTTAAAAAGTTGAGATGGCTACGACAAAAACTGGATGCACTTCGTGTACAAAACGAACAATCTCTCTCGAAGTATGAGGGTTTCGAACGAGAACTCATCTCTTACAAAGGGATCTCATTTTTTTGAACTTGTTTGATCTCCATACTTTTTGTGTGTTCAAAATGCACCATTCAAAGGCACATCACAAAATTTCAACAATTTCTGACTTCATTTGGTATATTTCGTGCATTTACTTTTGTTTTTGAGCTAGTTGACCCTGAAATTGAAAAGCACTACAAATGAACTCTTAAAATGTTGAAAGTTGGCATGCTATCATCATTTCACCCACATAGCACGTGTTAAAAAGTTGAGAGGGCTACGACAAAAACTGGATGCACTTCGTGTACAAAACGGACAATCTCTCTCGAAGTATGAGGGTTTCGAACGAGAACTCATCTCTTACAAAGGGATTTCATTTTTTTAACTTATTTGAACTCCATACTTTTTGTGTGTTCAAAATGCACCATTCAAAGGCACATCACAAAATTTCAACAATTTCTGACTTCATTTGTTATATTTCGTGGATTTACTTATTTTTTTTGAGCTAGTTGACCCTGAAATCGAAAAGCACTACAAATGAACTCTGAAAATGTTGAAAGTTGGCATGCTATCATCATTTCACCCACATAGCATGTGTTAAAAAGTTGAGATTGCTACGACAAAAACTGGATGAACTTCGTGTACAAAACGGACAATCTCTCTCGAAGTATCAGGGTTTCGAACGAGAACTCATCTCTTACAAAGGGATTTCATTTTTTTAACTTATTTGAACTCCATACTTTTTGTGTTTTCAAAATGCACCATTCAAAGGCACATCACAAAATTTCAACAATTTCTGACTTCATTTGGTATATTTCTTGCATTTACTTTTTTTTTGAGCTAGCTGACCCTGAAAATGAAAAGCACTACAAATGAACTCTGAAAATGTTGATAGTTGGCATGCTATCATCATTTCACCCACATAGCATGTTTTAAAAAGTTGAGAGGGCTACGACAAAAACTGGATGCACTTCGTGTACAAAACGGACAATCTCTCTCGAACTATCAGGGTTTCGAACGAGAACTCATCTCTTACAAAGGGATCTCATTTTTTTGAACTTATTGGATCTCCATACTTTTTGTGTGTTCAAAATGCACCATTCAAAGGCACATCACAAAATTTCAACAATTTCTGACTTCATTTGGTATATTTCTTGCATTTACTTTTTTTTTTGAGCTAGTTGACCCTGAAATTGACAAGCACTACAAATGAACTCTGAAAATGTTGAAAGTTGGCATGCTATCATCATTTCACCCACATAGCATGTGTGAAAAAGTTCAGAGGGCTACGACAAAAATTGGATGCACTTCGTGTACAAAACGGAATATCTCTCTCGATGTATCACGGTTTCGAACGAGAACTCATCTCTTACAAAGGGATTTCATTTTTTTGAACTTATTTGACCTCCATACTTTTTGTTTGTTCAAAATGCACCATTCAAAGGCACATCACAAAATTTCAACAATTTCTGACTTCATTTGCTATATTTCGTGCATTTACTTTTTTTTGACCTAGTTGACCCTGAAATTGAAAAGCACTACAAATGAACTCTGAAAATGTTCAAAGTTGGCATGCTATCATCATTTCACCCACATAGCATGTGTTAAAAAGTTGAGATGGCTACGACAAAAACTGGATGCACTTCGTGTACAAAACGAACAATCTCTCTCGAAGTATGAGGGTTTCGAACGAGAACTCATCTCTTACAAAGGGATCTCATTTTTTTGAACTTGTTTGATCTCCATACTTTTTGTGTGTTCAAAATGCACCATTCAAAGGCACATCACAAAATTTCAACAATTTCTGACTTCATTTGGTATATTTCGTGCATTTACTTTTTTTTTGGAGCTAGTTGACCCTGAAATTGAAAACCACTACAAATGAACTCTTAAAATGTTGAAAGTTGGCATGCTATCATCATTTCACCCACATAGCACGTGTTAAAAAGTTGAGAGGGCTACGACAAAAACTGGATGCACTTCGTGTACAAAACGGACAATCTCTCTCGAAGTATGAGGGTTTCGAACGAGAACTCATCTCTTACAAAGGGATTTCATTTTTTTAACTTATTTGAACTCCATACTTTTTGTGTGTTCAAAATGCACCATTCAAAGGCACATCACAAAATTTCAACAATTTCTGACTTCATTTGTTATATTTCGTGGATTTACTTTTTTTTTTTGAGCTAGTTGACCCTGAAATCGAAAAGCACTACAAATGAACTCTGAAAATGTTGAAAGTTGGCATGCTATCATAATTTCACCCACATAGCATGTGTTAAAAAGTTGAGATGGCTACGACAAAAACTGGATGAACTTCGTGTACAAAACGGACAATCTCTCTCGAAGTATGAGGGTTTCGAACGAGAACTCATCTCTTACAAAGGGATTTCATTTTTTTAACTTATTTGAACTCCATACTTTTTGTGTTTTCAAAATGCACCATTCAAAGGCACATCACAAAATTTCAACAATTTCTGACTTCATTTGGTATATTTCTTGCATTTCCTTTTTTTTTTGAGCTAGCTGACCCTGAAAATGAAAAGCACTACAAATGAACTCTGAAAATGTTGAAAGTTGGCATGCTATCATCATTTCACCCACATAGCATGTTTTAAAAAGTTGAGATGGCTACGACAAAAACTGGATGCACTTCGTGTACAAAACGGACAATCTCTCTCGAACTATCAGGGTTTCGAACGAGAACTCATCTCTTACAAAGAGATCTCATTTTTTTGAACTTATTTGAACTCCATACTTTTTGTGTGTTCAAAATGCACCATTCAAAGGCACATCACAAATTTTCAACAATTTCTGACTTCATTTGGTATATTTCGTGGATTTACTTTTTTTTGAGCTAGTTGACCCTGAAATTGAAAAGAACTTCAAATGAACTCTTAAAATGTTGAAAGTTGGCATGCTATCATCATTTCACCCACATAGCATGTGTGAAAAAGTTCAGAGGGCTACGACAAAAACTGGATGCACTTCGTGTACAAAACGGACAATCTCTCTCGAAGTATCAGGGTTTCGAACAAGAACTCATCTCTTACAAAGGGATTTCATTTTTTTAACTTATTTAAACTCCATACTTTTTGTGTGTTCAAAATGCACCATTCAAAGGCACATCACAAAATTTCAACAATTTCTGACTTCATTTGGTATATTTCTTGCATATACTTATTTTTTTTGACCTAGTTGACCCTGAAATTGAAAAGCACTACAAATGAACTCTGAAAATGTTCAAAGTTGGCATGCTATCATCATTTCACCCACATAGAATGTGTTAAAAAGTTGAGATGGCTACGACAAAAACTGGATGCACTTCGTGTACAAAACGGACAATCTCTCTCGAAGTATCAGGGTTTCGAACGAGAACTCATCTCTTACAAATGGATTTCATTTTTTTGAACTTATTTGAACTCCATACTTTTTGTGTGTTCAAAATGCACCATTCAAAGGCACATCACAAAATTTCAACAATTTCTGACTTCATTTGGTATATTTCGTGCATTTACTTTTTTTTTTTTGAGCTAGTTGACCCTGAAATTGAAAAGCACTACAAATAAACTCTGAAAATTTTGAAAGTTGGCATTCTATCATCATTTCACCCACATAGCACGTGTTAAAAAGTTGAGAGGGCTACGACAAAAACTGGATGCACTTCGTGTACAAAACGGACAATCTCTCTCGAAGTATGAGGGTTTCGAACGAGAACTCATCTCTTACAAAGGGATCTCATTTTTTTGAACTTGTTTGATCTCCATACTTTTTGTGTGTTCAAAATGCACCATTCAAAGGCACATCACAAAATTTCAACAATTTTTGACTTCATTTGGTATATTTCGTGCATTTACTTTTTTTTTGAGCTAGTTGACCCTGAAATCGAAAAGCACTACAAATGAACTCTGAAAATGTTGAAAGTTGGCATGCTATCATCATTTCACCCACATAGCATGTGTTAAAAAGTTGAGATGGCTACGACAAAAACTGGATGCACTTCGTGTACAAAACGGACAATCTCTCTCGAAGTATCAGGGTTTCGAACGAGAACTCATCTCTTACAAAGGGATTTCATTTTTTTGAACTTATTTGAACTCCATACTTTTTGTGTGTTCAAAATGCACCATTCAAAGGCACATCACAAAATTTCAACAATTTCTGACTTCATTTGGTATATTTGGTGCATTTACTTTTTTTTTTGAGCTAGTTGACGCTGAAATTGAAAAGCACTACAAATGAACTCTGAAAATTTCGAAAGTTGGCATGCTATCATCATTTCACCCACATAGCATGTGTTAAAAAGTTGAGAGGGCTACGACAAAAACTGGATGCACTTCGTGTACAAAACGGACAATCTCTCTCGAAGTATCAGGGTTTCGAACGAGAACTCATCTCTTACAAAGGGATCTCATTTTTTTGAACTTATTGGATCTCCATACTTTTTGTGTGTTCAAAATGCACCATGCAAAGGCACATCACAAAATTTCAACAATTTCTGACTTCATTTGGTATATTTCGTGGATTTACTTTTTTTTTTGAGCTAGTTGACCCTGAAATTGAAAAGCACTACAAATGAACTCTTAAAATGTTGAAAGTTGGCATGCTATCATCATTTCACCCACATAGCATGTGTTAAAAAGTTGAGAGGGCTACGACAAAAACTGGATGCACTTCGTGTACAAAACGGACAATCTCTCTCGAAGTATCAGGGTTTCGAACGAGAACTCATCTCTTACAAAGGGATTTCAATTTTTTGAACTTATTTGAACTCCATACTTTTTGTGTGTTCAAAATGCACCATTCAAAGGCACATCACAAAATTTCAACAATTTCTGACTTCATTTGGTATATTTCTTGCATTTACTTATTTTTTTTGAGCTAGTTGACCCTGAAATTGAAAAGCACTACAAATAAACTCTGAAAATGTTGAAAGTTGGCATGCTATCATCATTTCACCCACATAGCATGTGTTAAAAAGTTGAGATGGCTACGACAAAAACTGGATGCACTTCGTGTACAAAACGGACAATCTCTCTCGAAGTACCAGGGTTTCGAACGAGAACTCATCTCTTACAAAGGGATTTCATTTTTTTGAACTT
This sequence comes from Hordeum vulgare subsp. vulgare, assembly GCF_904849725.1. Taxonomy (NCBI): domain Eukaryota; kingdom Viridiplantae; phylum Streptophyta; class Magnoliopsida; order Poales; family Poaceae; genus Hordeum; species Hordeum vulgare. Next base: position 18,388,682 of record NC_058518.1, read on the forward strand.
ATTTGAACTCCATACTTTTTGTGTGTTCAAAATGCACCATTCAAAGGCACATCACAAAATTTCAACAATTTCTGACTTCATTTGGTATATTTCGTGCATTTACTTTTTTTTGAGCTAGTTGACCCTGAAATTGAAAAGCACTACAAATGAACTCTGAAAATTTTGAAAGTTGTCATGCTATCATCATTTCACCCACATAGCATGTGTTAAAAAGTTGAGATGGCTACGACAAAAACTGGATGCACTTCGTGTACAAAACGGATAATCTCTCTCGAAGTATCAGGGTTTCGAACGAGAACTCATCTCTTACAAAGGGATTTCATTTTTTTGAACTTATTTGAACTCCATACTTTTTGTGTGTTCAAAATGCACCATTCAAAGGCACATCACAAAATTTCAACAATTTCTGACTTCATTTGGTATATTTCGTGCATTTACTTATATTTTTTTGAGCTAGTTGACCCTGAAATTGAAAAGCACTACAAATAAACTCTGAAAATTTTGAAAGTTGGCATTCTATCATCATTTCACCCACATAGCATGTGTTAAAAAGTTGAGAGGGCTACGACAAAAACTGGATGCACTTCGTGTACAAAACGGACAATCTCTCTCGAAGTATCAGGGTTTCGAACGAGAACTCATCTCTTACAAAGGGATCTCATTTTTTTGAACTTGTTTGATCTCCATACTTTTTGTGTGTTCAAAATGCACCATTCAAAGGGACATCACAAAATTTCAACAATTTCTGACTTCATTTGGTATATTTCGTGCATTTACTTTTTTTTTTGAGCTAGTTGACCCTGAAATTGAAAAGCAGTACAAATGAACTCTGAAAATTTCGAAAGTTGGCATGCTATCATCATTTCACCCACATAGCATGTGTTAAAAAGTTGAGATGGCTACGACAAAAACTGGATGCACTTCGTGTACAAAACGGACAATCTCTCTCGAAGTATCAGGGTTTCGAACGAGAACTCATCTCTTACAAAGGGATTTCATTTTTTTGAACTTATTTGAACTCCATACTTTTTGTGTGTTCAAAATGCACCATGCAAAGGCACATCACAAAATTTCAACAATTTCTGACTTCATTTAGTATATTTCGTGGATTTACTTTTTTTTGAGCTAGTTGACCCTGAAATTGAAAAGCACTACAAATGAACTCTTAAAATGTTGAAAGTTGGCATGCTATCATCATTTCACCCACATAGCATGTGTTAAAAAGTTGAGAGGGCTACGACAAAAACTGGATGCACTTCGTGTACAAAACGGACAATCTCTCTCGAAGTATTAGGGTTTCGAACAAGAACTCATCTCTTACAAAGGGATCTCATTTTTTTAACTTATTTGAACTCCATACTTTTTGTGTGTTCAAAATGCACCATTCAAAGGCACATCACAAAATTTCAACAATTTCTGACTTCATTTGGTATATTTCTTGCATTTACTTTTTTTTTTGAGCTAGTTGACCCTGAAATTGAAAAGCAGTACAAATGAACTCTGAAAATGTCGAAAGTTGGCATGCTATCATCATTTCACCCACATAGCATGTGTTAAAAAGTTGAGATGGCTACGACAAAAACTGGATGCACTTCGTGTACAAAACGGACAATCTCTCTCGAAGTACCAGGGTTTCGAACGAGAACTCATCTCTTACAAAGGGATTTCATTTTTTTGAACTTATTTGAACTCCATACTTTTTGTGTGTTCAAAATGCACCATTCAAAGGCACATCACAAAATTTCAACAATTTCTGACTTCATTTGGTATATTTCGTGCATTTACTTATTTTTTTTTGAGCTAGTTGACCCTGAAATTGAAAAGCACTACAAATAAACTCTGAAAATTTTGAAAGTTGGCATGCTATCATCATTTCACCCACATAGCATGTGTTAAAAAGTTGAGAGGGCTACGACAAAAACTGGATGCACTTCGTGTACAAAACGGACAATCTCTCTCGAAGTATCAGGGTTTCGAACGAGAACTCATCTCTTACAAAGGGATCTCATTTTTTTGAACTTGTTTGATATCCATACTTTTTGTGTGTTCAAAATGCACCATTCAAAGGCACATCACAAAATTTCAACAATTTCTGACTTCATTTGGTATATTTCTTGCATTTACTTTTTTTTTGAGCTAGTTGACCCTGAAATTGAAAAGCACTACAAATGAACTCTGAAAATTTTGAAAGTTGTCATGCTATCATCATTTCACCCACATAGCATGTGTTAAAAAGTTGAGATGGCTACGAAAAAAACTGGATGCACTTCGTGTACAAAACGGACAATCTCTCTCGAAGTACCAGGGTTTCGAACGAGAACTCATCTCTTACAAAGGGATTTCATTTTTTTGAACTTATTTGAACTCCATACTTTTTGTGTGTTCAAAATGCACCATTCAAAGGCACCTCACAAAATTTCAACAATTTCTGACTTCATTTGGTATATTTCGTGCATTTACTTATTTTTTTTTGAGCTAGTTGACCCTGAAATTGAAAAGCACTACAAATAAACTCTGAAAATGTTGAAAGTTGGCATGATATCATCATTTCACCCACATAGCATGTGTTAAAAAGTTGAGAGGGCTACGACAAAAACTGGATGCACTTCGTGTACAAAACGGACAATCTCTCTCGAAGTATCAGGGTTTCGAACGAGAACTCATCTCTTACAAAGGGATCTCATTTTTTTGAACTTGTTTGATATCCATACTTTTTGTGTGTTCAAAATGCACCATGCAAAGGCACATCACAAAATTTCAACAATTTCTGACTTCATTTGGTATATTTCGTGCATTTACTTTTTTTTTGAGCTAGTTGACCCTGAAATTGAAAAGCACTACAAATGAACTCTGAAAATTTTGAAAGTTGTCATGCTATCATCATTTCACCCACATAGCATGTGTTAAAAAGTTGAGATGGCTACGACAAAAACTGGATGCACTTCGTGTACAAAACGGACAATCTCTCTCGAAGTATTAGGGTTTCGAACAAGAACTCATCTCTTACAAAGGGATTTCATTTTTTTGAACTTATTTGAACTCCATACTTTTTGTGTGTTCAAAATGCACCATTCAAAGGCACATCACAAAATTTCAACAATTTCTGACTTCATTTGGTATATTTCTTGCATTTACTTATTTTTTTTGAGCTAGTTGACCCTGAAATTGAAAAGCACTACAAATGAACTCTGAAAATGTTGAAAGTTGGCATGCTATCATCATTTCACCCACATAGAATGTGTTAAAAAGTTGAGATGGCTACGACAAAAACTGGATGCACTTCGTGTACAAAACGGACAATCTCTCTCGAAGTACCAGGGTTTCGAACGAGAACTCATCTCTTACAAAGGGATTTCATTTTTTTGAACTTATTTGAACTCCATACTTTTTGTGTGTTCAAAATGCACCATTCAAAGGCACATCACAAAATTTCAACAATTTCTGACTTCATTTGGTATATTTCGTGCATTTACTTATTTTTTTTTTGAGCTAGTTGACCCTGAAATTGAAAAGCACTACAAATAAACTCTGAAAATTTTGAAAGTTGGCATGCTATCATCATTTCACCCACATAGCATGTGTTAAAAAGTTGAGAGGGCTACGACAAAAACTGGATGCACTTCGTGTACAAAACGGACAATCTCTCTCGAAGTATCAGGGTTTCGAACGAGAACTCATCTCTTACAAAGGGATCTCATTTTTTTGAACTTGTTTGATCTCCATACTTTTTGTGTGTTCAAAATGCACCATTCAAAGGCACATCACAAAATTTCAACAATTTCTGACTTCATTTGGTATATTTCGTGCATTTACTTTTTTTTTTGAGCTAGTTGACCCTGAAATTGAAAAGCACTACAAATGAACTCTGAAAATTTTGAAAGTTGTCATGCTATCATCATTTCACCCACATAGCATGTGTTAAAAAGTTGAGATGGCTACGACAAAAACTGGATGCACTTCGTGTACAAAACGGACAATCTCTCTCGAAGTATTAGGGTTTCGAACGAGAACTCATCTCTTACAAAGGGATTTCATTTTTTTGAACTTATTTGAACTCCATACTTTTTGTGTGTTCAAAATGCACCATTCAAAGGCACATCACAAAATTTCAACAATTTCTGACTTCATTTGGTATATTTCGTGCATTTACTTATTTTTTTTGAGCTAGTTGACCCTGAAATTGAAAAGCACTACAAATGAACTCTGAAAATGTTGAAAGTTGGCATGCTATCATCATTTCACCCAAATAGCATGTGTTAAAAAGTTTAGAGGGCTACGACAAAAACTGGATGCACTTCGTGTACAAAACGGACAATCTGTCTCGAAGTATCAGGGTTTCGAACGAGAACTCATCTCTTACAAAGGGATCTCATTTTTTTGAACTTGTTTGATCTCCATACTTTTTGTGTGTTAAAAATGCACCATTCAAAGGCACATCACAAAATTTCAACAATTTCTGACTTCATTTGGTATATTTCGTGCATTTACTTTTTTTTGAGCTAGTTGACCCTGAAATTGAAAAGCACTACAAATGAACTCTTAAAATGTTGAAAGTTGGCATGCTATCATCATTTCACCCACATAGCATGTGTCAAAAAGTTGAGAGGGCTACCACAAAAACTCGATGCACTTCGTGTACAAAACGGACAATCTCTCTCGAAGTATCAGGGTTTCGAACAAGAACTCATCTCTTACAAATGGATTTCATTTTTTTAACTTATTTGAACTCCATACTTTTTTGTGTTCAAAATGCACCATTCAAAGGCACATCACAAAATTTCAACAATTTCTGAATTCATTTGGTATATTTCTTGCATTTACTTATATTTTTTGAGCTAGTTGACCCTGAAATTGAAAAGCACTACAAATGAACTCTGAAAATGTTGAAAGTTGGCATGCTATCATCATTTCACCCACATAGCATGTGTTAAAAAGTTGAGATGGCTACGACAAAAACTGGATGCACTTCGTGTACAAAACGGACAATCTCTCCCGAAGTATCCGGGTTTCGAACGAGAACTCGTCTCTTACAAAGGGATTTCATTTTTTTGAGCTTATTTGAACTCCATACTTTTTGTGTGTTCAAAATGCACCATTCAAAGGCACATCACAAAATTTCAACAATTTCTCACTTCATTTGGTATATTTCATGGATTTACTTTTTTTTGAGCTAGTTGACCCTGAAATTGAAAAGCACTACAAATGAACTCTGAAAATGTTGAAAGTTTGCATGCTATCATCATTTCACCCACATAGCATGTGTTAAAAAGTTGAGAGGGCTACGACAAAAACTGGATGCACTTCGTGTACAAAACGGACAATCTCTTTCGAAGTATCAGGGTTTCGAACGAGAACTCATCTCTTACAAAGGGATTTCATTTTTTAAACTTATTTGAACTCCATACTTTTTGTATGTTCAAAATGCACCATTCAAAGGCACATCACAAAATTTCAACAATTTCTGACTTCATTTGGTATATTTCGTGCATTTACTTATTTTTTTTGAGCTAGTTGACCGTGAAATTGAAAAGCACTACAAATGAACTCTGAAAATTTTGAAAGTTGTCATGCTATCATCATTTCACCCACATAGCATGTGTTAAAAAGTTGAGATGGCTACGAAAAAAACTGGATGCACTTCGTGTACAAAACGGACAATCTCTCTCGAAGTATCCGGGTTTCGAACGAGAACTCATCTCTTACAAAGGGATTTCATTTTTTTGAACTTATTTGAACTCCATACTTTTTGTGTGTTCAAAATGCACCATTCAAAGGCACCTCACAAAATTTCAACAATTTCTGACTTCATTTGGTATATTTCGTGCATTTACTTATTTTTTTTGAGCTAGTTGACCCTGAAATTGAAAAGCACTACAAATAAACTCTGAAAATGTTGAAAGTTGGCATGATATCATCATTTCACCCACATAGCATGTGTTAAAAAGTTGAGAGGGCTACGACAAAAACTGGATGCACTTCGTGTACAAAACGGACAATCTGTCTCGAAGTATCAGGGTTTCGAACGAGAACTCATCTCTTACAAAGGGATTTCATTTTTTTGAACTTATTTGAGCTCCATACTTTTTCTGTGTTCAAAATGCACCATGCAAAGGCACATCACAAAATTTCAACAATTTCTGACTTCATTTGGTATATTTCGTGGATTTACTTTTTTTTTTTGAGCTAGTTGACCCTGAAATTGAAAAGCACTACAAATGAACTCTTAAAATGTTGAAAGTTGGCATGCTATCATCATTTCACCCACATAGCATGTGTTAAAAAGTTGAGAGGGCTACGACAAAAACTGGATGCACTTCGTGTACAAAACGGACAATCTCTCTCGAAGTATCAGGGTTTCGAACAAGAACTCATCTCTTACAAAGGGATTTCATTTTTTTAACTTATTTGAACTCCATACTTTTTGTGTGTTCAAAATGCACCATTCAAAGGCACATCACAAAATTTCAACAATTTCTGACTTCATTTGGTATATTTCTTGCATTTACTTATTTTTTTTGAGCTAGTTGACCCTGAAATTGAAAAGCACTACAAATGAACTCTGAAAATGTTGAAAGTTGGCATGCTATCATCATTTCACCCACATAGAATGTGTTAAAAATTTGAGATGGCTACGACAAAAACTGGATGCACTTCGTGTACAAAACGGACAATCTCTCTCGAAGTACCAGGGTTTCGCACGAGAACTCATCTCTTACAAAGGGATTTCATTTTTTTGAACTTATTTGAACTCCATACTTTTTGTGTGTTCAAAATGCACCATTCAAAGGCACATCACAAAATTTCAACAATTTCTGACTTCATTTGGTATATTTCGTGCATTTACTTATTTTTTTTTGAGCTAGTTGACCCTGAAATTGAAAAGCACTACAAATAAACTCTGAAAATTTTGAAAGTTGGCATGCTATAATCATTTCACCCACATAGCATGTGTTAAAAAGTTGAGAGGGCTACGACAAAAACTGGATGCACTTCGTGTACAAAACGGACAATCTCTCTCGAAGTATCAGGGTTTCGAACGAGAACTCATCTCTTACAAAGGGATCTCATTTTTTTGAACTTGTTTGATCTCCATACTTTTTGTGTGTTCAAAATGCACCATTCAAAGGCACATCACAAAATTTCAACAATTTCTGACTTCATTTGGTATATTTCTTGCATTTACTTATTTTTTTTGAGCTAGTTGACCCTGAAATTGAAAAGCACTACAAATGAACTTTGAAAATGTTGAAAGTTGGCATGCTATCATCATTTCACCCACATAGAATGTGTTAAAAAGTTGAGATGGCTACGACAAAAACTGGATGCACTTCGTGTACAAAACGGACAATCTCTCTCGAAGTACCAGGGTTTCGAACGAGAACTCATCTCTTACAAAGGGATTTCATTTTTTTGAACTTATTTGAACTCCATACTTTTTGTGTGTTCAAAATGCACCATTCAAAGGCACATCACAAAATTTCAACAATTTCTGACTTCATTTGGTATATTTCGTGCATTTACTTATTTTTTTTTGAGCTAGTTGACGCTGAAATTGAAAAGCACTACAAATAAACTCTGAAAATTTTGAAAGTTGGCATGCTATCATCATTTCACCCACATAGCATGTGTTAAAAAGTTGAGAGGGCTACGACAAAAACTGGATGCACTTCGTGTACAAAACGGACAATCTGTCTCGAAGTATCAGGGTTTCGAACGAGAACTCATCTCTTACAAAGGGATCTCATTTTTTTGAACTTGTTTGATCTCCATACTTTTTGTGTGTTAAAAATGCACCATTCAAAGGCACATCACAAAATTTCAACAATTTCTGACTTCATTTGGTATATTTCGTGCATTTACTTTTTTTTGAGCTAGTTGACCCTGAAATTGAAAAGCACTACAAATGAACTCTTAAAATGTTGAAAGTTGGCATGCTATCATCATTTCACCCACATAGCATGTGTCAAAAAGTTGAGAGGGCTACCACAAAAACTCGATGCACTTCGTGTACAAAACGGACAATCTCTCTCGAAGTATCAGGGTTTCGAACAAGAACTCATCTCTTACAAATGGATTTCATTTTTTTAACTTATTTGAACTCCATACTTTTTTTGTGTTCAAAATGCACCATTCAAAGGCACATCACAAAATTTCAACAATTTCTGAATTCATTTGGTATATTTCTTGCATTTACTTATATTTTTTGAGCTAGTTGACCCTGAAATTGAAAAGCACTACAAATGAACTCTGAAAATGTTGAAAGTTGGCATGCTATCATCATTTCACCCACATAGCATGTGTTAAAAAGTTGAGATGGCTACGACAAAAACTGGATGCACTTCGTGTACAAAACGGACAATCTCTCCCGAAGTATCCGGGTTTCGAACGAGAACTCGTCTCTTACAAAGGGATTTCATTTTTTTGAGCTTATTTGAACTCCATACTTTTTGTGTGTTCAAAATGCACCATTCAAAGGCACATCACAAAATTTCAACAATTTCTCACTTCATTTGGTATATTTCATGGATTTACTTTTTTTTGAGCTAGTTGACCCTGAAATTGAAAAGCACTACAAATGAACTCTGAAAATGTTGAAAGTTTGCATGCTATCATCATTTCACCCACATAGCATGTGTTAAAAAGTTGAGAGGGCTACGACAAAAACTGGATGCACTTCGTGTACAAAACGGACAATCTCTTTCGAAGTATCAGGGTTTCGAACGAGAACTCATCTCTTACAAAGGGATTTCATTTTTTAAACTTATTTGAACTCCATACTTTTTGTATGTTCAAAATGCACCATTCAAAGGCACATCACTAAATTTCAACAATTTCTGACTTCATTTGGTATATTTCGTGCATTTACTTATTTTTTTTGAGCTAGTTGACCCTGAAATTGAAAAGCACTACAAATGAACTCTGAAAATTTTGAAAGTTGGCATGCTATCATCATTTCACCCTCATAGCATGTGTTAAAATGTTGAGATGGCTACGACAAAAACTAGATGCACTTCGTGTACAAAACGGACAATCTCTCTCGAAGTATCAGGGTTTCGAACGAGAACTCATCTCTTACAAAGGGATTTCATTCTTTTGAACTTATTTGAACTCCATACTTTTAGTGTGTTCAAAATGCACCATTCAAAGGCACATCACAAAATTTCAACAATTTCTGACTTCATTTGGTATATTTCGTGGATTTACTTTTTTTTGAGCTAGTTGACCCTGAAATTGAAAAGCACTACAAATGAACTCTTAAAATGTTGAAAGTTGGCATGCTATCATCATTTCACCCACATAGCATGTGTCAAAAAGTTGAGAGGGCTACCACAAAAACTCGATGCACTTCGTGTACAAAACGGACAATCTCTCTCGAAGTATCAGGGTTTCGAACAAGAACTCATCTCTTACAAATGGATTTCATTTTTTTAACTTATTTGAACTCCATACTTTTTTTGTGTTCAAAATGCACCATTCAAAGGCACATCACAAAATTTCAACAATTTCTGAATTCATTTGGTATATTTCTTGCATTTACTTATTTTTTTTGAGCTAGTTGACCCTGAAATTGAAAAGCACTACAAATGAACTCTGAAAATGTTGAAAGTTGGCATGCTATCATCATTTCACCCACATAGCATGTGTTAAAAAGTTGAGATGGCTACGACAAAAACTGGATGCACTTCGTGTACAAAACGGACAATCTCTCTCGAAGTATGAGGGTTTCGAACGAGAACTCATCTCTTACAAAGGGATTTCATTTTTTTGAACTTATTTGAACTCCATACTTTTTGTGTGTTCAAAATTCACCATTCAAAGGCACATCACAAAATTTCAACAATTTCTGACTTCATTTGGTATATTTCGTGCATTTACTTATTTTTTTTGAGCTAGTTGACCCTGAAATTGAAAAGCACTACAAATGAACTCTGAAAATGTTGAAAGTTGGCATGCTATCATCATTTCACCCAAATAGCATGTGTTAAAAAGTTCAGAGGGCTACGACAAAAACTGGATGCACTTCGTGTACAAAACGGACAATCTCTCTCGATGTATCACGGTTTCGAACGAGAACTCATCTCTTACAAAGGGATTTCATTTTTTTGAGCTTATTTGAACTCCATACTTTTTGTGTGTTCAAAATGCACCATTCAAAGGCACATCACAAAATTTCAACAATTTCTCACTTCATTTGGTATATTTCATGGATTGACTTTCTTTTGAGCTAGTTGACCCTGAAATTGAAAAGCACTACAAATGAACTCTGAAAATGTTGAAAGTTGGCATGCTATCATCATTTCACCCACATAGCATGTGTTAAAAAGTTGAGAGGGCTACGACAAAAACTGGATGCACTTCGTGTACAAAACGGACAATCTCTTTCGAAGTATCAGGGTTTCGAACGAGAACTCATCTCTTACAAAGGGATTTCATTTTTTTAACTTATTTGAACTCCATACTTTTTGTGTGTTCAAAATGCACCATTCAAAGGCACATCACTAAATTTCAACAATTTCTGACTTCATTTGGTTTATTTCGTGCATTTACTTATTTTTTTTGAGCTAGTTGACCCTGAAATTGAAAAGCACTACAAATGAACTCTGAAAATTTTGAAAGTTGGCATGCTATCATCATTTCACCCTCATAGCATGTGTTAAAAAGTTGAGATGGCTACGACAAAAACTAGATGCACTTCGTGTACAAAACGGACAATCTCTCTCCAAGTATCAGGGTTTCGAACGAGAACTCATCTCTTACAAAGGGATTTCATTCTTTTGAACTTATTTGAACTCCATACTTTTTTGTGTGTTCAAAATGCACCATTCAAAGGGACATCACAAAATTTCAACAATTTCTGACTTCATTTGCTATATTTCGTGGATTTACTTTTTTTTGAGCTAGTTGACCCTTAAATTGAAAAGCACTACAAATGAACTCTTAAAATGTTGAAAGTTGGCATGCTATCATCATTTCACCCACATAGCATGTGTTAAAAAGTTGAGAGGGCTACGACAAAAACTCGATGCACTTCGTGTACAAAACGGACAATCTCTCTCGAAGTATCAGGGTTTCGAACGAGAACTCATCTCTTACAAAGGGATTTCATTCTTTTGAACTTATTTGAACTCCATACTTTTAGTGTGTTCAAAATGCACCATTCAAAGGCACATCACAAAATTTCAACAATTTCTGACTTCATTTGGTATATTTCGTGGATTTACTTTTTTTTGAGCTAGTTGACCCTGAAATTGAAAAGCACTACAAATGAACTCTTAAAATGTTGAAAGTTGGCATGCTATCATCATTTCACCCACATAGCATGTGTCAAAAAGTTGAGAGGGCTACCACAAAAACTCGATGCACTTCGTGTACAAAACGGACAATCTCTCTCGAAGTATCAGGGTTTCGAACAAGAACTCATCTCTTACAAATGGATTTCATTTTTTTAACTTATTTGAACTCCATACTTTTTTTGTGTTCAAAATGCACCATTCAAAGGCACATCACAAAATTTCAACAATTTCTGAATTCATTTGGTATATTTCTTGCATTTACTTATTTTTTTTGAGCTAGTTGACCCTGAAATTGAAAAGCACTACAAATGAACTCTGAAAATGTTGAAAGTTGGCATGCTATCATCATTTCACCCACATAGCATGTGTTAAAAAGTTGAGATGGCTACGACAAAAACTGGATGCACTTCGTGTACAAAACGGACAATCTCTCTCGAAGTATGAGGGTTTCGAACGAGAACTCATCTCTTACAAAGGGATTTCATTTTTTTGAACTTATTTGAACTCCATACTTTTTGTGTGTTCAAAATTCACCATTCAAAGGCACATCACAAAATTTCAACAATTTCTGACTTCATTTGGTATATTTCGTGCATTTACTTATTTTTTTTGAGCTAGTTGACCCTGAAATTGAAAAGCACTACAAATGAACTCTGAAAATGTTGAAAGTTGGCATGCTATCATCATTTCACCCAAATAGCATGTGTTAAAAAGTTCAGAGGGCTACGACAAAAACTGGATGCACTTCGTGTACAAAACGGACAATCTCTCTCGATGTATCACGGTTTCGAACGAGAACTCATCTCTTACAAAGGGATTTCATTTTTTTGAGCTTATTTGAACTCCATACTTTTTGTGTGTTCAAAATGCACCATTCAAAGGCACATCACAAAATTTCAACAATTTCTCACTTCATTTGGTATATTTCATGGATTGACTTTCTTTTGAGCTAGTTGACCCTGAAATTGAAAAGCACTACAAATGAACTCTGAAAATGTTGAAAGTTGGCATGCTATCATCATTTCACCCACATAGCATGTGTTAAAAAGTTGAGAGGGCTACGACAAAAACTGGATGCACTTCGTGTACAAAACGGACAATCTCTTTCGAAGTATCAGGGTTTCGAACGAGAACTCATCTCTTACAAAGGGATTTCATTTTTTTAACTTATTTGAACTCCATACTTTTTGTGTGTTCAAAATGCACCATTCAAAGGCACATCACTAAATTTCAACAATTTCTGACTTCATTTGGTTTATTTCGTGCATTTACTTATTTTTTTTGAGCTAGTTGACCCTGAAATTGAAAAGCACTACAAATGAACTCTGAAAATTTTGAAAGTTGGCATGCTATCATCATTTCACCCTCATAGCATGTGTTAAAAAGTTGAGATGGCTACGACAAAAACTAGATGCACTTCGTGTACAAAACGGACAATCTCTCTCCAAGTATCAGGGTTTCGAACGAGAACTCATCTCTTACAAAGGGATTTCATTCTTTTGAACTTATTTGAACTCCATACTTTTTTGTGTGTTCAAAATGCACCATTCAAAGGGACATCACAAAATTTCAACAATTTCTGACTTCATTTGCTATATTTCGTGGATTTACTTTTTTTTGAGCTAGTTGACCCTGAAATTGAAAAGCACTACAAATGAACTCTTAAAATGTTGAAAGTTGGCATGCTATCATCATTTCACCCACATAGCATGTGTTAAAAAGTTGAGAGGGCTACGACAAAAACTCGATGCACTTCGTGTACAAAACGGACAATCTCTCTCGAAGTATCAGGGTTTCGAACGAGAACTCATCTCTTACAAAGGGATTTCATTCTTTTGAACTTATTTGAACTCCATACTTTTAGTGTGTTCAAAATGCACCATTCAAAGGCACATCACAAAATTTCAACAATTTCTGACTTCATTTGGTATATTTCGTGGATTTACTTTTTTTTGAGCTAGTTGACCCTGAAATTGAAAAGCACTACAAATGAACTCTTAAAATGTTGAAAGTTGGCATGCTATCATCATTTCACCCACATAGCATGTGTCAAAAAGTTGAGAGGGCTACCACAAAAACTCGATGCACTTCGTGTACAAAACGGACAATCTCTCTCGAAGTATCAGGGTTTCGAACAAGAACTCATCTCTTACAAATGGATTTCATTTTTTTAACTTATTTGAACTCCACACTTTTTTTGTGTTCAAAATGCACCATTCAAAGGCACATCACAAAATTTCAACAATTTCTGAATTCATTTGGTATATTTCTTGCATTTACTTATTTTTTTTGAGCTAGTTGACCCTGAAATTGAAAAGCACTACAAATGAACTCTGAAAATGTTGAAAGTTGGCATGCTATCATCATTTCACCCACATAGCATGTGTTAAAAAGTTGAGATGGCTACGACAAAAACTGGATGCACTTCGTGTACAAAACGGACAATCTCTCTCGAAGTATGAGGGTTTCGAACGAGAACTCATCTCTTACAAAGGGATTTCATTTTTTTGAACTTATTTGAACTCCATACTTTTTGTGTGTTCAAAATTCACCATTAAAAGGCACATCACAAAATTTCAACAATTTCTGACTTCATTTGGTATATTTCGTGCATTTACTTATTTTTTTTGAGCTAGTTGACCCTGAAATTGAAAAGCACTACAAATGAACTCTGAAAATGTTGAAAGTTGGCATGCTATCATCATTTCACCCAAATAGCATGTGTTAAAAAGTTCAGAGGGCTACGACAAAAACTGGATGCACTTCGTGTACAAAACGGACAATCTCTCTCGATGTATCACGGTTTCGAACGAGAACTCATCTCTTACAAAGGGATTTCATTTTTTTGAGCTTATTTGAACTCCATACTTTTTGTGTGTTCAAAATGCACCATTCAAAGGCACATCACAAAATTTCAACAATTTCTCACTTCATTTGGTATATTTCATGGATTGACTTTCTTTTGAGCTAGTTGACCCTGAAATTGAAAAGCACTACAAATGAACTCTGAAAATGTTGAAAGTTGGCATGCTATCATCATTTCACCCACATAGCATGTGTTAAAAAGTTGAGAGGGCTACGACAAAAACTGGATGCACTTCGTGTACAAAACGGACAATCTCTTTCGAAGTATCAGGGTTTCGAACGAGAACTCATCTCTTACAAAGGGATTTCATTTTTTTAACTTATTTGAACTCCATACTTTTTGTGTGTTCAAAATGCACCATTCAAAGGCACATCACTAAATTTCAACAATTTCTGACTTCATTTGGTTTATTTCGTGCATTTACTTATTTTTTTTGAGCTAGTTGACCCTGAAATTGAAAAGCACTACAAATGAACTCTGAAAATTTTGAAAGTTGGCATGCTATCATCATTTCACCCTCATAGCATGTGTTAAAAAGTTGAGATGGCTACGACAAAAACTAGATGCACTTCGTGTACAAAACGGACAATCTCTCTCGAAGTATCAGGGTTTCGAACGAGAACTCATCTCTTACAAAGGGATTTCATTCTTTTGAACTTATTTGAAATCCATACTTTTTTGTGTGTTCAAAATGCACCATTCAAAGGGACATCACAAAATTTCAACAATTTCTGACTTCATTTGCTATATTTCGTGGATTTACTTTTTTTTGAGCTAGTTGACCCTGAAATTGAAAAGCACTACAAATGAACTTTGAAAATGTTGAAAGTTGGCATGCTATCATCATTTCACCCACATAGAATGTGTTAAAAAGTTGAGATGGCTACGACAAAAACTGGATGCACTTCGTGTACAAAACGGACAATCTCTCTCGAAGTACCAGGGTTTCGAACGAGAACTCATCTCTTACAAAGGGATTTCATTTTTTTGAACTTATTTGAACTCCATACTTTTTGTGTGTTCAAAATGCACCATTCAAAGGCACATCACAAAATTTCAACAATTTCTCACTTCATTTGGTATATTTCATGGATTGACTTTCTTTTGAGCTAGTTGACCCTGAAATTGAAAAGCACTACAAATGAACTCTGAAAATGTTGAAAGTTGGCATGCTATCATCATTTCACCCACATAGCATGTGTTAAAAAGTTGAGAGGGCTACGACAAAAACTGGATGCACTTCGTGTACAAAACGGACAATCTCTTTCGAAGTATCAGGGTTTCGAACGAGAACTCATCTCTTACAAAGGGATTTCATTTTTTTAACTTATTTGAACTCCATACTTTTTGTGTGTTCAAAATGCACCATTCAAAGGCACATCACTAAATTTCAACAATTTCTGACTTCATTTGGTTTATTTCGTGCATTTACTTATTTTTTTTGAGCTAGTTGACCCTGAAATTGAAAAGCACTACAAATGAACTCTGAAAATTTTGAAAGTTGGCATGCTATCATCATTTCACCCTCATAGCATGTGTTAAAAAGTTGAGATGGCTACGACAAAAACTAGATGCACTTCGTGTACAAAACGGACAATCTCTCTCGAAGTATCAGGGTTTCGAACGAGAACTCATCTCTTACAAAGGGATTTCATTCTTTTGAACTTATTTGAAATCCATACTTTTTTGTGTGTTCAAAATGCACCATTCAAAGGGACATCACAAAATTTCAACAATTTCTGACTTCATTTGCTATATTTCGTGGATTTACTTTTTTTTGAGCTAGTTGACCCTGAAATTGAAAAGCACTACAAATGAACTTTGAAAATGTTGAAAGTTGGCATGCTATCATCATTTCACCCACATAGAATGTGTTAAAAAGTTGAGATGGCTACGACAAAAACTGGATGCACTTCGTGTACAAAACGGACAATCTCTCTCGAAGTACCAGGGTTTCGAACGAGAACTCATCTCTTACAAAGGGATTTCATTTTTTTGAACTTATTTGAACTCCATACTTTTTGTGTGTTCAAAATGCACCATTCAAAGGCACATCACAAAATTTCAACAATTTCTGACTTCATTTGGTATATTTCGTGCATTTACTTATTTTTTTTTGAGCTAGTTGACCCTGAAATTGAAAAGCACTACAAATAAACTCTGAAAATTTTGAAAGTTGGCATGCTATCATCATTTCACCCACATAGCATGTGTTAAAAAGTTGAGAGGGCTACGACAAAAACTGGATGCACTTCGTGTACAAAACGGACAATCTGTCTCGAAGTATCAGGGTTTCGAACGAGAACTCATCTCTTACAAAGGGATCTCATTTTTTTGAACTTGTTTGATCTCCATACTTTTTGTGTGTTAAAAATGCACCATTCAAAGGCACATCACAAAATTTCAACAATTTCTGACTTCATTTGGTATATTTCGTGCATTTACTTTTTTTTGAGCTAGTTGACCCTGAAATTGAAAAGCACTACAAATGAACTCTTAAAATGTTGAAAGTTGGCATGCTATCATCATTTCACCCACATAGCATGTGTCAAAAAGTTGAGAGGGCTACCACAAAAACTCGATGCACTTCGTGTACAAAACGGACAATCTCTCTCGAAGTATCAGGGTTTCGAACAAGAACTCATCTCTTACAAATGGATTTCATTTTTTTAACTTATTTGAACTCCATACTTTTTTTGTGTTCAAAATGCACCATTCAAAGGCACATCACAAAATTTCAACAATTTCTGAATTCATTTGGTATATTTCTTGCATTTACTTATATTTTTTGAGCTAGTTGACCCTGAAATTGAAAAGCACTACAAATGAACTCTGAAAATGTTGAAAGTTGGCATGCTATCATCATTTCACCCACATAGCATGTGTTAAAAAGTTGAGATGGCTACGACAAAAACTGGATGCACTTCGTGTACAAAACGGACAATCTCTCCCGAAGTATCCGGGTTTCGAACGAGAACTCATCTCTTACAAAGGGATTTCATTTTTTTAACTTATTTGAACTCCATACTTTTTGTGTGTTCAAAATGCACCATTCAAAGGCACATCACAAAATTTCAACAATTTCTCACTTCATTTGGTATATTTCATGGATTTACTTTTTTTTGAGCTAGTTGACCCTGAAATTGAAAAGCACTACAAATGAACTCTGAAAATGTTGAAAGTTTGCATGCTATCATCATTTCACCCACATAGCATGTGTTAAAAAGTTGAGAGGGCTACGACAAAAACTGGATGCACTTCGTGTACAAAACGGACAATCTCTTTCGAAGTATCAGGGTTTCGAACGAGAACTCATCTCTTACAAAGGGATTTCATTTTTTAAACTTATTTGAACTCCATACTTTTTGTATGTTCAAAATGCACCATTCAAAGGCACATCACTAAATTTCAACAATTTCTGACTTCATTTGGTATATTTCGTGCATTTACTTTTTTTTTTTGAGCTAGTTGACCCTGAAATTGAAAAGCACTACAAATGAACTCTGAAAATTTTGAAAGTTGGCATGCTATCATCATTTCACCCTCATAGCATGTGTTAAAATGTTGAGATGGCTACGACAAAAACTAGATGCACTTCGTGTACAAAACGGACAATCTCTCTCGAAGTATCAGGGTTTCGAACGAGAACTCATCTCTTACAAAGGGATTTCATTCTTTTGAACTTATTTGAACTCCATACTTTTAGTGTGTTCAAAATGCACCATTCAAAGGCACATCACAAAATTTCAACAATTTCTGACTTCATTTGGTATATTTCGTGGATTTACTTTTTTTTGAGCTAGTTGACCCTGAAATTGAAAAGCACTACAAATGAACTCTTAAAATGTTGAAAGTTGGCATGCTATCATCATTTCACCCACATAGCATGTGTCAAAAAGTTGAGAGGGCTACCACAAAAACTCGATGCACTTCGTGTACAAAACGGACAATCTCTCTCGAAGTATCAGGGTTTCGAACAAGAACTCATCTCTTACAAATGGATTTCATTTTTTTAACTTATTTGAACTCCATACTTTTTTTGTGTTCAAAATGCACCATTCAAAGGCACATCACAAAATTTCAACAATTTCTGAATTCATTTGGTATATTTCTTGCATTTACTTATTTTTTTTGAGCTAGTTGACCCTGAAATTGAAAAGCACTACAAATGAACTCTGAAAATGTTGAAAGTTGGCATGCTATCATCATTTCACCCACATAGCATGTGTTAAAAAGTTGAGATGGCTACGACAAAAACTGGATGCACTTCGTGTACAAAACGGACAATCTCTCTCGAAGTATGAGGGTTTCGAACGAGAACTCATCTCTTACAAAGGGATTTCATTTTTTTGAACTTATTTGAACTCCATACTTTTTGTGTGTTCAAAATTCACCATTCAAAGGCACATCACAAAATTTCAACAATTTCTGACTTCATTTGGTATATTTCGTGCATTTACTTATTTTTTTTGAGCTAGTTGACCCTGAAATTGAAAAGCACTACAAATGAACTCTGAAAATGTTGAAAGTTGGCATGCTATCATCATTTCACCCAAATAGCATGTGTTAAAAAGTTCAGAGGGCTACGACAAAAACTGGATGCACTTCGTGTACAAAACGGACAATCTCTCTCGATGTATCACGGTTTCGAACGAGAACTCATCTCTTACAAAGGGATTTCATTTTTTTGAGCTTATTTGAACTCCATACTTTTTGTGTGTTCAAAATGCACCATTCAAAGGCACATCACAAAATTTCAACAATTTCTCACTTCATTTGGTATATTTCATGGATTGACTTTCTTTTGAGCTAGTTGACCCTGAAATTGAAAAGCACTACAAATGAACTCTGAAAATGTTGAAAGTTGGCATGCTATCATCATTTCACCCACATAGCATGTGTTAAAAAGTTGAGAGGGCTACGACAAAAACTGGATGCACTTCGTGTACAAAACGGACAATCTCTTTCGAAGTATCAGGGTTTCGAACGAGAACTCATCTCTTACAAAGGGATTTCATTTTTTTAACTTATTTGAACTCCATACTTTTTGTGTGTTCAAAATGCACCATTCAAAGGCACATCACTAAATTTCAACAATTTCTGACTTCATTTGGTTTATTTCGTGCATTTACTTATTTTTTTTGAGCTAGTTGACCCTGAAATTGAAAAGCACTACAAATGAACTCTGAAAATTTTGAAAGTTGGCATGCTATCATCATTTCACCCTCATAGCATGTGTTAAAAAGTTGAGATGGCTACGACAAAAACTAGATGCACTTCGTGTACAAAACGGACAATCTCTCTCGAAGTATCAGGGTTTCGAACGAGAACTCATCTCTTACAAAGGGATTTCATTCTTTTGAACTTATTTGAACTCCATACTTTTTTGTGTGTTCAAAATGCACCATTCAAAGGGACATCACAAAATTTCAACAATTTCTGACTTCATTTGCTATATTTCGTGGATTTACTTTTTTTTGAGCTAGTTGACCCTAAAATTGAAAAGCACTACAAATGAACTCTTAAAATGTTGAAAGTTGGCATGCTATCATCATTTCACCCACATAGCATGTGTTAAAAAGTTGAGAGGGCTACGACAAAAACTCGATGCACTTCGTGTACAAAACGGACAATCTCTCTCGAAGTATCAGGGTTTCGAACAAGAACGCATCTCTTACAAAGGGATTTCATTTTTTTAACTTATTTGAACTCCATACTTTTTGTGTGTTCAAAATGCACCATTCAAAGGCACATCACAAAATTTCAACAATTTCTGACTTCATTTGGTATATTTCTTGCATTTACTTATTTTTTTTGAGCTAGTTGACCCTGAAATTGAAAAGCACTACAAATGAACTCTTAAAATGTTGAAAGTTGGCATGCTATCATCATTTAACCCACATAGCATGTGTTAAAAAGTTGAGAGGGCTACGACAAAAACTGGATGCACTTCGTGTACAAAACGGACAATCTCTCTCGAAGTATCAGGGTTTCGAACGAGAACTCATCTCTTACAAAGGGATTTCATTTTTTTAACTTATTTGAACTCCATACTTTTTGTCTGTTCAAAATGAACCATTCAAAGGCACATCACTAAATTTCAACAATTTCTGACTTCATTTGGTATATTTCGTGCATGTAATTAATTTTTTTGAGCTAGTTGACCCTGAAATTGAAAAGCACTACAAATGAACTCTGAAAATGTTGAAAGTTGGCATGCTATCATCATTTCACCCACATAGCATGTGTTAAAAAGTTGAGATGGCTACGACAAAAACAGGATGCACTTCGTGTACAAAACGGACAATCTCTCTCGAAGTAGCACGGCTTCGAACGAGAACTCGTCTCTTACAAAGGGATTTCAATTTTTGAACTTATTTGAACTCCATACTTTTTGTCTGTTCAAAATGCACCATTCAAAGGCACATCACAAAATTTCAACAATTTCTGACTTCATTTGGTATATTTCGTGCATTTACTTATTTTTTTGAGCTAGTTGACCCTGAAATTGAAAAGCACTACAAATGAACTCTGAAAATTTTGAAAGTTGGCATGCTATCATAATTTCACCCTCATAGCATGTGTTAAAAAGTTGAGATGGCTACGACAAAAACTAGATGCACTTCGTGTACAAAACGGACAATCTCTCTCGAAGTATCAGGGTTTCGAACGAGAACTCATCTCTTACAAAGGGATTTCATTCTTTTGAACTTATTTGAACTCCATACTTTTTGTGTGTTGAAAATGCACCATTCAAAGGCACATCACAAAATTTCAACAATTTCTGACTTCATTTGGTATATTTCGTGGATTTACTTTTTTTTGAGCTAGTTGACCCTGAAATTGAAAAGCACTACAAATGAACTCTGAAAATGTTGAAAGTTGGCATGCTATCATCATTTCACCCACATAGCATGTGTCAAAAAGTTGAGAGGGCTACGACAAAAACTCGATGCACTTCGTGTACAAAACGGACAATCTCTCTCGAAGTATCAGGGTTTCGAACAAGAACTCATCTCTTACAAAGGGATTTCATTTTTTTTAACTTATTTGAACTCCATACTTTTTTTGTGTTCAAAATGCACCATTCAAAGGCACATCACAAAATTTCAACAATTTCTGACTTCATTTGGTATATTTCTTGCATTTACTTATTTTTTTTGAGCTAGTTGACCCTGAAATTGAAAAGCACTACAAATAAACTCTGAAAATGTTGATAGTTGGCATGCTATCATCATTTCACCCACATAGCATGTGTTAAAAAGTTGAGATGGCTACGACAAAAACTGGATGCACTTCGTGTACGAAACGGACAATCTCTCTCGAAGTATCAGGGTTTCGAACGAGAACTCATCTCTTACAAAGGGATTTCATTTTTTTGAACTTATTTGAACTCCATACTTTTTGTGTGTTCAAAATGCACCATTCAAAGGCACATCACAAAATTTCAACAATTTCTTACTTCATTTGGTATATTTCTTGCATTTACTTATTTTTTTTGAGCTAGTTGACCCTGAAATTGAAAAGCACTACAAATAAACTCTGAAAATGTTGATAGTTGGCATGCTATCATCATTTCACCCACATAGCATGTGTTAAAAAGTTGAGATGGCTACGACAAAAACTGGATGCACTTCGTGTACGAAACGGACAATCTCTCTCGAAGTATCAGGGTTTCGAACGAGAACTCATCTCTTACAAAGGGATTTCATTTTTTTGAACTTATTTGAACTCCATACTTTTTGTGTGTTCAAAATGCACCATTCAAAGGCACATCACAAAATTTCAACAATTTCTTACTTCATTTGGTATATTTCGTGCATTTACTTATTTTTTTTGAGCTAGTTGACCCTGAAATTGAAAAGCACTACAAATGAACTCTGAAAATTTTGAAAGTTGGCATGCTATCATCATTTCACCCTCATAGCATGTGTTAAAAAGTTGAGATGGCTACGACAAAAACTAGATGCACTTCGTGTACAAAACGGACAATCTCTCTCGAAGTATCAGGGTTTCGAACGAGAACTCATCTCTTACAAAGGGATTTCATTCTTTTGAACTTATTTGAACTCCATACTTTTTTGTGTGTTCAAAATGCACCATTCAAAGGGACATCACAAAATTTCAACAATTTCTGACTTCATTTGCTATATTTCGTGGATTTACTTTTTTTTGAGCTAGTTGACCCTGAAATTGAAAAGCACTACAAATGAACTCTTAAAATGTTGAAAGTTGGCATGCTATCATCATTTCACCCACATAGCATGTGTTAAAAAGTTGAGAGGGCTACGACAAAAACTCGATGCACTTCGTGTACAAAACGGACAATCTCTCTCGAAGTATGAGGGTTTCGAACGAGAACTCATCTCTTACAAAGGGATTTCATTTTTTTGAACTTATTTGAACTCCATACTTTTTGTGTGTTCAAAATTCACCATTCAAAGGCACATCACAAAATTTCAACAATTTCTGACTTCATTTGGTATATTTCGTGCATTTACTTATTTTTTTTGAGCTAGTTGACCCTGAAATTGAAAAGCACTACAAATGAACTCTGAAAATGTTGAAAGTTGGCATGCTATCATCATTTCACCCAAATAGCATGTGTTAAAAAGTTCAGAGGGCTACGACAAAAACTGGATGCACTTCGTGTACAAAACGGACAATCTCTCTCGATGTATCACGGTTTCGAACGAGAACTCATCTCTTACAAAGGGATTTCATTTTTTTGAGCTTATTTGAACTCCATACTTTTTGTGTGTTCAAAATGCACCATTCAAAGGCACATCACAAAATTTCAACAATTTCTCACTTCATTTGGTATATTTCATGGATTGACTTTCTTTTGAGCTAGTTGACCCTGAAATTGAAAAGCACTACAAATGAACTCTGAAAATGTTGAAAGTTGGCATGCTATCATCATTTCACCCACATAGCATGTGTTAAAAAGTTGAGAGGGCTACGACAAAAACTGGATGCACTTCGTGTACAAAACGGACAATCTCTTTCGAAGTATCAGGGTTTCGAACGAGAACTCATCTCTTACAAAGGGATTTCATTTTTTTAACTTATTTGAACTCCATACTTTTTGTGTGTTCAAAATGCACCATTCAAAGGCACATCACTAAATTTCAACAATTTCTGACTTCATTTGGTTTATTTCGTGCATTTACTTATTTTTTTTGAGCTAGTTGACCCTGAAATTGAAAAGCACTACAAATGAACTCTGAAAATTTTGAAAGTTGGCATGCTATCATCATTTCACCCTCATAGCATGTGTTAAAAAGTTGAGATGGCTACGACAAAAACTAGATGCACTTCGTGTACAAAACGGACAATCTCTCTCGAAGTATCAGGGTTTCGAACGAGAACTCATCTCTTACAAAGGGATTTCATTCTTTTGAACTTATTTGAACTCCATACTTTTTTGTGTGTTCAAAATGCACCATTCAAAGGGACATCACAAAATTTCAACAATTTCTGACTTCATTTGCTATATTTCGTGGATTTACTTTTTTTTGAGCTAGTTGACCCTGAAATTGAAAAGCACTACAAATGAACTCTTAAAATGTTGAAAGTTGGCATGCTATCATCATTTCACCCACATAGCATGTGTTAAAAAGTTGAGAGGGCTACGACAAAAACTCGATGCACTTCGTGTACAAAACGGACAATCTCTCTCGAAGTATCAGGGTTTCGAACAAGAACGCATCTCTTACAAAGGGATTTCATTTTTTTAACTTATTTGAACTCCATACTTTTTGTGTGTTCAAAATGCACCATTCAAAGGCACATCACAAAATTTCAACAATTTCTGACTTCATTTGGTATATTTCTTGCATTTACTTATTTTTTTTGAGCTAGTTGACCCTGAAATTGAAAAGCACTACAAATGAACTCTTAAAATGTTGAAAGTTGGCATGCTATCATCATTTAACCCACATAGCATGTGTTAAAAAGTTGAGAGGGCTACGACAAAAACTGGATGCACTTCGTGTACAAAACGGACAATCTCTCTCGAAGTATCAGGGTTTCGAACGAGAACTCATCTCTTACAAAGGGATTTCATTTTTTTAACTTATTTGAACTCCATACTTTTTGTCTGTTCAAAATGAACCATTCAAAGGCACATCACTAAATTTCAACAATTTCTGACTTCATTTGGTATATTTCGTGCATGTAATTAATTTTTTTGAGCTAGTTGACCCTGAAATTGAAAAGCACTACAAATGAACTCTGAAAATGTTGAAAGTTGGCATGCTATCATCATTTCACCCACATAGCATGTGTTAAAAAGTTGAGATGGCTACGACAAAAACAGGATGCACTTCGTGTACAAAACGGACAATCTCTCTCGAAGTAGCACGGCTTCGAACGAGAACTCGTCTCTTACAAAGGGATTTCAATTTTTGAACTTATTTGAACTCCATACTTTTTGTCTGTTCAAAATGCACCATTCAAAGGCACATCACAAAATTTCAACAATTTCTGACTTCATTTGGTATATTTCGTGCATTTACTTATTTTTTTGAGCTAGTTGACCCTGAAATTGAAAAGCACTACAAATGAACTCTGAAAATTTTGAAAGTTGGCATGCTATCATCATTTCACCCTCATAGCATGTGTTAAAAAGTTGAGATGGCTACGACAAAAACTAGATGCACTTCGTGTACAAAACGGACAATCTCTCTCGAAGTATCAGGGTTTCGAACGAGAACTCATCTCTTACAAAGGGATTTCATTCTTTTGAACTTATTTGAACTCCATACTTTTTGTGTGTTGAAAATGCACCATTCAAAGGCACATCACAAAATTTCAACAATTTCTGACTTCATTTGGTATATTTCGTGGATTTACTTTTTTTTGAGCTAGTTGACCCTGAAATTGAAAAGCACTACAAATGAACTCTGAAAATGTTGAAAGTTGGCATGCTATCATCATTTCACCCACATAGCATGTGTCAAAAAGTTGAGAGGGCTACGACAAAAACTCGATGCACTTCGTGTACAAAACGGACAATCTCTCTCGAAGTATCAGGGTTTCGAACAAGAACTCATCTCTTACAAAGGGATTTCATTTTTTTAAACTTATTTGAACTCCATACTTTTTTTGTGTTCAAAATGCACCATTCAAAGGCACATCACAAAATTTCAACAATTTCTGACTTCATTTGGTATATTTCTTGCATTTACTTATTTTTTTTGAGCTAGTTGACCCTGAAATTGAAAAGCACTACAAATAAACTCTGAAAATGTTGATAGTTGGCATGCTATCATCATTTCACCCACATAGCATGTGTTAAAAAGTTGAGATGGCTACGACAAAAACTGGATGCACTTCGTGTACGAAACGGACAATCTCTCTCGAAGTATCAGGGTTTCGAACGAGAACTCATCTCTTACAAAGGGATTTCATTTTTTTGAACTTATTTGAACTCCATACTTTTTGTGTGTTCAAAATGCACCATTCAAAGGCACATCACAAAATTTCAACAATTTCTTACTTCATTTGGTATATTTCTTGCATTTACTTATTTTTTTTGAGCTAGTTGACCCTGAAATTGAAAAGCACTACAAATAAACTCTGAAAATGTTGATAGTTGGCATGCTATCATCATTTCACCCACATAGCATGTGTTAAAAAGTTGAGATGGCTACGACAAAAACTGGATGCACTTCGTGTACGAAACGGACAATCTCTCTCGAAGTATCAGGGTTTCGAACGAGAACTCATCTCTTACAAAGGGATTTCATTTTTTTGAACTTATTTGAACTCCATACTTTTTGTGTGTTCAAAATGCACCATTCAAAGGCACATCACAAAATTTCAACAATTTCTTACTTCATTTGGTATATTTCGTGCATTTACTTATTTTTTTTGAGCTAGTTGACCCTGAAATTGAAAAGCACTACAAATGAACTCTGAAAATTTTGAAAGTTGGCATGCTATCATCATTTCACCCTCATAGCATGTGTTAAAAAGTTGAGATGGCTACGACAAAAACTAGATGCACTTCGTGTACAAAACGGACAATCTCTCTCGAAGTATCAGGGTTTCGAACGAGAACTCATCTCTTACAAAGGGATTTCATTCTTTTGAACTTATTTGAACTCCATACTTTTTTGTGTGTTCAAAATGCACCATTCAAAGGGACATCACAAAATTTCAACAATTTCTGACTTCATTTGCTATATTTCGTGGATTTACTTTTTTTTGAGCTAGTTGACCCTGAAATTGAAAAGCACTACAAATGAACTCTTAAAATGTTGAAAGTTGGCATGCTATCATCATTTCACCCACATAGCATGTGTTAAAAAGTTGAGAGGGCTACGACAAAAACTCGATGCACTTCGTGTACAAAACGGACAATCTCTCTCGAAGTATCAGGGTTTCGAACAAGAACGCATCTCTTACAAAGGGATTTCATTTTTTTAACTTATTTGAACTCCATACTTTTTGTGTGTTCAAAATGCACCATTCAAAGGCACATCACAAAATTTCAACAATTTCTGACTTCATTTGGTATATTTCTTGCATTTACTTATTTTTTTTGAGCTAGTTGACCCTGAAATTGAAAAGCACTACAAATGAACTCTTAAAATGTTGAAAGTTGGCATGCTATCATCATTTAACCCACATAGCATGTGTTAAAAAGTTGAGAGGGCTACGACAAAAACTGGATGCACTTCGTGTACAAAACGGACAATCTCTCTCGAAGTATCAGGGTTTCGAACGAGAACTCATCTCTTACAAAGGGATTTCATTTTTTTAACTTATTTGCACTCCATACTTTTTGTCTGTTCAAAATGAACCATTCAAAGGCACATCACTAAATTTCAACAATTTCTGACTTCATTTGGTATATTTCGTGCATGTAATTAATTTTTTTGAGCTAGTTGACCCTGAAATTGAAAAGCACTACAAATGAACTCTGAAAATGTTGAAAGTTGGCATGCTATCATCATTTCACCCACATAGCATGTGTTAAAAAGTTGAGATGGCTACGACAAAAACAGGATGCACTTCGTGTACAAAACGGACAATCTCTCTCGAAGTAGCACGGCTTCGAACGAGAACTCGTCTCTTACAAAGGGATTTCAATTTTTGAACTTATTTGAACTCCATACTTTTTGTCTGTTCAAAATGCACCATTCAAAGGCACATCACAAAATTTCAACAATTTCTGACTTCATTTGGTATATTTCGTGCATTTACTTATTTTTTTGAGCTAGTTGACCCTGAAATTGAAAAGCACTACAAATGAACTCTGAAAATTTTGAAAGTTGGCATGCTATCATCATTTCACCCTCATAGCATGTGTTAAAAAGTTGAGATGGCTACGACAAAAACTAGATGCACTTCGTGTACAAAACGGACAATCTCTCTCGAAGTATCAGGGTTTCGAACGAGAACTCATCTCTTACAAAGGGATTTCATTCTTTTGAACTTATTTGAACTCCATACTTTTTGTGTGTTGAAAATGCACCATTCAAAGGCACATCACAAAATTTCAACAATTTCTGACTTCATTTGGTATATTTCGTGGATTTACTTTTTTTTGAGCTAGTTGACCCTGAAATTGAAAAGCACTACAAATGAACTCTGAAAATGTTGAAAGTTGGCATGCTATCATCATTTCACCCACATAGCATGTGTCAAAAAGTTGAGAGGGCTACGACAAAAACTCGATGCACTTCGTGTACAAAACGGACAATCTCTCTCGAAGTATCAGGGTTTCGAACAAGAACTCATCTCTTACAAAGGGATTTCATTTTTTTTAACTTATTTGAACTCCATACTTTTTTTGTGTTCAAAATGCACCATTCAAAGGCACATCACAAAATTTCAACAATTTCTGACTTCATTTGGTATATTTCTTGCATTTACTTATTTTTTTTGAGCTAGTTGACCCTGAAATTGAAAAGCACTACAAATAAACTCTGAAAATGTTGATAGTTGGCATGCTATCATCATTTCACCCACATAGCATGTGTTAAAAAGTTGAGATGGCTACGACAAAAACTGGATGCACTTCGTGTACGAAACGGACAATCTCTCTCGAAGTATCAGGGTTTCGAACGAGAACTCATCTCTTACAAAGGGATTTCATTTTTTTGAACTTATTTGAACTCCATACTTTTTGTGTGTTCAAAATGCACCATTCAAAGGCACATCACAAAATTTCAAAAATTTCTTACTTCATTTGGTATATTTCGTGCATTTACTTATTTTTTTTGAGCTAGTTGACCCTGAAATTGAAAAGCACTACAAATGAACTCTGAAAATGTTGAAAGTTGGCATGCTATCATCATTTCACCCAAATAGCATGTGTTAAAAAGTTCAGAGGGCTACGACAAAAACTGGATGCACTTCGTGTACAAAACGGACAATCTCTCTCGATGTATCACGGTTTCGAACGAGAACTCATCTCTTACAAAGGGATTTCATTTTTTTAGCTTATTTGAACTCCATACTTTTTGTGTGTTCAAAATGCACCATTCAAAGGCACATCACAAAATTTCAACAATTTCTCACTTCATTTGGTATATTTCATGGATTGACTTTTTTTTGAGCAAGTTGACCTTGAAATTGAAAAGCACTACAAATGAACTCTGAAAATGTTGAAAGTTGGCATGCTATCATCAATTCACCCACATAGCATGTGTTAAAAAGTTGAGAGGGCTACGACAAAAACTGGATGCACTTCGTGTACAAAACGGACAATCTCTTTCGAAGTATCAGGGTTTCAAACGAGAACTCATCTCTTACAAAGGGATTTCATTTTTTTAACTTATTTGAACTCCATACTTTTTGTCTGTTCAAAATGCACCATTCAAAGGCACATCACTAAATTTCACCAATTTCTGACTTCATTTGGTATATTTCGTGCATTTACTTATTTTTTTTGAGCTAGTTGACCCTGAAATTGAAAAGCACTACAAATGAACTCTGAAAATTTTGAAAGTTGGCATGCTATCATCATTTCACCCTCATAGCATGTGTTAAAAAGTTGAGATGGCTAAGACAAAAACTAGATGCACTTCGTGTACAAAACGGACAATCTCTCTCGAAGTATCAGGGTTTCGAACGAGAACTCATCTCTTACAAAGGGATTTCATTCTTTTGAACTTATTTGAACTCCATACTTTTTGTGTGTTCAAAATGCACCATTCAAAGGGACATCACAAAATTTCAACAATTTCTGACTTCATTTGGTATATTTCGTGGATTTACTTTTTTTTGAGCTAGTTGACCTTGAAATTGAAAAGCACTACAAATGAACTCTTAAAATGTTGAAAGTTGGCATGCTATCATCATTTCACCCACATAGCATGTGTTAAAAAGTTGAGAGGGCTACGACAAAAACTCGATGCACTTCGTGTACAAAACGGACAATCTCTCTCGAAGTATCAGGGTTTCGAACAAGAACTCATCTCTTACAAAGGGATTTCATTTTTTTAACTTATTTGAACTCCATACTTTTTGTGTGTTCAAAATGCACCATTCAAAGGCACATCACAAAATTTCAACAATTTCTGACTTCATTTGGTATATTTCTTGCATTTACTTTTTTTTTTGAGCTAGTTGACCCTGAAATTGAAAAGCACTACAAATGAACTCTTAAAATGTTGAAAGTTGGCATGCTATCATCATTTCACCCACATAGCATGTGTTAAAAAGTTGAGAGGGCTACGACAAAAACTGGATGCACTTCGTGTACAAAACGGACAATCTCTCTCGAAGTATCAGGGTTTCGAACGAGAACTCATCTCTTACAAAGGGATTTCATTTTTTGAACTTATTTGAACTCCATACTTTTTGTGTGTTCAAAATGCACCATTCAAAGGCACATCACAAAATTTCAACAATTTCTGACTTCATTTGGTATATTTCTTGCATTTACTTATTTTTTTTGAGCTAGTTGACCCTGAAATTGAAAAGCACTACAAATGAACTCTGAAAATGTTGAAAGTTGGCATGCTATCATCATTTCACCCACATAGCATGTGTTAAAAAGTTGAGATGCCTACGACAAAAACAGGATGCACTTCGTGTACAAAACGGACAATCTCTCTCGAAGTATCAGGGTTTCGAACGAGAACTCATCTCTTACAAAGGGATTTCATTTTTTTGAACTTATTTGAACTCCATACTTTTTGTGTGTTCAAAATGCACCATTCAAAGGCACATCACAAAATTTCAACAATTTCTGACTTCATTTGGTATATTTCGTGCATTTACTTATTTTTTTTGAGCTAGTTGACCCTGAAATTGAAAAGCACTACAAATGAACTCTGAAAATGTTGAAAGTTGGCATGCTATCATCATTTCACCCAAATAGCATGTGTTAAAAAGTTCAGAGGGCTACGACAAAAACTGGATGCACTTCGTGTACAAAACGGACAATCTCTCTCGATGTATCACGGTTTCGAACGAGAACTCATCTCTTACAAAGGGATTTCATTTTTTTGAGCTTATTTGAACTCCATACTTTTTGTGTGTTCAAAATGCACCATTCAAAGGCACATCACAAAATTTCAACAATTTCTCACTTCATTTGGTATATTTCATGGATTGACTTTTTTTTGAGCAAGTTGACCCTGAAATTGAAAAGCACTACAAATGAACTCTGAAAATGTTGAAAGTTGGCATGCTATCATCATTTCACCCACATAGCATGTGTTAAAAAGTTGAGAGGGCTACGACAAAAACTGGATGCACTTCGTGTACAAAGCGGACAATCTCTTTCGAAGTATCAGGGTTTCAAACGAGAACTCATCTCTTACAAAGGGATTTCATTTTTTTAACTTATTTGAACTCCATACTTTTTGTCTGTTCAAAATGCACCATTCAAAGGCACATCACTAAATTTCAACAATTTCTGACTTCATTTGGTATATTTCGTGCATTTACTTATTTTTTTTGAGCTAGTTGACCCAGAAATTGAAAAGCACTACAAATGAACTCTGAAAATTTTGAAAGTTGGCATGCTATCATCATTTCACCCTCATAGCATGTGTTAAAAAGTTGAGATGGCTACGACAAAAACTGGATGCACTTCGTGTACAAAACGGACAATCTCTCTCGAAGTATCAGGGTTTCGAACGAGAACTCATCTCTTACAAAGGGATTTCATTCTTTTGAACTTATTTGAACTCCATACTTTTTGTGTGTTCAAAATGCACCATTCAAAGGGACATCACAAAATTTCAACAATTTCTGACTTCATTTGGTATATTTGGTGGATTTACTTTTTTTTTGAGCTAGTTGACCCTGAAATTGAAAAGCACTACAAATGAACTCTTAAAATGTTGAAAGTTGGCATGCTATCTTCATTTCACCCACATAGCATGTGTTAAAAAGTTGAGAGGGCTACGACAAAAACTCGATGCACTTCGTGTAGAAAACGGACAATCTCTCTCGAAGTATCAGGGTTTCGAACAAGAACTCATCTCCTACAAAGGGATTTCATTTTTTTAACTTATTTGAACTCCATACTTTTTGTGTGTTCAAAATGCACCATTCAAAGGCACACCACAAAATTTCAACAATTTCTGACTTCATTTGGTATATTTCTTGCATTTACTTATTTTTTTTGAGCTAGTTGACCCTGAAATTGAAAAGCACTACAAATGAACTCTGAAAATGTTGAAAGTTGGCATGCTATCATCATTTCACCCAAATAGCATGTGTTAAAAAGTTCAGAGGGGTACGACAAAAACTGGATGCACTTCGTGTACAAAACGGACAATCTCTCTCGATGTATCACGGTTTCGAACGAGAACTCATCTCTTACAAAGGGATTTCATTTTTTTGAGCTTATTTGAACTACATACTTTTTGTGTGTTCAAAATGCACCATTCAAAGGCACATCACAAAATTTCAACAATTTCTCACTTCATTTGGTATATTTCATGGATTGACTTTTTTTTGAGCAAGTTGACCCTGAAATTGAAAAGCACTACAAATGAACTCTGAAAATGTTGAAAGTTGGCATGCTATCATCATTTCACCCACATAGCATGTGTTAAAAAGTTGAGAGGGCTACGACAAAAACTGGATGCACTTCGTGTACAAAACGGACAATCTCTCTCGAAGTATCAGGGTTTCGAACGAGAACTCATCTCTTACAAAGGGATTTCATTTTTTGAACTTATTTGAACTCCATACTTTTTGTGTGTTCAAAATGCACCATTCAAAGGCACATCACAAAATTTCAACAATTTCTGACTTCATTTGGTATATTTCTTGCATTTACTTATTTTTTTTGAGCTAGTTGACCCTGAAATTGAAAAGCACTACAAATGAACTCTGAAAATGTTGAAAGTTGGCATGCTATCATCATTTCACCCACATAGCATGTGTTAAAAAGTTGAGATGCCTACGACAAAAACAGGATGCACTTCGTGTACAAAACGGACAATCTCTCTCGAAGTATCAGGGTTTCGAACGAGAACTCATCTCTTACAAAGGGATTTCATTTTTTTGAACTTATTTGAACTCCATACTTTTTGTGTGTTCAAAATGCACCATTCAAAGGCACATCACAAAATTTCAACAATTTCTGACTTCATTTGGTATATTTCTTGCATTTACTTATTTTTTTTGAGCTAGTTGACCCTGAAATTGAAAAGCACTACAAATGAACTCTGAAAATGTTGAAAGTTGGCATGCTATCATCATTTCACCCAAATAGCATGTGTTAAAAAGTTCAGAGGGGTACGACAAAAACTGGATGCACTTCGTGTACAAAACGGACAATCTCTCTCGATGTATCACGGTTTCGAACGAGAACTCATCTCTTACAAAGGGATTTCATTTTTTTGAGCTTATTTGAACTACATACTTTTTGTGTGTTCAAAATGCACCATTCAAAGGCACATCACAAAATTTCAACAATTTCTCACTTCATTTGGTATATTTCATGGATTGACTTTTTTTTGAGCAAGTTGACCCTGAAATTGAAAAGCACTACAAATGAAC
The DNA here is from genome assembly GCF_904849725.1 of Hordeum vulgare subsp. vulgare. Classification (NCBI taxonomy): domain Eukaryota; kingdom Viridiplantae; phylum Streptophyta; class Magnoliopsida; order Poales; family Poaceae; genus Hordeum; species Hordeum vulgare. The sequence continues at coordinate 18,421,826 of NC_058518.1, forward strand.
TCTGAAAATGTTGAAAGTTGGCATGCTATCATCATTTCACCCACATAGCATGTGTTAAAAAGTTGAGAGGGCTACGACAAAAACTGGATGCACTTCGTGTACAAAACGGACAATCTCTCTCGAAGTATCAGGGTTTCGAACGAGAACTCATCTCTTACAAAGGGATTTCATTTTTTGAACTTATTTGAACTCCATACTTTTTGTGTGTTCAAAATGCACCATTCAAAGGCACATCACAAAATTTCAACAATTTCTGACTTCATTTGGTATATTTCTTGCATTTACTTATTTTTTTTGAGCTAGTTGACCCTGAAATTGAAAAGCACTACAAATGAACTCTGAAAATGTTGAAAGTTGGCATGCTATCATCATTTCACCCACATAGCATGTGTTAAAAAGTTGAGATGCCTACGACAAAAACAGGATGCACTTCGTGTACAAAACGGACAATCTCTCTCGAAGTATCAGGGTTTCGAACGAGAACTCATCTCTTACAAAGGGATTTCATTTTTTTGAACTTATTTGAACTCCATACTTTTTGTGTGTTCAAAATGCACCATTCAAAGGCACATCACAAAATTTCAACAATTTCTGACTTCATTTGGTATATTTCGTGCATTTACTTATTTTTTTTGAGCTAGTTGACCCTGAAATTGAAAAGCACTACAAATGAACTCTGAAAATGTTGAAAGTTGGCATGCTATCATCATTTCACCCAAATAGCATGTGTTAAAAAGTTCAGAGGGCTACGACAAAAACTGGATGCACTTCGTGTACAAAACGGACAATCTCTCTCGATGTATCACGGTTTCGAATGAGAACTCATCTCTTACAAAGGGATTTCATTTTTTTGAGCTTATTTGAACTCCATACTTTTTGTGTGTTCAAAATGCACCATTCAAAGGCACATCACAAAATTTCAACAATTTCTCACTTCATTTGGTATATTTCATGGATTGACTTTTTTTTGAGCAAGTTGACCCTGAAATTGAAAAGCACTACAAATGAACTCTGAAAATGTTGAAAGTTGGCATGCTATCATCATTTCACCCACATAGCATGTGTTAAAAAGTTGAGAGGGCTACGACAAAAACTGGATGCACTTCGTGTACAAAGCGGACAATCTCTTTCGAAGTATCAGGGTTTCAAACGAGAACTCATCTCTTACAAAGGGATTTCATTTTTTTAACTTATTTGAACTCCATACTTTTTCTCTGTTCAAAATGCACCATTCAAAGGCACATCACAAAATTTCAACAATTTCTGACTTCATTTGGTATATTTCGTGCATTTACTTATTTTTTTTGAGCTAGTTGACCCTGAAATTGAAAAGCACTACAAATGAACTCTGAAAATGTTGAAAGTTGGCATGCTATCATCATTTCACCCAAATAGCATGTGTTAAAAAGTTCAGAGGGCTACGACAAAAACTGGATGCACTTCGTGTACAAAACGGACAATCTCTCTCGATGTATCACGGTTTCGAACGAGAACTCATCTCTTACAAAGGGATTTCATTTTTTTGAGCTTATTTGAACTCCATACTTTTTGTGTGTTCAAAATGCACCATTCAAAGGCACATCACAAAATTTCAACAATTTCTCACTTCATTTGGTATATTTCATGGATTGACTTTTTTTTGAGCAAGTTGACCCTGAAATTGAAAAGCACTACAAATGAACTCTGAAAATGTTGAAAGTTGGCATGCTATCATCATTTCACCCACATAGCATGTGTTAAAAAGTTGAGAGGGCTACGACAAAAACTGGATGCACTTCGTGTACAAAGCGGACAATCTCTTTCGAAGTATCACGGTTTCAAACGAGAACTCATCTCTTACAAAGGGATTTCATTTTTTTAACTTATTTGAACTCCATACTTTTTGTCTGTTCAAAATGCACCATTCAAAGGCACATCACTAAATTTCAACAATTTCTGACTTCATTTGGTATATTTCGTGCATTTACTTATTTTTTTTGAGCTAGTTGACCCAGAAATTGAAAAGCACTACAAATGAACTCTGAAAATTTTGAAAGTTGGCATGCTATCATCATTTCACCCTCATAGCATGTGTTAAAAAGTTGAGATGGCTACGACAAAAACTGGATGCACTTCGTGTACAAAACGGACAATCTCTCTCGAAGTATCAGGGTTTCGAACGAGAACTCATCTCTTACAAAGGGATTTCATTCTTTTGAACTTATTTGAACTCCATACTTTTTGTGTGTTCAAAATGCACCATTCAAAGGGACATCACAAAATTTCAACAATTTCTGACTTCATTTGGTATATTTGGTGGATTTACTTTTTTTTTGAGCTAGTTGACCCTGAAATTGAAAAGCACTACAAATGAACTCTTAAAATGTTGAAAGTTGGCATGCTATCTTCATTTCACCCACATAGCATGTGTTAAAAAGTTGAGAGGGCTACGACAAAAACTCGATGCACTTCGTGTACAAAACGGACAATCTCTCTCGAAGTATCAGGGTTTCGAACAAGAACTCATCTCCTACAAAGGGATTTCATTTTTTTAACTTATTTGAACTCCATACTTTTTGTGTGTTCAAAATGCACCATTCAAAGGCACACCACAAAATTTCAACAATTTCTGACTTCATTTGGTATATTTCTTGCATTTACTTATTTTTTTTGAGCTAGTTGACCCTGAAATTGAAAAGCACTACAAATGAACTCTGAAAATGTTGAAAGTTGGCATGCTATCATCATTTCACCCAAATAGCATGTGTTAAAAAGTTCAGAGGGGTACGACAAAAACTGGATGCACTTCGTGTACAAAACGGACAATCTCTCTCGATGTATCACGGTTTCGAACGAGAACTCATCTCTTACAAAGGGATTTCATTTTTTTGAGCTTATTTGAACTACATACTTTTTGTGTGTTCAAAATGCACCATTCAAAGGCACATCACAAAATTTCAACAATTTCTCACTTCATTTGGTATATTTCATGGATTGACTTTTTTTTGAGCAAGTTGACCCTGAAATTGAAAAGCACTACAAATGAACTCTGAAAATGTTGAAAGTTGGCATGCTATCATCATTTCACGCACATAGCATGTGTTAAAAAGTTGAGAGGGCTACGACAAAAACTGGATGCACTTCGTGTACAAAACGGACAATCTCTCTCGAAGTATCAGGGTTTCGAACGAGAACTCATCTCTTACAAAGGGATTTCATTTTTTGAACTTATTTGAACTCCATACTTTTTGTGTGTTCAAAATGCACCATTCAAAGGCACATCACAAAATTTCAACAATTTCTGACTTCATTTGGTATATTTCTTGCATTTACTTATTTTTTTTGAGCTAGTTGACCCTGAAATTGAAAAGCACTACAAATGAACTCTGAAAATGTTGAAAGTTGGCATGCTATCATCATTTCACCCAAATAGCATGTGTTAAAAAGTTCAGAGGGCTACGACAAAAACTGGATGCACTTCGTGTACAAAACGGACAATCTCTCTCGATGTATCACGGTTTCGAACGAGAACTCATCTCTTACAAAGGGATTTCATTTTTTTGAGCTTATTTGAACTCCATACTTTTTGTGTGTTCAAAATGCACCATTCAAAGGCACATCACAAAATTTCAACAATTTCTCACTTCATTTGGTATATTTCATGGATTGACTTTTTTTTGAGCAAGTTGACCCTGAAATTGAAAAGCACTACAAATGAACTCTGAAAATGTTGAAAGTTGGCATGCTATCATCATTTCACCCACATAGCATGTGTTAAAAAGTTGAGAGGGCTACGACAAAAACTGGATGCACTTCGTGTACAAAGCGGACAATCTCTTTCGAAGTATCACGGTTTCAAACGAGAACTCATCTCTTACAAAGGGATTTCATTTTTTTAACTTATTTGAACTCCATACTTTTTGTCTGTTCAAAATGCACCATTCAAAGGCACATCACTAAATTTCAACAATTTCTGACTTCATTTGGTATATTTCGTGCATTTACTTATTTTTTTTGAGCTAGTTGACCCAGAAATTGAAAAGCACTACAAATGAACTCTGAAAATTTTGAAAGTTGGCATGCTATCATCATTTCACCCTCATAGCATGTGTTAAAAAGTTGAGATGGCTACGACAAAAACTGGATGCACTTCGTGTACAAAACGGACAATCTCTCTCGAAGTATCAGGGTTTCGAACGAGAACTCATCTCTTACAAAGGGATTTCATTCTTTTGAACTTATTTGAACTCCATACTTTTTGTGTGTTCAAAATGCACCATTCAAAGGGACATCACAAAATTTCAACAATTTCTGACTTCATTTGGTATATTTGGTGGATTTACTTTTTTTTTGAGCTAGTTGACCCTGAAATTGAAAAGCACTACAAATGAACTCTTAAAATGTTGAAAGTTGGCATGCTATCTTCATTTCACCCACATAGCATGTGTTAAAAAGTTGAGAGGGCTACGACAAAAACTCGATGCACTTCGTGTACAAAACGGACAATCTCTCTCGAAGTATCAGGGTTTCGAACAAGAACTCATCTCCTACAAAGGGATTTCATTTTTTTAACTTATTTGAACTCCATACTTTTTGTGTGTTCAAAATGCACCATTCAAAGGCACACCACAAAATTTGAACAATTTCTGACTTCATTTGGTATATTTCTTGCATTTACTTATTTTTTTTGAGCTAGTTGACCCTGAAATTGAAAAGCACTACAAATGAACTCTGAAAATGTTGAAAGTTGGCATGCTATCATCATTTCACCCAAATAGCATGTGTTAAAAAGTTCAGAGGGGTACGACAAAAACTGGATGCACTTCGTGTACAAAACGGACAATCTCTCTCGATGTATCACGGTTTCGAACGAGAACTCATCTCTTACAAAGGGATTTCATTTTTTTGAGCTTATTTGAACTACATACTTTTTGTGTGTTCAAAATGCACCATTCAAAGGCACATCACAAAATTTCAACAATTTCTCACTTCATTTGGTATATTTCATGGATTGACTTTTTTTTTAGCAAGTTGACCCTGAAATTGAAAAGCACTACAAATGAACTCTGAAAATGTTGAAAGTTGGCATGCTATCATCATTTCACCCACATAGCATGTGTTAAAAAGTTGAGAGGGCTACGACAAAAACTGGATGCACTTCGTGTACAAAACGGACAATCTCTCTCGAAGTATCAGGGTTTCGAACGAGAACTCATCTCTTACAAAGGGATTTCATTTTTTGAACTTATTTGAACTCCATACTTTTTGTGTGTTCAAAATGCACCATTCAAAGGCACATCACAAAATTTCAACAATTTCTGACTTCATTTGGTATATTTCTTGCATTTACTTATTTTTTTTGAGCTAGTTGACCCTGAAATTGAAAAGCACTACAAATGAACTCTGAAAATGTTGAAAGTTGGCATGCTATCATCATTTCACCCACATAGCATGTGTTAAAAAGTTGAGATGCCTACGACAAAAACAGGATGCACTTCGTGTACAAAACGGACAATCTCTCTCGAAGTATCAGGGTTTCGAACGAGAACTCATCTCTTACAAAGGGATTTCATTTTTTTGAACTTATTTGAACTCCATACTTTTTGTGTGTTCAAAATGCACCATTCAAAGGCACATCACAAAATTTCAACAATTTCTGACTTCATTTGGTATATTTCGTGCATTTACTTATTTTTTTTGAGCTAGTTGACCCTGAAATTGAAAAGCACTACAAATGAACTCTGAAAATGTTGAAAGTTGGCATGCTATCATCATTTCACCCAAATAGCATGTGTTAAAAAGTTCAGAGGGCTACGACAAAAACTGGATGCACTTCGTGTACAAAACGGACAATCTCTCTCGATGTATCACGGTTTCGAACGAGAACTCATCTCTTACAAAGGGATTTCATTTTTTTGAGCTTATTTGAACTCCATACTTTTTGTGTGTTCAAAATGCACCATTCAAAGGCACATCACAAAATTTCAACAATTTCTCACTTCATTTGGTATATTTCATGGATTGACTTTTTTTTGAGCAAGTTGACCCTGAAATTGAAAAGCACTACAAATGAACTCTGAAAATGTTGAAAGTTGGCATGCTATCATCATTTCACCCACATAGCATGTGTTAAAAAGTTGAGAGGGCTACGACAAAAACTGGATGCACTTCGTGTACAAAGCGGACAATCTCTTTCGAAGTATCACGGTTTCAAACGAGAACTCATCTCTTACAAAGGGATTTCATTTTTTTAACTTATTTGAACTCCATACTTTTTGTCTGTTCAAAATGCACCATTCAAAGGCACATCACTAAATTTCAACAATTTCTGACTTCATTTGGTATATTTCGTGCATTTACTTATTTTTTTTGAGCTAGTTGACCCAGAAATTGAAAAGCACTACAAATGAACTCTGAAAATTTTGAAAGTTGGCATGCTATCATCATTTCACCCTCATAGCATGTGTTAAAAAGTTGAGATGGCTACGACAAAAACTGGATGCACTTCGTGTACAAAACGGACAATCTCTCTCGAAGTATCAGGGTTTCGAACGAGAACTCATCTCTTACAAAGGGATTTCATTCTTTTGAACTTATTTGAACTCCATACTTTTTGTGTGTTCAAAATGCACCATTCAAAGGGACATCACAAAATTTCAACAATTTCTGACTTCATTTGGTATATTTGGTGGATTTACTTTTTTTTTGAGCTAGTTGACCCTGAAATTGAAAAGCACTACAAATGAACTCTTAAAATGTTGAAAGTTGGCATGCTATCTTCATTTCACCCACATAGCATGTGTTAAAAAGTTGAGAGGGCTACGACAAAAACTCGATGCACTTCGTGTACAAAACGGACAATCTCTCTCGAAGTATCAGGGTTTCGAACAAGAACTCATCTCCTACAAAGGGATTTCATTTTTTTAACTTATTTGAACTCCATACTTTTTGTGTGTTCAAAATGCACCATTCAAAGGCACACCACAAAATTTCAACAATTTCTGACTTCATTTGGTATATTTCTTGCATTTACTTATTTTTTTTGAGCTAGTTGACCCTGAAATTGAAAAGCACTACAAATGAACTCTGAAAATGTTGAAAGTTGGCATGCTATCATCATTTCACCCAAATAGCATGTGTTAAAAAGTTCAGAGGGGTACGACAAAAACTGGATGCACTTCGTGTACAAAACGGACAATCTCTCTCGATGTATCACGGTTTCGAACGAGAACTCATCTCTTACAAAGGGATTTCATTTTTTTGAGCTTATTTGAACTACATACTTTTTGTGTGTTCAAAATGCACCATTCAAAGGCACATCACAAAATTTCAACAATTTCTCACTTCATTTGGTATATTTCATGGATTGACTTTTTTTTTAGCAAGTTGACCCTGAAATTGAAAAGCACTACAAATGAACTCTGAAAATGTTGAAAGTTGGCATGCTATCATCATTTCACCCACATAGCATGTGTTAAAAAGTTGAGAGGGCTACGACAAAAACTGGATGCACTTCGTGTACAAAACGGACAATCTCTCTCGAAGTATCAGGGTTTCGAACGAGAACTCATCTCTTACAAAGGGATTTCATTTTTTGAACTTATTTGAACTCCATACTTTTTGTGTGTTCAAAATGCACCATTCAAAGGCACATCACAAAATTTCAACAATTTCTGACTTCATTTGGTATATTTCTTGCATTTACTTATTTTTTTTGAGCTAGTTGACCCTGAAATTGAAAAGCACTACAAATGAACTCTGAAAATGTTGAAAGTTGGCATGCTATCATCATTTCACCCACATAGCATGTGTTAAAAAGATGAGATGCCTACGACAAAAACAGGATGCACTTCGTGTACAAAACGGACAATCTCTCTCGAAGTATCAGGGTTTCGAACGAGAACTCATCTCTTACAAAGGGATTTCATTTTTTTGAACTTATTTGAACTCCATACTTTTTGTGTGTTCAAAATGCACCATTCAAAGGCACATCACAAAATTTCAACAATTTCTGACTTCATTTGGTATATTTCGTGCATTTACTTATTTTTTTTGAGCTAGTTGACCCTGAAATTGAAAAGCACTACAAATGAACTCTGAAAATGTTGAAAGTTGGCATGCTATCATCATTTCACCCAAATAGCATGTGTTAAAAAGTTCAGAGGGCTACGACAAAAACTGGATGCACTTCGTGTACAAAACGGACAATCTCTCTCGATGTATCACGGTTTCGAACGAGAACTCATCTCTTACAAAGGGATTTCATTTTTTTGAGCTTATTTGAACTCCATACTTTTTGTGTGTTCAAAATGCACCATTCAAAGGCACATCACAAAATTTCAACAATTTCTCACTTCATTTGGTATATTTCATGGATTGACTTTTTTTTGAGCAAGTTGACCCTGAAATTGAAAAGCACTACAAATGAACTCTGAAAATGTTGAAAGTTGGCATGCTATCATCATTTCACCCACATAGCATGTGTTAAAAAGTTGAGAGGGCTACGACAAAAACTGGATGCACTTCGTGTACAAAGTGGACAATCTCTTTCGAAGTATCAGGGTTTCAAACGAGAACTCATCTCTTACAAAGGGATTTCATTTTTTTAACTTATTTGAACTCCATACTTTTTGTCTGTTCAAAATGCACCATTCAAAGGCACATCACTAAATTTCAACAATTTCTGACTTCATTTGGTATATTTCGTGCATTTACTTATTTTTTTTGAGCTAGTTGACCCAGGAATTGAAAAGCACTACAAATGAACTCTGAAAATTTTGAAAGTTGGCATGCTATCATCATTTCACCCTCATAGCATGTGTTAAAAAGTTGAGATGGCTACGACAAAAACTGGATGCACTTCGTGTACAAAACGGACAATCTCTCTCGAAGTATCAGGGTTTCGAACGAGAACTCATCTCTTACAAAGGGATTTCATTCTTTTGAACTTATTTGAACTCCATACTTTTTGTGTGTTCAAAATGCACCATTCAAAGGGACATCACAAAATTTCAACAATTTCTGACTTCATTTGGTATATTTGGTGGATTTACTTTTTTTTTGAGCTAGTTGACCCTGAAATTGAAAAGCACTACAAATGAACTCTTAAAATGTTGAAAGTTGGCATGCTATCTTCATTTCACCCACATAGCATGTGTTAAAAAGTTGAGAGGGCTACGACAAAAACTCGATGCACTTCGTGTACAAAACGGACAATCTCTCTCGAAGTATCAGGGTTTCGAACAAGAACTCATCTCCTACAAAGGGATTTCATTTTTTTAACTTATTTGAACTCCATACTTTTTGTGTGTTCAAAATGCACCATTCAAAGGCACACCACAAAATTTCAACAATTTCTGACTTCATTTGGTATATTTCTTGCATTTACTTATTTTTTTTGAGCTAGTTGACCCTGAAATTGAAAAGCACTACAAATGAACTCTTAAAATGTTGAAAGTTGGCATGCTATCATCATTTCACCCACATAGAATGTGTTAAAAAGTTGAGAGGGCTACGACAAAAACTGGATGCACTTCGTGTACAAAACGGACAATCTCTCTCGAAGTATCAGGGTTTCGAACGAGAACTCATCTCTTACAAAGGGATTTCATTTTTTGAACTTATTTGTACTCCATACTTTTTGTGTGTTCAAAATGCACCATTCAAAGGCACATCACAAAATTTCAACAATTTCTGACTTCATTTGGTATATTTCTTGCATTTACTTATTTTTTTTGAGCTAGTTGACCCTGAAATTGAAAAGCACTACAAATGAACTCTGAAAATGTTGAAAGTTGGCATGCTATCATCATTTCACCCAAATAGCATGTGTTAAAAAGTTCAGAGGGGTACGACAAAAACTGGATGCACTTCGTGTACAAAACGGACAATCTCTCTCGATGTATCACGGTTTCGAACGAGAACTCATCTCTTACAAAGGGATTTCATTTTTTTGAGCTTATTTGAACTACATACTTTTTGTGTGTTCAAAATGCACCATTCAAAGGCACATCACAAAATTTCAACAATTTCTCACTTCATTTGGTATATTTCATGGATTGACTTTTTTTTTAGCAAGTTGACCCTGAAATTGAAAAGCACTACAAATGAACTCTGAAAATGTTGAAAGTTGGCATGCTATCATCATTTCACCCACATAGCATGTGTTAAAAAGTTGAGAGGGCTACGACAAAAACTGGATGCACTTCGTGTACAAAACGGACAATCTCTCTCGAAGTATCAGGGTTTCGAACGAGAACTCATCTCTTACAAAGGGATTTCATTTTTTGAACTTATTTGAACTCCATACTTTTTGTGTGTTCAAAATGCACCATTCAAAGGCACATCACAAAATTTCAACAATTTCTGACTTCATTTGGTATATTTCTTGCATTTACTTATTTTTTTTGAGCTAGTTGACCCTGAAATTGAAAAGCACTGCAAATGAACTCTGAAAATGTTGAAAGTTGGCATGCTATCATCATTTCACCCACATAGCATGTGTTAAAAAGTTGAGATGGCTACGACAAAAACAGGATGCACTTCGTGTACAAAACGGACAATCTCTCTCGAAGTATCAGGGTTTCGAACGAGAACTCATCTCTTACAAAGGGATTTCATTTTTTTGAACTTATTTGAACTCCATACTTTTTGTGTGTTCAAAATGCACCATTCAAAGGCACATCACAAAATTTCAACAATTTCTGACTTCATTTGGTATATTTCGTGCATTTACTTATTTTTTTTGAGCTAGTTGACCCTGAAATTGAAAAGCACTACAAATGAACTCTGAAAATGTTGAAAGTTGGCATGCTATCATCATTTCACCCAAATAGCATGTGTTAAAAAGTTCAGAGGGCTACGACAAAAACTGGATGCACTTCGTGTACAAAACGGACAATCTCTCTCGATGTATCACGGTTTCGAACGAGAACTCATCTCTTACAAAGGGATTTCATTTTTTTGAGCTAATTTGAACTCCATACTTTTTGTGTGTTCAAAATGCACCATTCAAAGGAACATCACAAAATTTCAACAATTTCTCACTTCATTTGGTATATTTCTTGCATTTACTTATTTTTTTGAGCTAGTTGACCCTGAAATTGAAAAGCACTACAAATGAACTCTGAAAATGTTGAAAGTTGGCATGCTATCATCATTTCACCCACATAGCATGTGTTAAAAAGTTGAGAGGGCTACGACAAAAACTGGATGCACTTCGTGTACAAAACGGACAATCTCTCTCGAAGTTTCAGGGTTTCGAACGAGAACTCATCTCTTACAAAGGGATTTCATTTTTTTGAACTTATTCGAACTCCATACTTTTTGTGTGTTCAAAATGCACCATTCAAAGGCACATCACAAAATTTCAACAATTTCTGACTTCATTTGGTATATTTCGTGCATTTACTTTTTTTTTGAGCTAGTTGACCCTGAAATTGAAAAGCACTACAAATGAACTCTGAAAATTTTGAAAGTTGGCATGCTATCATAATTTCACCCACATAGCATGTGTTAAAAAGTTGAGATGGCTACGACAAAAACTGGATGCACTTCGTGTACAAAACGGACAATCTCTCTCGAAGTATCAGGGTTTCGAACGAGAACTCATCTCTTACAAAGGGATTTCATTTTTTTGAACTTATTTGAACTCCATACTTTTTGTGTTTTCAAAATTCACCATTCAAAGGCACATCACAAAATTTCAACAATTTCTGACTTCATTTGGTATATTTCGTGCATTTACTTATTTGTTTTGAGCTAGTTGACCCTGAAATTGAAAAGCACTACAAATGAACTCTGAAAATGTTGAAAGTTGGCATGCTATCATCATTTCACCAAAATAGCAGGTGTTAAAAAGTTCAGAGGGCTACGACAAAAACTGGATGCACTTCGAGTACAAAACGGACAATCTCTCTCGAAGTATCAGGGTTTCGAACGAGAACTCATCTCTTACAAAGGGATTTCATTTTTTTAAACTTATTTGAACTCCATACTTTTTGTGTGTTAAAAATGTACCATTCAAAGGCACATCACAAAATTTCAACAATTTCTCACTTCATTTGGTATATTTCATGCATTTACTTATTTTTTTTGAGCTAGTTGACCCTGAAATTGAAAAGCACTACAAATGAACCCTTAAAATGTTGAAAGTTGGCATGCTAGCATCATTTCACCCACATAGCATGTGTTAAAAAGTTGAGAGGGCTACGACAAAAACTGGATGCACTTCGTGTACAAAACGGACAATCTCTCTCGAAGTATCAGGGTTTCGAACGAGAACTCATCTCTTACAAAGGGATTTCATTTTTTGAACTTATTTGAACTCCATACTTTTTGTGTGTTCAAAATGCAGCATTCAAAGGCACATCACAAAATTTCAACAATTTCTGACTTCATTTGGTATATTTGTTGCATTTACTTTTTTTTTTGAGCTAGTTGACCCTGAAATTGAAAAGCACTACAAATGAACTCTGAAAATGTTGAAAGTTGGCATGCTATCATCATTTCACCAAAATAGTATGTGTTAAAAAGTTCAGAGGGCTACGACAAAAACTGGATGCACTTCGAGTACAAAACGGACAATCTCTCTCGAAGTATCAGGGTTTCGAACGAGAACTCATCTCTTACAAAGGGATTTCATTTTTTTAAACTTATTTGAACTCCATACTTTTTGTGTGTTAAAAATGCACCATTCAAAGGCACATCACAAAATTTCAACAATTTCTCACTTCATTTGGTATATTTCATGCATTTACTTATTTTTTTTGAGCTAGTTGACCCTGAAATTGAAAAGCACTACAAATGAACCCTTAAAATGTTGAAAGTTGGCATGCTAGCATCATTTCACCCACATAGCATGTGTTAAAAAGTTGAGAGGGCTACGACAAAAACTGGATGCACTTCGTGTACAAAACGGACAATCTCTCTCGAAGTATCAGGGTTTCGAACGAGAACTCATCTCTTACAAAGGGATTTCATTTTTTGAACTTATTTGAACTCCATACTTTTTGTGTGTTCAAAATGCAGCATTGAAAGGCACATCACAAAATTTCAACAATTTCTGACTTCATTTGGTATATTTGTTGCATTTACTTTCTTTTTTTTGAGCTAGTTGACCCTGAAATTGAAAAGCACTACAAATGAACTCTGAAAATGTTGAAAGTTGGCATGCTATCATCATTTCACCCACATAGCATGTGTTAAAAAGTTGAGATGGCTACGACAAAAACAGGATGCACTTCGTGTACAAAACGGACAATCTCTCTCGAAGTAGTAGGGCTTCGAACGAGAACTCGTCTCTTACAAAGGGATTTCATTTTTTGAACTTATTTGAACTCCATACTTTTTGTGTGTTCAAAATGCACCATTCAAAGGCACATCACAAAATTTCAACAATTTCTGACTTCATTTGGTATATTTCTTGCATTTACTTATTTTTTTTGAGCTAGTTGACCCTGAAATTGAAAAGCACTACAAATGAACTCTGAAAATGTTGAAAGTTGGCATGCTATCATCATTTCACCCAAATAGCATGTGTTAAAAAGTTCAGAGGGGTACGACAAAAACTGGATGCACTTCGTGTACAAAACGGACAATCTCTCTCGATGTATCACGGTTTCGAACGAGAACTCATCTCTTACAAAGGGATTTCATTTTTTTGAGCTTATTTGAACTACATACTTTTTGTGTGTTCAAAATGCACCATTCAAAGGCACATCACAAAATTTCAACAATTTCTCACTTCATTTGGTATATTTCATGGATTGACTTTTTTTTGAGCAAGTTGACCCTGAAATTGAAAAGCACTACAAATGAACTCTGAAAATGTTGAAAGTTGGCATGCTATCATCATTTCACCCACATAGCATGTGTTAAAAAGTTGAGAGGGCTACGACAAAAACTGGATGCACTTCGTGTACAAAACGGACAATCTCTCTCGAAGTATCAGGGTTTCGAACGAGAACTCATCTCTTACAAAGGGATTTCATTTTTTGAACTTATTTGAACTCCATACTTTTTGTGTGTTCAAAATGCACCATTCAAAGGCACATCACAAAATTTCAACAATTTCTGACTTCATTTGGTATATTTCTTGCATTTACTTATTTTTTTTGAGCTAGTTGACCCTGAAATTGAAAAGCACTGCAAATGAACTCTGAAAATGTTGAAAGTTGGCATGCTATCATCATTTCACCCACATAGCATGTGTTAAAAAGTTGAGATGGCTACGACAAAAACAGGATGCACTTCGTGTACAAAACGGACAATCTCTCTCGAAGTATCAGGGTTTCGAACGAGAACTCATCTCTTACAAAGGGATTTCATTTTTTTGAACTTATTTGAACTCCATACTTTTTGTGTGTTCAAAATGCACCATTCAAAGGCACATCACAAAATTTCAACAATTTCTGACTTCATTTGGTATATTTCGTGCATTTACTTATTTTTTTTGAGCTAGTTGACCCTGAAATTGAAAAGCACTACAAATGAACTCTGAAAATGTTGAAAGTTGGCATGCTATCATCATTTCACCCAAATAGCATGTGTTAAAAAGTTCAGAGGGCTACGACAAAAACTGGATGCACTTCGTGTACAAAACGGACAATCTCTCTCGATGTATCACGGTTTCGAACGAGAACTCATCTCTTACAAAGGGATTTCATTTTTTTGAGCTAATTTGAACTCCATACTTTTTGTGTGTTCAAAATGCACCATTCAAAGGAACATCACAAAATTTCAACAATTTCTCACTTCATTTGGTATATTTCTTGCATTTACTTATTTTTTTGAGCTAGTTGACCCTGAAATTGAAAAGCACTACAAATGAACTCTGAAAATGTTGAAAGTTGGCATGCTATCATCATTTCACCCACATAGCATGTGTTAAAAAGTTGAGAGGGCTACGACAAAAACTGGATGCACTTCGTGTACAAAACGGACAATCTCTCTCGAAGTTTCAGGGTTTCGAACGAGAACTCATCTCTTACAAAGGGATTTCATTTTTTTGAACTTATTCGAACTCCATACTTTTTGTGTGTTCAAAATGCACCATTCAAAGGCACATCACAAAATTTCAACAATTTCTGACTTCATTTGGTATATTTCGTGCATTTACTTTTTTTTGAGCTAGTTGACCCTGAAATTGAAAGCACTACAAATGAACTCTGAAAATTTTGAAAGTTGGCATGCTATCATAATTTCACCCACATAGCATGTGTTAAAAAGTTGAGATGGCTACGACAAAAACTGGATGCACTTCGTGTACAAAACGGACAATCTCTCTCGAAGTATCAGGGTTTCGAACGAGAACTCATCTCTTACAAAGGGATTTCATTTTTTTGAACTTATTTGAACTCCATACTTTTTGTGTTTTCAAAATTCACCATTCAAAGGCACATCACAAAATTTCAACAATTTCTGACTTCATTTGGTATATTTCGTGCATTTACTTATTTGTTTTGAGCTAGTTGACCCTGAAATTGAAAAGCACTACAAATGAACTCTGAAAATGTTGAAAGTTGGCATGCTATCATCATTTCACCAAAATAGCAGGTGTTAAAAAGTTCAGAGGGCTACGACAAAAACTGGATGCACTTCGAGTACAAAACGGACAATCTCTCTCGAAGTATCAGGGTTTCGAACGAGAACTCATCTCTTACAAAGGGATTTCATTTTTTTAAACTTATTTGAACTCCATACTTTTTGTGTGTTAAAAATGTACCATTCAAAGGCACATCACAAAATTTCAACAATTTCTCACTTCATTTGGTATATTTCATGCATTTACTTATTTTTTTTGAGCTAGTTGACCCTGAAATTGAAAAGCACTACAAATGAACCCTTAAAATGTTGAAAGTTGGCATGCTAGCATCATTTCACCCACATAGCATGTGTTAAAAAGTTGAGAGGGCTACGACAAAAACTGGATGCACTTCGTGTACAAAACGGACAATCTCTCTCGAAGTATCAGGGTTTCGAACGAGAACTCATCTCTTACAAAGGGATTTCATTTTTTGAACTTATTTGAACTCCATACTTTTTGTGTGTTCAAAATGCAGCATTCAAAGGCACATCACAAAATTTCAACAATTTCTGACTTCATTTGGTATATTTGTTGCATTTACTTTTTTTTTTGAGCTAGTTGACCCTGAAATTGAAAAGCACTACAAATGAACTCTGAAAATGTTGAAAGTTGGCATGCTATCATCATTTCACCAAAATAGCATGTGTTAAAAAGTTCAGAGGGCTACGACAAAAACTGGATGCACTTCGAGTACAAAACGGACAATCTCTCTCGAAGTATCAGGGTTTCGAACGAGAACTCATCTCTTACAAAGGGATTTCATTTTTTTAAACTTATTTGAACTCCATACTTTTTGTGTGTTAAAAATGCACCATTCAAAGGCACATCACAAAATTTCAACAATTTCTCACTTCATTTGGTATATTTCATGCATTTACTTATTTTTTTTGAGCTAGTTGACCCTGAAATTGAAAAGCACTACAAATGAACCCTTAAAATGTTGAAAGTTGGCATGCTAGCATCATTTCACCCACATAGCATGTGTTAAAAAGTTGAGAGGGCTACGACAAAAACTGGATGCACTTCGTGTACAAAACGGACAATCTCTCTCGAAGTATCAGGGTTTCGAACGAGAACTCATCTCTTACAAAGGGATTTCATTTTTTGAACTTATTTGAACTCCATACTTTTTGTGTGTTCAAAATGCAGCATTCAAAGGCACATCACAAAATTTCAACAATTTCTGACTTCATTTGGTATATTTGTTGCATTTACTTTCTTTTTTTTGAGCTAGTTGACCCTGAAATTGAAAAGCACTACAAATGAACTCTGAAAATGTTGAAAGTTGGCATGCTATCATCATTTCACCCACATAGCATGTGTTAAAAAGTTGAGATGGCTACGACAAAAACAGGATGCACTTCGTGTACAAAACGGACAATCTCTCTCGAAGTAGTAGGGCTTCGAACGAGAACTCGTCTCTTACAGAGGGATTTCATTTTTTGAACTTATTTGAACTCCATACTTTTTGTGTGTTCAAAATGCACCATTCAAAGGCACATCACAAAATTTCAACAATTTCTGACTTCATTTGGTATATTTCTTGCATTTACTTATTTTTTTTGAGCTAGTTGACCCTGAAATTGAAAAGCACTACAAATGAACTCTGAAAATGTTGAAAGTTGGCATGCTATCATCATTTCACCCACATAGCATGTGTTAAAAAGTTGAGATGGCTACGACAAAAACTGGATGCACTCCGTGTACAAAACGGACAATCTCTCTCGAAGTTTCAGGGTTTCGAACGAGAACTCGTCTCTTACAAAGGGATTTCATTTTTTTGAACTTATTTGAACTCCATACTTTTTGTGTGCTCAAAATGCACCATCCAAAGGCACATCACAAAATTTCAACAATTTCTGACTTCATTTGGTATATTTCGTGCATTTACTTATTTTTTTTGAGCTAGTTCACCCTGAAAATGAAAAGCACTACAAATGAACTCTGAAAAGGTTGAAAGTTGGCATGCTATCATCATTTGACCCACATAGCATGTGTTAAAAAGTTGAGATGGCTACGACAAAAACTGGATGCACTTCGTGTACAAAACGGACAATCTCTCTTGAAGTATCAGGGTTTCGAACGACAACTCATCTCTTACAAAGGGATTTCATTTTTTTGAACTTGTTTGAACTCCATACTTTTTATGTGTTCAAAATGCACCATTCAAAGGCACATCACAAAATTTCAACAATTTCTGACTTCATTTGGTATATTTCGTGCATTTACTTTTTTTTTGAGCTAGTTGACCCTGAAATTGAAAAGCACTACAAATGAACTCTGAAAATGTTGAAAGTTGGCATGCTATCATCATTTCACCTAAATAGCATGTGTTAAAAAGTTCAGAGGGCTACGACAAAAACTGGATGCACTTCGTGTACAAAACGGACAATCTCTCTCGATGTATCACGGTTTCGAACGAGAACTCATCTCTTACAAAGGGATTTCATTTTTTTGAACTTATTTGAACTCCATAGTTTTTGTGTGTTCAAAATGCACCATTCAAAGGCACATCACAAAATTTCAACAATTTCTCACCTCATTTGGTATATTTCATGCATTTACTTATTTTTTTTGAGCTAGTTGACCCTGAAATTGAAAAGCACTACAAATGAACTCTGAAAATTTTGAAAGTTGGCATGCTATCATCATTTCACCCACAGAGCATGTGTTAAAAAGTTGAGAGGGCTACGACAAAAACTAGATGCACTTCGTGTACAAAACGGACAATCTCTCTCGATGTATCACGGTTTCGAACGAGAACTCATCTCTTACAAAGGGATTTCATTTTTTTGAGCTTATTTGAACTCCATACTTTTTGTGTGTTCAAAATGCACCATTCAAAGGCACATCACAAAATTTCAACAATTTCTCACTTCATTTGGTATATTTCATGGATTTACTTTTTTTTGAGCTAGTTGACCCTGAAATTGAAAAGCACTACAAATGAACTCTGAAAATGTTGAAAGTTGGCATGCTATCATCATTTCACCCACATAGCATGTGTTAAAAAGTTGAGAGGGCTACGACAAAAACTGGATGCACTTCGTGTACAAAACGGACAATCTCTTTCGAAGTATCAGGGTTTCGAACGAGAACTCATCTCTTACAAAGGGATTTCATTTTTTTAACTTATTTGAACTCCATACTTTTTGTCTGTTCAAAATGCACCATTCAAAGGCACATCACTAAATTTCAACAATTTCTGACTTCATTTGGTATATTTCGTGCATTTACTTATTTTTTTTGAGCTAGTTGACCCTGAAATTGAAAAGCACTACAAATGAACTCTGAAAATTTTGAAAGTTGGCATGCTATCATCATTTCACCCTCATAGCATGTGTTAATAAGTTGAGATGGCTACGACAAAAACTAGATGCACTTCGTGTACAAAACGGACAATCTCTCTCGAAGTATCAGGGTTTCGAACGAGAACTCATCTCTTACAAAGGGATTTCATTCTTTTGAACTTATTTGAACTCCATACTTTTAGTGTGTTCAAAATGCACCATTCAAAGGCACATCACAAAATTTCAACAATTTCTGACTTCATTTGGTATATTTCGTGGATTTACTTTTTTTTGAGCTAGTTGACCCTGAAATTGAAAAGCACTACAAATGAACTCTTAAAATGTTGAAAGTTGGCATGCTATCATCATTTCACCCACATAGCATGTGTCAAAAAGTTGAGAGGGCTACGACAAAAACTGGATGCACTTCGTGTACAAAACAGACAATCTCTCTCGAAGTATCAGGGTTTCGAACAAGAACTCATCTCTTACAAAGGGATTTCATTTTTTTAACTTATTTGAACTCCATACTTTTTTTGTGTTCAAAATGCACCATTCAAAGGCACATCACAAAATTTCAACAATTTCTGACTTCATTTGGTATATTTCTTGCATTTACTTATTTTTTTTGAGCTAGTTGACCCTGAAATTGAAAAGCACTACAAATGAACTCTGAAAATGTTGAAAGTTGGCATGCTATCATCATTTCACCCACATAGCATGTGTTAAAAAGTTGAGATGGCTACGACAAAAACTGGATGCACTTCGTGTACAAAACGGACAATCTCTCTCGAAGTATCAGTGTTTCGAACGAGAACTCATCTGTTACAAAGGGATTTCATTTTTTTGAACTTATTTGAACTCCATACTTTTTGTGTGTTCAAAATGCACCATTCAAAGGCACATCACAAAATTTCAACAATTTCTGACTTCATTTGGTATATTTCGTGCATTTACTTATTTTTTTTGAGCTAGTTGACCCTGAAATTGAAAAGCACTACAAATGAACTCTGAAAATGTTGAAAGTTGGCATGCTATCATCATTTCACCCAAATAGCATGTGTTAAAAAGGTCAGAGGGCTACGACAAAAACTGGATGCACTTCGTGTACAAAACGGACAATCTCTCTCGATGTATCACAGTTTCGAACGAGAACTCATCTCTTACAAAGGGATTTCATTTTTTTGAGCTTATTTGAACTCCATAATTTTTGTGTGTTCAAAATGCACCATTCAAAGGCACATCACAAAATTTCAACAATTTCTCACTTCATTTGGTATATTTCATGGATTGACTTTTTTTTGAGCTAGTTGACCCTGAAATTGAAAAGCACTACAAATGAACTCTGAAAATGTTGAAAGTTGGCATGCTATCATCATTTCACCCACATAGCATGTGTTAAAAAGTTGAGAGGGCTACGATAAAAACTGGATGCACTTCGTGTACAAAACGGACAATCTCTTTCGAAGTATCAGGGTTTCGTACGAGAACTCATCTCTTACAAAGGGATTTCATTTTTTTAACTTATTTGAACTCCATACTTTTTGTCTGTTCAAAATGCACCATTCAAAGGCACATCACTAAATTTCAACAATTTCTGACTTCATTTGGTATATTTCGTGCATTTACTTATTTTTTTTGAGCTAGTTGACCCTGAAATTGAAAAGCACTACAAATGAACTCTGAAAATTTTGAAAGTTGGCATGCTATCATCATTTCACCCTCATAGCATGTGTTAAAAAGTTGAGATGGCTACGACAAAAACTAGATGCACTTCGTGTACAAAACGGACAATCTCTCTCGAAGTATCAGGGTTTCGAACGAGAACTCATCTCTTACAAAGGGATTTCATTCTTTTGAACTTATTTGAACTCCATACTTTTTGTGTGTTCAAAATGCACCATTCAAAGGGACATCCCAAAATTTCAACAATTTCTGAATTCATTTGGTATATTTCGTGGATTTACTTTTTCTTTGAGCTAGTTGACCCTGAAATTGAAAAGCACTACCAATGAACTCTTAAAATGTTGAAAGTTGGCATGCTATCATCATTTCACCCACATAGCATGTGTTAAAAAGTTGAGAGGGCTACGACAAAAACTCGATGCACTTCGTGTACAAAACGGACAATCTCTCTCGAAGTATCAGGGTTTCGAACAAGAACTCATCTCTTACAAAGGGATTTCATTTTTTGAACTTATTTGAACTCCATACTTTTTGTGTGTTCAAAATGCACCATTCAAAGGCACATCACAAAATTTCAACAATTTCTGACTTCATTTGGTATATTTCGTGCATTTACGTATTTTTTTTGAGCTAATTGACCCTGAAATTGAAAAGCACTACAAATGAACTCTGAAAATTTTGAAAGTTGGCATGCTATCATCATTTCACCCTCATAGCATGTGTTAAAAAGTTGAGATGGCTACGACAAAAACTAGATGCACTTCGTGTACAAAACGGACAATCTCTCGAAGTATCAGGGTTCCGAACGAGAACTCATCTCTTACAAAGGGATTTCATTCTTTTGAACTTATTTGAACTCCATACTTTTTGTGTGTTCAAAATGCACCATTCAAAGGGACATCTCAAAATTTCAACAATTTCTGACTTCATTTGGTATATTTCGTGGATTTACTTTTTTTTTGAGCTAGTTGACCCTGAAATTGAAAAGCACTACAAATGAACTCTTAAAATGTTGAAAGTTGGCATGCTATCATCATTTCACCCACATAGCATGTGTTAAAAAGTTGAGAGGGCTACGACAAAAACTCGATGCACTTCGTGTACAAAACGGACACTCTCTCTCGAAGTATCAGGGTTTCGAACAAGAACTCATCTCTTACAAAGGGATTTCATTTTTTTAACTTATTTGAACTCCATACTTTTTGTCTGTTAAAAATGCACCATTCAAAGGCACATCACTAAATTTCAACAATTTCTGACTTCATTTGGTATATTTCGTGCATTTACTTATTTTTTTTGAGCTAGTTGACCCTGAAATTGAAAAGCACTACAAATAAACTCTGAAAATGTTGAAAGTTGGCATGCTATCATCATTTCACCCACATAGCATGTGTTAAAAAGTTGAGATGGCTACGACAAAAACAGGATGCACTTCGTGTACAAAACGGACAATCTCTCTCGAAGTTTCAGGGTTTCGAACGAGAACTCATCTCTTACAAAGGGATTTCATTTTTTTGAACTTATTTGAACTCCATACTTTTTGTGTGTTCAAAATGCACCATTCAAAGGCACATCCCAAAATTTCAACAATTTCTGACTTCATTTGGTATATTTCGTGGATTTACTTTTTTTGAGCTAGTTGCCCCTGAAATTGAAAAGCACTACAAATGAACTCTTAAAATGTTGAAAGTTGGCATGCTATCATCATTTCACCCACATAGCATGTGTTAAAAAGTTGAGAGGGCTACGACAAAAACTCGATGCACTTCGTGTACAAAACGGACAATCTCTCTCGAAGTATCAGGGTTTCGAACAAGAACTCATCTCTTAAAAAAGGAATTTCATTTTTTTTAACTTATTTGAACTCCATACTTTTTGTCTGTTCAAAATGCACCATTCAAAGGCACATCACTAAATTTCAACAATTTCTGATTTCATTTGGTATATTTCGTGCATTTACTTATTTTTTTTGAGCTAGTTGACCCTGAAATTGAAAATCACTACAAATGAACTCTGAAAATGTTGAAAGTTGGCATGCTATCATCATTTCACCTACATAGCATGTGTTAAAAAGTTGAGATGGCTACGACAAAAACAGGATGCACTTCGTGTACAAAACGGACAATCTCTCTCGAAGTTTCAGGGTTTCGAACGAGAACTCATCTCTTACAAAGGGATTTCATTTTTTTGAACTTATTTGAACTCCATACTTTTTGTGTGTTCAAAATGCACCATTCAAAGGCACATCACAGAATTTCAACAATTTCTGACTTCATTTGGTATATTTCGTGGATTTACTTTTTTTTTTGAGCTAGTTGACCCTGAAATTGAAAAGCACTACAAATGAACTCTGAAAATTTTGAAAGTTGGCATGCTATCATCATTTCACCAAAATAGCATGTGTTAAAAAGTTCAGAGGGCTACGATAAAAACTGGATGCACTTCGTGTACAAAACGGACAATCTCTCTCGATGTATCAGGGTTTCGAACGAGAACTCATCTCTTACAAAGGGATTTCATTCTTTTGAACTTATTTGAACTCCATACTTTTTGTGTGTTCAAAATGCACCATTCAAAGGGACATCCCAAAATTTCAACAATTTCTGAATTCATTTGGTATATTTCGTGGATTTACTTTTTTTGAGCTAGTTGACCCTGAAATTGAAAAGCACTACAAATGAACTCTTAAAATGTTGAAAGTTGGCATGCTATCATCATTTCACCCACATAGCATGTGTTAAAAAGTTGAGAGGGCTACGACAAAAACTGGATGCACTTCGTGTACAAAACGGACAATCTCTCTCGAAGTATCAGGGTTTCGAACGAGAACTCATCTCTTACAAAGGGATTTCATTTTTTTGAACTTGTTTGAACCCCCTTATTTTTCTGTGTTCAAAATACACTATTCAAGGCACATCACAAAATTTCAACAATTTCTGACTTCATTTGGTATATTTCGTGGATTTACTTATTTTTTTTGAGCTAGTTGACCCTGAAATTGAAAAGCACTACAAATGAACTCTGAAAATGTTGAAAGTTGGCATTCTATCATCATTTCACCCACATAGCATGTGTTAAAAAGTTGAGAGGGCTACGACAAAAACTGGATGCACTTCGTGTACAAAACGGACAATCTCTCTCGAAGTATCAGGGTTTCGAACGAGAACTCATCTCTTACAAAGGGATTTCATTTTTTTGAACTTATTTGAACTCCATACTTTTTGTGTGTTCAAAATGCACCATTCAAAGGCACATCACAAAATTTTAACAATTTCTGACTTCATTTGGTATATTTCGTCCATTTACTTATTTTTTTGAGCTAGTTCACCCTGAAAATGAAAAGCACTACAAATGAACTCTGAAAATGTTGAAAGTTTGCATGCTATCATCATTTCACCCACATAGCATGTGTTAAAAAGTTGAGAGGGCTACGACAAAAACTGGATGCACTTCGTGTACAAAACGGACAATCTCTGTCGAAGTATCAGGGTTTCGAACGAGAACTCATCTCTTACAAAGGGATTTCATTTTTTTTAACTTATTTGAACCCCCTTGTTTTTCTGTGTTCAAAATGCACCATTCAAAGGCACATCACAAAATTTCAACAATTTCTGACTTCATTTGGTATATTTCGTGCATTTACTTATTTTTTTTGAGCTAGTTGACCCTGAAATTGAAAAGCACTACAAATAAACTCTGAAATTGTTGAAAGTTGGCATGCTATCATCATTTCACCCACATAGCATGTGTTGAAAAGTTGAGATGGTGTGACATCCTCGACTTTTGCTACAGTAGTGATTGTAATTAAACTACAGTGATCAACCGCTAATGATGCCACGTCATGGAATTCCCATCACAGACCAGTGTGGATTCGCGTCTGTCCGGATCGATGATTTGAAAGCAAAGGGAAGCACTTTATCGGTTCATTACAAGTATTAAAAGGATATATATATAAAAGGAAAGTATTAAAGAAATAATAATGATAAAAGAAAGAAAGAAAACTGAAAGAAAGAAATAATAAAAAGGAAAAAGGTAAAACAAAATAAAACAAATCAAAAAAAAAAGGAACAAGCCCCCCCAACCGGCCCAGCTGGGCCAAAAAGGGCCCAACCGGCCAAACCCTAACCCCCCCTGGCGACCGGACCCCCTCCCCTCGCTACTCCCTCCCTTTCCCATGCCGCCGCCAGCCACCCCCCCTCGTGGGTGGGCCGCCTGTAGGTAGCCCCCTTTCCAACTCCTTGGCCGAAGTTGAGTCTAGTGTTTGAAAAACTTATTAACACTGATGTTGTGGCTTACGGGCCCACATCTCAATTGGGTGGTATTAGTATATTTTACTCCTTTCCTATACTCTGGGCTCTACTTTCTCTTCTCTTTCGGGTCAAAGATTTTACTAACTCTAACATTAGGTTCTCGAATCACATCAATCCGGAGCGCTGGACTATCTACTCTTTTTCTCCTGAATATGTATTACACACACTGTCATTGACATCCGTCAATCTTATTTTCAGATGCGTCCCGCAAGACAGCACGTGCGCCTGACACAGGCCACCGAGACGACTGGGTTCCCGGCCATTTTGGTCGATCTCCTGACTAGGCTGGGATATCGCTGGTACCCCGAGTACACTTTGTTCGAGGATTTCCGCGAGTACAACCAGTGCCAGTACCAGGCTGAGGTTCGCATCTTCGACCAGAGGGGCGGCGAGACCCTCGAGCGCCACGTGTTCTTTGGTATTGGAGTGTCGGTCGAGATGGCCGTCCATGATGCGGCCTACATCGCCATCACCCGTCTCCTTGGAGCGTACCCTCACCTGGAGGAGAGCCCTTTCAGATACATCCCGCATACTCCTACTGGGGATGAGACTGGGTCTGATCTCACTCCCTACGCTTCTGACGTTCGAGAGCGCAGCGACCGTTCCTATGTCGATGTCTGCGCCCCCTACGTGACGCGTCGCTACGACGCGCGGATTCTGGTGCAGTACACTGAGGCAATGGATCGTGCTTTCCGAGCTCTGACTGTGGAGTTGTATGCTACGCGCGCTCGTCTTTACGACGCGTTGACCGAGCTGCAGCCATCACACTGTCCGAGGGTTCCACCTATGCGCATCCGCGAGCCGAGCAGGACAGAGCTACCATCAGCTCTCGAGTGGACTCATGTTGGGGGTAGAACCCCTGCACTTGGACCTCAGCTGCTCGACTGGATGCGGTACCCTCACCAGAGTCACAACGGGACACAGGGTCCTGTCCCTACCTTCTATCACCGCCAGCTACCAGGATTCGATCGTCCTCTCCGACGTTGATGTAGCCTTATCGCTACATCTCGTTGTGGTACTCTTCCACCGCGTGCCTGCGCGCCGCCTAGTGAGTCCAGGGTATCGTCAAATGCGTCCGGGCTATCGCCAAATTTCGAGTTTTTAATCGTTAGTCTGTAATCGAACTTATGTATGGGTCTGTATGTCGAACTCAACTACTATGGAGTATCTATCGCATTTCCCTTTCATTATGCTTGATTACGTCATGAATGCGTGCGATGCCTTTCAATTACTTTAAGCTAAACTACCCATGCTAAATATTAACAGGATGGTTAGACCAGTTGGCCGCCCGCGTGGCCCTACGAACGATGCACCACCCCCGCCTCGTGAGTATATGGCGGGGATGATCCAACAGTTTGAGCTGAACCGCCAGTTTATGCAAGGGCTCATGGATCAGTTTCAAAGGCCGAACATGAACCAACCGCAAGGCGTGACACTGCAAGACTTCTGCCGTCTCAACCCTGCGATCTACCGCAGCTCAACTCAGCCTCTAGATGCTGATGAC
Organism: Hordeum vulgare subsp. vulgare; assembly: GCF_904849725.1. Classification (NCBI taxonomy): domain Eukaryota; kingdom Viridiplantae; phylum Streptophyta; class Magnoliopsida; order Poales; family Poaceae; genus Hordeum; species Hordeum vulgare. Next base: position 18,448,181 of record NC_058518.1, read on the forward strand.
TGGCTCCGTGACATTTCCTATGAGCTAGAGTCTGCCAATGTGCCCCTGGCGAGCTATGTCAACTTTGCCGCCTACTTTCTGAAGGGTCCCGCTGCTCAATGGTGGGACAGCCACAGGCGCTCTCAGCCCGATGGAACTATCATCACTTGGGCAGAGTTCAAGGCTGCTTTCCATGCTCGATACATTCCCCAGGGAATCATGGATCGGAAGAAGCGTGAGTTCCGCAACTTGGTCCAGGGCAACAAGACTGTGGATGCTTATCAGCGGGAATTTCTGGAATTATCTCGCTATGCTGAAGAAGACATTGCGACTGACGCATGCAGGCAGGAGAAGTTCCGTGAAGGCCTCCACCCTGATATCAAGCTGACACTCCTCGTTCAGGACTATGCTGATTTCGCCACCCTGGTGAACAAGGCTATTCAGGTTGAGACTGGTCTGCAGGAATACAAAGATAGCAGCAAGCGCAACCGTGACATGGGCTCATCTTCGGGCTCATCTGCACAGAAGCAGAAGATCTGGATTCCCAACAACATGTACCATGCACCTGCTCCTACTCCGAGACCGTCCTATGCTGCACCTCGCCTGCCTCCTCCACTACCTAGGCAGCCGAGGCTTCCAGCTCCACCACCTCGAGTTCCTCCTTCCCGTCCTGAGGACGGGCTGTGCTTCAAGTGTGGCCGTCCAGGTCACCGTGCTAGAGACTGCAGGAAGAATCCGAATCAGCTGGCACTTCCCGCAACTGGCCGTGGCAACAACCAGAACCGCAACTTCAACGCTAAGCCTGCTTATGTTCGTGGTCAGGCGAACAACATTGATATGGGTCAACCTCAAGACCAGCCTGCTACCGTGATGGGTACACTTGTCGTTAACTCAGTACCTGCTTCTGTATTGTTTGATACAGGAGCATCGCATTCCTTTATGTCGGAAAATTTTGCATACATGCATGACATTAGGAGCGAAGAGATGAACATCCCGATAGTGGTAAACACCCCTGGGGGCGAATGCCGAACCTCTGTGGTTTGCCCCCATGTTCCAGTTGAAATTGAAGGATTAGAATTCCTTGCCAACCCCATCCTACTAAAGTCATCCAACATTGACCTCATATTGGGGATGGACTGGTTGAAAGCTCATACGGCATCGATCGTTTGTGCCACCAAGACCGTCCACCTCCTACACCCTTCAGATGAACTAGTAAGCTACCATGCTCATCTCGTCCGTAATGCTGAGGCACGGCTGTATGTTTTGAATGCATTAAATGCGTTGCCTCTGGAAGGGATTGAAAACATTCCAGTGGTCCGAGAATTTCAAGATGTCTTTCCAGAAGAACTTCCGGGGATTCCCCCTGCTCGAGCTGTCGAGTTTGTCATTGACTTGGTACCCGGTACCACTCCTATTGCCAAGCGTCCTTATAAAATGCCACCAAATGAACTCCTTGAACTTAAGCAAGAAATTGACAACTCGCTCCGTCTGGGTTTCATTCGTCCGAGTTCCTCTGCTTGGGGAGCACCTTCTCTCTTTGTTAAGGAGAAGGATGGGACAAATCGATTGGTTCAAGACTATCGTCCTATCAACCAGGCCACTATTCAGAACAAATATCCTCTCCCTCGGATAAATGATTTGTATGATCAACTTGCTGGTTCCACCGTTTTCTCTAAGCTCGACCTGAGATTGGGATACCACCAGATCCGTGTTCGCAAGGAGGATATTCCAAAGACCGCCTTTGTTACTCGATATGGATCATACGAGTACACCGTCATGTCCTTCGGCTTAACCAATGCACCGGCAACCTTCTCTCGATTGATGAATTATATATTCATGGACTACCTCGACAAATTTGTCGTGGTATATCTGGATGATATTCTGGTATTTTCGAAGAACAAAGAAGAGCATGCTGAGCATCTTCGTCTTGTACTAGATAAGCTTCGGGAGCATAAACTCTATGCGAAGTATTCCAAATGTGAGTTCTGGCTAGACGAAGTGACTTACCTTGGTCATGTGATTTCCAAGGATGGTATTGCGGTCAACCCCGAACGAATTCAAGCTATTCTTGACTGGACTCCCCCGAAGAATGTCAAGCAAGTCAGAAGCTTTCTCGGACTCGCCAGCTATTGCCGTCGATTCGTCGAGAACTTCTCCAAGACTGCGAAGCCCTTAACCAACCTGCTTCACAAAGGTGTTAAGTATGAATGGACTGATAAATGTCAGGAAAGTTTCCAGGCACTCAAGGACAAACTGACGTCCGCTCCAGTACTTGCTCCTCCAGATACGAAAAGGGATTTCGTCATATACTGTGATGCTTCTCGTCAAGGAATAGGTTGTGTCCTAATGCAGGATCGCAAGGTGATCGCTTATGCTTCACGTCAACTGCGTGCTCATGAAGAGAACTACCCGGTTCATGATCTCGAGCTTGCCGCAGTCATTCATGCATTGAAGGAATGGCGACAATACCTTGTCGGTAATCGCTGTGAAATCTACACCGACCATCAAAGTTTGAAGTACTTGTTCACCCAACCGGAGCTGAACCTGCGTCAACAAAGATGGATGGAGCGTATAGCAGATTTTGACTGTAGTATATCATATACCCCTGGCAAGGCTAACGTAATGGCTGATGCCTTAAGTCGCAAGTCATACTGCAACCACCTCCAGGTTCATCAGGTTCACGATCGTCTGCAAGAGGAATTCCGTAAGCTGAACCTCCACATTGTTCCTCAGGGTTACCTTGTTCCGCCTCCTGAAGAGTATCAAAAGATGAACCTTCGTGTTGTTAATCAGGGTTCCCTCAGTAACCTAGTGGTTGAACCAGATCTTGTGAGCTCCATAAAGAATATACAAGACTTTGACGATGATGTCGACAGGATTAACAGCTATATTGCAAAGGGTAAACCCTCCTTTTTCACTGTTGATGAAGGTGGCGCCTTGTATTTCAAGGGTCGCCTATTCGTCCCAAATAAGAAGGAAAATCTCAGGATGACTGGGAAGGTGATGGAAGAAGCTCATGACACACCATTGTCTATTCACCCGGGTAGTACCAAGATGTACCAAGACATCCGGCAAAGATTCTGGTGGCCCAATATGAAACAAGACATTGCACGCTATGTGGCAGAATGTGATATATGCCGGCGTATCAAAGCAGAACACCAAAAGCCTGCTGGAACTCTGCAACCTATCTCTATTCCCGAGTGGAAATGGGACCACGTTGAAATGGACTTTGTCACTGGTTTTCCCAGGTCTCAGAAAGGTAATGATGCTATTCTTGTCGTCATTGATCGACTGTCCAAAGTGGCACATTTCCTAGCCGTCAAGGAAACGATTAATGCTAGTCAACTGGCAGATCTTTATATATCAAGAGTTGTTTCACTTCACGGTATTCCGTTGGTAATCAGTTCGGACCGTGGCAGCTTGTTCACTTCAAAATTCAGGGAAAGTTTTCAGAAGGCTATGGGGATTCATCTGTCCTTCAGCACTGCATTTCATCCTCAATCCCAGGGACAAGTTGAACGAGTCAACCAAATTCTCGAGGACATGCTTCGAGCTTGTGTCATTTCTTTCGGTAAGAAATGGGAGGAATCTCTCCCGTATGCCGAGTTCTCTTACAACAATAGCTATCAAGCTAGTCTGAAGATGGCCCCTTTCGAAGTAATGTATGGGCGAAGGTGTCGAACTCCTCTGAATTGGTCAGAAACTGGGGAACGATCACTCTTCGGTCCGGATATTATTCAACATGCCGAAGATCAAGTCCGCATTATTCATGAGAATCTGAAGGCTGCTCAGTCTCGTCAGAAGAGTCAGTATGACCGTCATCATCAAGATATGGTCTATCAACCGGGCGAAAAGGCTTATCTCCGTGTCACACCAATGAGAGGTGCACACCGTTTCGGAATCAAGGGCAAGTTAGCTCCTCGTTATATTGGTCCTTTCACTGTTCTCGAAAGGCGTGGAAGAGTGGCTTATCAATTGGAACTGCCGGCGAACCTTTCTCAGGTTCACGATGTCTTCCATGTTTCTCAGCTCCGTCGCTGCTTCAAGGACCCTATTCGAGCAGTGGATCACGATATGCTTGAACTACAACAAGACCTCTCTTATAAAGAGCATCCGGTCCGCATTCTCGACCAAGCTGAACGTAAGACTCGTCGCAAGGTCACTAAGTTCCTTAAGGTGCAGTGGTCAAATCACTCTGAAGATGAAGCCACTTGGGAACGCGAGGATCATCTTCGTGAAGAATACCCCGGACTCTTTCCCTCTACCTCTTAATTCTCGGGACGAGAATCCTTGTTAGTAGGGGAGAATTGTGACATCCTCGACTTTTGCTACAGTAGTGATTGTAATTAAGCTACAGTAATCAACCGCTAATGATGCCACGTCATCGAATTCCCATCACAGACCAGCGTGGATTCGCGTCTGTCCGGATCGATGATTTGAAAGCAAAGGGAAGCACTTTATCGGTTCATTACAAGTATTAAAAGGATATATATATGAAAGGAAAGTATTAAAGAAATAATAATGATAAAAGAAAGAAAGAAAACTGAAAGAAAGAAATAATAAAAAGGAAAAAGGTAAAACAAAATAAAACAAATCAAAAAAAAAGGAACAACCCCCCCCCCAACCGGCCCAGCTGGGCCAAAAAGGGCCCAACCGGCCAAACCCTTACCCCCCCCCTGGCGACCAGACCCCCTCCCCTCGCTACTCCCTCCCTTTCCCACGCCGCCGCCAGCCACCCCCCCTCGTGGGGGGCCCCCACCCCACGATGCCAGCCCCCCCCCCCCCGCGCCTCCTGCCCCCCACGAACCTCTCCTCCCCACCGACACTCCCTCCCCGACGAACCGAGCCAGATCCCATCCCGTCACCCCCCTCCTCTCCACCTCGCCTCCTCCCTCCCAAATCCTTCCCGCCGGCGGCCTTCCCCCCCCCCCCCCTCACCTCCCGGCGGCCCTCCCCTGCCTCCCGCCGGCGAGCTTCCCCACCGAGCCTCCTTCCTCCCTCCACCGAGCCTCCTCCTCCCGCCGGCGGCCCCCCACCTCGCGGCTTCCCTCTCCCGGCCGGCGAGCCCCTCCCCTCTACCGGCCGGCGAGCGCCCCCTCACCTCGGTCGGCACCCCTCCAACCTCGCCGGCCTACCAACAGCCCCGGCCCCCGTCGGCCATCTCCCGCTCGGTCCGGGAGGGAGCGGGCAAGGGAGACGCCATCATCTCGCCGGATCCGACCGGCCCCCCCTCGCCGGCACGTCACCACCACCGTCACCGTCACCGCCTCCACGCCGTCTCCACCGTCACCTTCATGCGAACTCCGGCTTCACCGGGCCGTCACGTCACTGTCGGTGAGCCCCTCCTCGGGCTCCTCCCACCGTGTCGATCTCCTCGCCGTCCCGGTTCCGTTCCGGCAAACGGGGCCTCGAACCGTCGACGGTGGACTCCGGTAGGAGGATTTGAAGTTTAGGTTCTTCTAGGTGGAGTTGGAGCAAAGTGAGTTCTCTGTCTCTCTGTTAGCAGAGAGAGAGATGAGAGTTTTGAGAGAAAAAAATAATAAAAACAAATGTTGTATTCCGTATGTATGTATGTATGTATTCGATACCCGTATTATGTATGTATTTGCATATATAGGCATGTGGAGAGATACGACATTTGTATGTTTATTTATTTGTGATTTAAAATGTGTATTTGGCCTTAGGTCACTTACCGGTGGGGCCAATGCACCCGCTGTCTATGACAGGGAGGCCCCACGCGATAATTAAAAATAATGTTTTTCTTAAATAAATAAATAAATAGATATATTAGTTAAAATAATTAATTAACATAAGTAGAGTATGACACGTGGGTCCCTCTTTGAATTAATCTGATTAATAAATACTTAATCTTAAATAAAACTTGTGCCTATGACGTTCGGGACCCGCTGGTCAGTTGACCGGTCAAATGTTGATGTCAGCATGACATCGCGATGATGTCATAATAGGATTTTATTAAATCATTTAAATCTGTTTTTTAATTCCTAAATAATTAATAAAACTTTGAAAGTTAATATTAAATAATCCGTAAGTCAGATCGAATTAATTTCAACATGAAAGTTGATCAGCAAAGCGAGACGAACCCGGATACACGGTCCATTGGTCTGTCACGCGTCCCTAGCATAGCAAACATGGAACTTTTCCATCGTTTCCAGTATAACCGGTAGTAGCCCGAGACCCGGAAAATATCGTCAGATATTCTTCCGACCCGTCTATGACGGATGTTGCTGCGTTAGCTCATGTCTAGCCTGCATCTTTTCATGTCATGCTCTGTGTTGCATCGGTGCTATTATTTATTGTTTCTTCCCCCTCTTCTTACCAGTAGACCCCGAGACTGACGCTGCTGCCGGGTACATCTCCGACCCTGCCGATCAGTCCTTTGCCGCAGAGCAGCAAGGCAAGCAAACTCCCCTTGATCATTCCTATATCGCCTATGTCTTTTCTTCCTACTGCTTGCATTAGTATTTTGCTACAGTTGTAATTAGCTCCTATATCTAATGCATAGCCTGTTTTTGATGAACTGCTACTTTCACTCCTGTACTTCTAATATGCTTAGTATAGGTGGAGCAGTCATCCCCTCTGACCCCGTAGCTCAGTTGCCCCGCTTGTTTTCAAATCTCGATCTCTGATCGACGAGCCAGACCCGACACAACACGTTCACCCCCTTCGTTGTACGACGCTACAGGGATACTGTCGGGTACCGAGGGTGACACCTCGCTAAGTACTCCTGATGATATCTCTGTAGTATAGCTAGTCGGTCGTGGTTATCGAGGGTGATTCCTCTTTCACCATTCCCGATGACGCCTCTGTCGTGCAACCCCGCGAGTGTGGGACCCCCGAGGGTGATTCCTCTAAGCTCACCTTGACGGGTACATCGTTCGGGATCCAACGAGGGTGATACCTCGGATTCCCCCCGATGTTACGACCACACAGTTACTCGACCATGTTACTGGGATCATTGGTGATTAGTTGTAAGCCGGGTGGATTCCCGCGAGACTGTGTTGCTGGCCTAATTAAAATGCTAATGGATTTGGGTATTTGATCTGGGTTGGTCGGAGACCTTTTCGCAGTAACCGGCTACGCGGGAAGAATTATGGGTACTCGGCGTCGCGGTATCAGCCGAAGCTTTTCAGATGCCAGCGGTGTAGCGGCGCGCGCCCGAGTGGTCCCGAGATGCATCGCGCTTGTGATTAAGGGATGCTAGGACTCACGTCGGCCGCCCACTCCACGTGCAGGAGCGTGAAGGGGAACTAGGCCCATGAACCCTTTGCGCTTAGGATTTAGACCGGCGGGCTGGCCTCTCTGATTAGTCTTAGGTGGGGCTGCGACGTGTCGATATTCCGAGGTCGGGCAGGACCCAGAAAAGTATGTCCGGCCAGAGTGTTATCGAGCGTGACGGGACATGTGGTGCACCCCTGCAGGGATGGAAATTAACTATTCGGATAGCCGTGTCCACGGTTACAGGACGACTTGGAGTTGTGCCCCGATCTTCTACAACTACAATTGTTACTTAACTGGATTTAGTTTGCCTCGGGATTGCTTCCTCGCAGGGAGTCGAGGGAGGATCTTTAGGCGTGACCTCACTTTAATATTGCTGCAACAATATGACTATTATTGTGTTACCCCTGTTCTACTCTCGTCTATTGCTGCAAGACCCTGGAGATGCTAGTCTTCGATAGGACTAGGCCTTCTCTCTCTATTCTCGCATTGCTGCAGTCAGTCCACATATAACCCCCCCTTCTTTGATACTGATGCATAATTAGAATAGTTCTGATGTAAGACTTGCGAGTACTTTGGATGAGTACTCACCGCTGCTTTGCTCCCCCTTGTCCCCTTGATCCGTTTGCTGCGACCAGATGATGAAGCCCAGGAGATGGAGGTCCCCGCCGCCGACGACTGCTAACCCGACGGTGCCTACTACTACGTGGAGGCCGCTGATGATCAGGAGTAGTTAGGAGGTTCCCATGCAGGAGGCCTCGCCTCGTTCGATCGTTGTATCTTTTGTGCTAGCCTTCTCTAAGGCACCCCATGTTTTATGTCTGTACTCAGATATTTGTTGCTTCCGCTGACTCGTGTGTTTATCGAGCTTTCGTATTCTAGCCCTCGAGGCCCCTGGCTTGTAATATGAAGCTGATGTTATTTTATTTGTGTCTAGAGTTGTGTTGTGATATCTCCCCGTGAGTCCTTGGGTTTGATCGTACGCATTTGCGTGTATGATTAGCGTACGATTAAAACGAGGGCGTCACAGATGGCTACGACAAAAACTGGATGCACTTCGTGTACAAAACGGACAATCTCTCTCGAAGTATCAGGGTTTCGAACGAGAAGTCATCTCTTACAAAGGGATTTCATTTTTTTGAACTTATTTGAACTCCATACTTTTTGTGTGTTCAAAATGCACCATTCAAAGGCACATCACAAAATTTTAACAATTTCTGACTTCATTTGGTATATTTCGTCCATTTACTTTTTTTTGAGCTAGTTCACCCTGAAAATGAAAAGCACTACAAATGAACTCTCAAAATGTTGAAAGTTGGCATGCTATCATCATTTCACCCACATAGCATGTGTTAAAAAGTTGAGAGGGCTACGACAAAAACTGGATGCACTCCGTGTACAAAACGGACAATCTCTCTCGAAGTATCAGGGTTTCGAACGAGAACTCATCTCTTACAAAGGGATTTCATTTTTTTCAACTTGTTTGAACCCCCTTGTTTTTCTGTGTTCAAAATGCACTATTCAAGGCACATCACAAAATTTCAACAATTTCTGACTTCATTTGGTATATTTCGTGGATTTACTTATTTTTTTTGAGCTAGTTGACCCTGAAATTGAAAAGCACTACAAATGAACTCTAAAAATGTTCAAAGTTGGCATTCTATCATCATTTCACCCACATAGCATGTGTTAAAAAGTTGAGAGGGCTACGACAAAAACTGGATGCACTTCGTGTACAAAACGGACAATCTCTCTCGAAGTATCAGCGTTTCGAACGAGAACTCATCTCTTACAAAGGGATTTCACTTTTTTTAACTTATTCGAACTCCATAGTTTTTGTGTGTTCAAAATGCACCATTCAAAGGCACATCACAAAATTTCAACAATTTCTGACTTCATTTGGTATATTTCGTCCATTTACTTATTTTTTTTGAGCTAGTTCACCCTGAAAATGAAAAGCACTACAAATGAACTCTGAAAATGTTGAAAGTTGGCATGCTATCATCATTTCACCCACATAGCATGTGTGAAAAAGTTGAGAGGGCTACGACAAAAACTGGATGCACTTCGTGTACAAAACGGACATTCTCTCTCGAAGTATCAGGGTTTCGAACGAGAACTCATCTCTTACAAAGGGATTTCATTTTTTTGAACTTATTTGAACTCCATACTTTTTGTGTGTTCAAAATGCACCATTCAAAGGCACATCACAAAATTTCAACAATTTCTGACTTCATTTGGTATATTTCGTGGATTTACTTTTTTTTTGAGCTAGTTGACCCTGAAATTGAAAAGCACTACAAATGAACTCTTAAAATGTTGAAAGTTGGCATTCTATCATCAATTCACCCACATAGCATGTGTTAAAAAGTTGAGAGGGCTACGACAAAAACTGGATGCACTTCGTGTACAAAACGGACAATCTCTCTCGAAGTATCAGGGTTTCGAATGAGAACTCATCTCTTACAAAGGGATTTCATTTTTTTAACTTATTTGAACTCCATACTTTTTGTGTGTTCAAAATGCACCATTCAAAGGCACATCACAATATTTCAACAATTTCTGACTTCATTTGGTATATTTCTTGCATTTACTTATTTTTTTTGAGCTAGTTGACCCTGAAATTGAAAAGCACTACAAATGAACTCTGAAAATGTTGAAAGTTGGCATGCTATCATAATTTCACCCACATAGCATGTGTTAAAAAGTTGAGATGGCTACGACAAAAACTGGATGCACTTCGTGTACAAAACGGACAATCTCTATCGAAGTTTCAGGGTTTCGAACGAGAACTCATCTCTTACAAAGGGATTTCATTTTTTTGAACTTATTTGAACTCCATACTTTTTCTGTGTTCAAAATGCACCATTCAAAGGCACATCACAAAATATCAACAATTTCTGACTTCATTTGGTATATTTCGTGCATTTACTTTTTTTTTTGAGCTAGTTCACCCTGAAAATGAAAAGCACTACAAATGAACTCTGAAAATGTTGAAAGTTGGCATGCTATAATCATTTCACCCACATAGCATGTGTTAAAAAGTTGAGAGGGCTACGACAAAAACTGGATGCACTTCGTGTACAAAACGGACAATCTCTCTCAAAGTATCAGGTTTCGAACGAGAACTCATCTCTTACAAAGGGATTTCATTTTTTTTAACTTATTTGAACCCCTTGTTTTTCTGTGTTCAAAATGCACCATTCAAAGGCACATCACAAATTTCAACAATTTCTGACTTCATTTGGTATATTTCGTGCATTTACTTATTTTTTTTGAGCTAGTTGACCCTGAAATTGAAAAGCACTACAAATAAACTCTGAAAATGTTGAAAGTTGGCATGCTATCATCATTTCACCCACATAGCATGTGTTGAAAAGTTGAGATGGCTACGACAAAAACTGGATGCACTTCGTGTACAAAACGGACAATCTCTCTCGAAGTATCAGGGTTTCGAACGAGAAGTCATCTCTTACAAAGGGATTTCATTTTTTTGAACTTATTTGAACTCCATACTTTTTGTGTGTTGAAAATGCACCATTCAAAGGCACATCACAAAATTTCAACAATTTCTGACTTCATTTGGTATATTTCTTGCATTTACTTATTTTTTTGAGCTAGTTTACCCTGAAATTGAAAAGCACTACAAATGAACTCTTAAAATGTTGAAAGCTGGCATGCTATCATCATTTCACCCACATAGCATGTGTTAAAAAGTTGAGAGGGCTACGACAAAAACTGGATGCACTTCGTGTACAAAACGGACAATCTCTCTCGAAGTATCACGGTTTCGAACGAGAACTCATCTCTTACAAAGGGATTTCATTTTTTTGAACTTATTTGAACTCCATACTTTTTGTGTGTTCAAAATGCACCATTCAAAGGCACATCACAAAATTTCAACAATTTCTGACTTCATTTGGTATATTTCGTGCATTTACTTATTTTTTTTGAGCTAGTTGACCCTGAAATTGAAAAGCACTACAAATGAACTCTGAAAATATTGAAAGTTGGCATGCTATCATCATTTCACCCACATAGCATGTGTCAAAAAGTTGAGAGGGCTACGACAAAAACTGGATGCACTTCGTGTACAAAACGGACATTCTCTCTCGAAGTATCAGGGTTTCGAACGAGAACTCATCTCTTACAAAGGGATTTCATTTTTTTGAACTTATTTGAACTCCATACTTTTTGTGTGTTCAAAATGCACCATTCAAAGGCACATCACAAAATTTGAACAATTTCGGACTTCATTTGGTATATTTCGTGGATTTACTTTCTTTTTGAGCTAGTTGACCCTGAAATTGAAAAGCACTACAAATGAACTCTTAAAATGTTGAAAGTTGGCATTCTATCATCAATTCACCCACATAGCATGTGTTTAAAAGTTGAGAGGGTGGCGACAAAAACTGGATGCACTTCGTGTACAAAACGGACAATCTCTCTCGAAGTATCAGGGTTTCGAATGAGAACTCATCTCTTACAAAGGGATTTCATTTTTTTAACTTATTTGAACTCCATACATTTTGTGTGTTCAAAATGCACCATTCAAAGGCACATCACAATATTTCAACAATTTCTGACTTCATTTGGTATATTTCTTGCATTTACTTATTTTTTTTGAGCTAGTTGACCCTGAAATTGAAAAGCACTACAAATGAACTCTGAAAATGTTGAAAGTTGGCATGCTATCATCATTTCACCCACATAGCATGTGTTAAAAAGTTGAGATGGCTACGACAAAAACTGGATGCTCTTCGTGTACAAAACGGACAATCTCTCTCGAAGTTTCAGGGTTTCGAACGAGAACTCATCTCTTACAAAGGGATTTCATTTTTTTGAACTTATTTGAACTCCATACTTTTTCTGTGTTGAAAATGCACCATTCAAAGGCACATCACAAAATATCAACAATTTCTGACTTCATTTGGTATATTTCGTGCATTTAGTTATTTTTTTTGAGCTAGTTCACCCTGAAAATGAAAAGCACTACAAATGAACTCTGAAAATGGTGAAAGTTGGCATGCTATCATCATTTCACCCACATAGCATGTGTTAAAAAGTTGAGAGGGCTACGACAAAAACTGGATGCACTTCGTGTACAAAACGGACAATCTCTCTCGAAGTATCAGGTTTCGAACGAGAACTCATCTCTTACAAAGGGATTTCATTTTTTTTAACTTATTTGAACCCCTTGTTTTTCTGTGTTCAAAATGCACCATTCAAAGGCACATCACAAAATTTCAACAATTTCTGACTTCATTTGGTATATTTCGTGCATTTACTTATTTTTTTTGAGCTAGTTGACCCTGAAATTGAAAAGCACTACAAATAAACTCTGAAAATGTTGAAAGTTGGCATGCTATCATCATTTCAACCACATAGCATGTGTTGAAAAGTTGAGATGGCTACGACAAAAACTGGATGCACTTCGTGTACAAAACGGACAATCTCTCTCGAAGTATCAGGGTTTCGAACGAGAAGTCATCTCTTACAAAGGGATTTCATTTTTTTGAACTTATTTGAACTCCATACTTTTTGTGTGTTCAAAATGCACCATTCAAAGGCACATCACAAAATTTCAACAATTTCTGACTTCATTTGGTATATTTCGTGGATTTACTTTTTTTGAGCTAGTTGACCCTGAAATTGAAAAGCATTACAAATGAACTCTTAAAATGTTGAAAGTTGGCATGCTATCATCATTTCACCCACATAGCATGTGTTAAAAAGTTGAGAGGGCTACGACAAAAACTGGATGCACTTCGTGTACAAAACGGACACCCTCTCTCGAAATATCAGGGTTTCGAACAAGAACTCATCTCTTACAAAGGGATTTCATTTTTTTAACTTATTTGAACTCAATAGTTTTTGTGTGTTCAAAATGCACCATTCAAAGGCACATCACAAAATTTCAACAATTTCTGACTTCATTTGGTATATTTCTTGCATTTACTTTTTTTTTTTGAGCTAGTTGACCCTGAAATTGAAAAGCACTACAAATGAACTCTTAAAATGTTGAAATTTGGCATGCTATCATCATTTCACCCACATAGCATGTGTTAAAAAGTTGAGAGGGCTACGACAAAAACTGGATGCACTTCGTGTACAAAACGGACAATCTCTCTCGAAGTATCAGGGTTTCGAACGAGAACTCATCTCTTACAAAGGGATTTCATTTTTTTGAACTTATTTGAACTCCATACTTTTTGTGTGTTCAAAATGCACCGTTCAAAGGCACATCACAAAATTTCAACAATTTCTGACTTCATTTGGTATATTTCGTGGATTTACTTTTTTTTTGAGCTAGTTGACCCTGAAATTGAAAAGCACTACAAATGAACTCTTAAAATGTTGAAAGTTGGCATTCTATCATCAATTCACCCACATAGCATGTGTTAAAAAGTTGAGAGGGCTATGACAAAAACTGGATGCACTTCGTGTACAAAACGGACAATCTCTCTCGAAGTATCAGGGTTTCTTGCATTTACTTATTTTTTTTGAGCTAGTTGACCCTGAAATATAAAAGCACTACAAATGAACTCTGAAAATGTTGAAAGTTGGCATGCTATCATAATTTCACCCACATAGCATGTGTTAAAAAGTTGAGATGGCTACGACAAAAACTGGATGCACTTCGTGTACAAAACTGACAATCTCTCTCGAAGTTTCAGGGTTTCGAACGAGAACTCATCTCTTACAAAGGGATTTCATTTTTTTGAACTTATTTGAACTCCATACTTTTTCTGTGTTTAAAATGCACCATTCAAAGGCACATCACAAAATATCAACAATTTCTGACTTCATTTGGTATATTTCGTGCATTTACTTATTTTTTTGAGCTAGTTCACCCTGAAAATGAAAAGCACTAGAAATGAACTCTGAAAATGTTGAAAGTTGGCATGCTATCATCATTTCACCCACATAGCATGTGTTAAAAAGTTGAGAGGCCTACGACAAAAACTGGATGCACTTCGTGTACAAAACGGACAATCTCTCTCGAAGTATCAGGTTTCGAACGAGAACTCATCTCTTACAAAGGGATTTCATTTTTTTAAACTTATTTGAACCCCTTGTTTTTCTGTGTTCAAAATGCACCATTCAAAGGCACATCACAAAATTTCAACAATTTCTGACTTCATTTGGTATATTTCATGCATTTACTTATTTTTTTTGAGCTAGTTGACCCTGAAATTGAAAAGCACTACAAATAAACTCTGAAAATGTTGAAAGTTGGCATGCTATCATCATTTTACCCATATAGCATGTGTTGAAAAGTTGAGATGGCTACGACAAAAACTGGATGCACTTCGTGTACAAAACGGACAATCTCTCTCGAAGTATCAGGGTTTCGAACGAGAAGTCATCTCTTACAAAGGGATTTCATTTTTTTGAACTTATTTGAACTCCATAATTTTTGTGTGTTCAAAATGCACCATTCAAAGGCACATCACAAAATTTCAACAATTTCTGACTTCATTTGGTATATTTCGTGGATTTACTTTTTTTGAGCTAGTTGACCCTGAAATTGAAAAGCATTACAAATGAACTCTTAAAATGTTGAAAGTTGGCATGCTATCATCATTTCACCCACATAGCATGTGTTAAAAAGTTGAGAGGGCTACGACAAAAACTGGATGCACTTCGTGTACAAAACGGACACCCTCTCTCGAAATATGAGGGTTTCGAACAAGAACTCATCTCTTACAAAGGGATTTCATTTTTTTAACTTATTTGAACTCAATACTTTTTGTGTGTTCAAAATGCACCATTCAAAGGCACATCACAAAATTTCAACAATTTCTGACTTCATTTGGTATATTTCTTGCATTTACTTATTTTTTTTTGAGCTAGTTGACCCTGAAATTGAAAAGCACTACAAATGAACTCTTAAAATGTTGAAATTTGGCATGCTATCATCATTTCACCCACATAGCATGTGTTCAAAAGTTGAGAGGGCTACGACAAAAACTGGATGCACTTCGTGTACAAAACGGACAATCTCTCTCGAAGTATCAGGGTTTCGAACGAGAACTCATCTCTTACAAAGGGATTTCATTTTTTTGAACTTATTTGAACTCCATACTTTTTGTGTGTTCAAAATGCACCGTTCAAAGGCACATCACAAAATTTCAACAATTTCTGACTTCATTTGGTATATTTCGTGGATTTACTTTTTTTTTGAGCTAGTTGACCCTGAAATTGAAAAGCACTACAAATGAACTCTTAAAATGTTGAAAGTTGGCATTCTATCATCAATTCACCCACATAGCATGTGTTAAAAAGTTGAGAGGGCTATGACAAAAACTGGATGCACTTCGTGTACAAAACGGACAATCTCTCTCGAAGTATCAGGGTTTCGAATGAGAACTCATCTCTTACAAAGGGATTTCATTTTTTTAACTTATTTGAACTCCATACTTTTTGTGTGTTCAAAATGCACCATTCAAAGGCACATCACAATATTTCAACAATTTCTGACTTCATTTGGTATATTTCTTGCATTTACTTATTTTTTTTGAGCTAGTTGACCCTGAAATTGAAAAGCACTACAAATGAGCTCTGAAAATGTTGAAAGTTGGCATGCTATCATAATTTCACCCACATAGCATGTGTTAAATAGTTGAGATGGCTACGACAAAAACTGGATGCACTTCGTGTACAAAACTAACAATCTCTCTCGAAGTTTCAGGGTTTCGAACGAGAACTCATCTCTTACAAAGGGATTTCATTTTTTTGAACTTATTTGAACTCCATACTTTTTCTGTGTTTAAAATGCACCATTCAAAGGCACATCACAAAATATCAACAATTTCTGACTTCATTTGGTATATTTCGTGCATTTACTTATTTTTTTGAGCTAGTTCACCCTGAAAATGAAAAGCACTACAAATGAACTCTGAAAATGTTGAAAGTTGGCATGCTATCATCATTTCACCCACATAGCATGTGTTAAAAAGTTGAGAGGGCTACGACAAAAACTGGATGCACTTCGTGTACAAAACGGACAATCTCTCTCGAAGTATCAGGTTTCGAACGAGAACTCATCTCTTACAAAGGGATTTCATTTTTTTAACTTATTTGAACCCCTTGTTTTTCTATGTTCAAAATGCACCATTCAAAGGCACATCACAAAATTTCAACAATTTCTGACTTCATTTGGTATATTTCGTGCATTTACTTATTTTTTTTGAGCTAGTTGACCCTGAAATTGAAAAGCACTACAAATAAACTCTGAAAATGTTGAAAGTTGGCATGCTATCATCATTTCACCCATATAGGATGTGTTGAAAAGTTCAGATGGCTACGACAAAAACTGGATGCACTTCGTGTACAAAACGGACAATCTCTCTCGAAGTATCAGGGTTTCGAACGAGAAGTCATCTCTTACAAAGGGATTTCATTTTTTTGAACTTATTTGAACTCCATACTTTTTGTGTGTTCAAAATGCACCATTCAAAGGCACATCACAAAATTTCAACAATTTCTGACTTCGTTTGGTATATTTCGTGGATTTACTTTTTTTGAGCTAGTTGACCCTGAAATTGAAAAGCACTACAAATGAACTCTTAAAATGTTGAAAGTTGGCATGCTATCATCATTTCACCCACATAGCATGTGTTAAAAAGTTGAGAGGGCTACGACAAAAACTGGATGCACTTCGTGTACAAAACGGACAATCTCTCTCGAAATATCAGGGTTTCGAACAAGAACTCATCTCTTACAAAGGGATTTCATTTTTTTAACTTATTTGAACTCCATACTTTTTGTGTGTTCAAAATGCACCATTCAAAGGCACATCACAAAATTTCAACAATTTCTGACTTCATTTGGTATATTTCTTGCATTTACTTATTTTTTTTGAGCTAGTTGACCCTGAAATTGAAAAGCACTACAAATGAACTCTTAAAATGTTGAAATTTGGCATGCTATCATCATTTCACCCACATAGCATGTGTTAAAAAGTTGAGAGGGCTACGACAAAAACTGGATGCACTTCGTGTACAAAACGGACAATCTCTCTCGAAGTATCAGGGTTTCGAACGAGAACTCATCTCTTACAAAGGGATTTCATTTTTTTGAACTTATTTGAACTCCATACTTTTTGTGTGTTCAAAATGCACCATTCAAAGGCACATCACAAAATTTCAACAATTTCTGACTTCATTTGGTATATTTCGTGGATTTACTTTTTTTTTGAGCTAGTTGACCCTGAAATTGAAAAGCACTACAAATGAACTCTTAAAATGTTGAAAGTTGGCATTCTATCATCAATTCACCCACATAGCGTGTGTTAAAAAGTTGAGAGGGCTACGACAAAAACTGGATGCACTTCGTGTACAAAACGGACAATCTCTCTCGAAGTATCAGGGTTTCGAACGAGAAGTCATCTCTTACGAAGGGATTTCATTTTTTTGAACTTATTTGAACTCCATACTTTTTGGGTGTTCAAAATGCACCATTCAAAGGCACATCACAAAATTTCAACAATTTCTCACTTCATTTGGTATATTTCGTGGATTTACTTTTTTTGAGCTAGTTGACCCTGAAATTGAAAAGCACTACAAATGAACTCATAAAATGTTGAAAGTTGGCATGATATCATCATTTCACCCACATAGCATGTGTTAAAAAGATGAGAGGGCTACGACAAAAACTGGATGCACTTCGTGTACAAAACGGACAATCTCTGTCGAAGTATGAGGGTTTCGAACGAGAACTCATCTCATACAAAGGGATTTCATTTTTTTAACTTATTTGAACTCCATACTTTTTGTGTGTTCAAAATGCACCATTCAAAGGCACATCACAAAATTTCAACAATTTCTGACTTCATTTGGTATATTTCTTGCATTTACTTATTTTTTTTGAGCTAGTTGACCCTGAAATTGAAAAGCACTACAAATGAACTCTTAAAATGTTGAAATTTGGCATGCTATCATCATTTCACCCACATAGCATGTGTTAAAAAGTTGAGAGGGCTACGACAAAAACTGGATGCACTTCGTGTACAAAACGGACAATCTCTCTCGAAATATCAGGGTTTCGAACAAGAACTCATCTCTTACAAAGGGATTTCATTTTTTTAACTTATTTGAACTCCATACTTTTTGTGTGTTCAAAATGCACCATTCAAAGGCACATCACAAAATTTCAACAATTTCTGACTTCATTTGGTATATTTCTTGCATTTACTTATTTTTTTTGAGCTAGTTGACCCTGAAATTGAAAAGCACTACAAATGAACTCTTAAAATGTTGAAATTTGGCATGCTATCATCATTTCACCCACATAGCATGTGTTAAAAAGTTGAGAGGGCTACGACAAAAACTGGATGCACTTCGTGTACAAAACGGACAATCTCTGTCGAAGTATGAGGGTTTCGAACGAGAACTCATCTCTTACAAAGGGATTTCATTTTTTTGAACTTATTTGAACTCCATACTTTTTGTGTGTTCAAAATGCACCATTCAAAGGCACATCACAAAATTTCAACAATTTCTGACTTCATTTGGTATATTTCGTGGATTTACTTTTTTTTTGAGCTAGTTGACCCTGAAATTGAAAAGCACTACAAATGAACTCTTAAAATGTTGAAAGTTGGCATGCTATCATCATTTCACCCACATAGCATGTGTTAAAAAGTTGATAGGGCTACGACAAAAACTGGATGCACTTCGTGTACAAAACGGACAATCTCTCTCGAAGTATCAGGGTTTCGAATGAGAACTCATCTCTTACAAAGGGATTTCATTTTTTTAACTTATTTGAACTCCATACTTTTTGTGTGTTCAAAATGCACCATTCAAAGGCACATCACAATATTTCAACAATTTCTGACTTCATTTGGTATATTTCTTGCATTTACTTATTTTTTTTGAGCTAGTTGACCCTGAAATTGAAAAGCACTACAAATGAACTCTGAAAATGTTGAAAGTTGGCATGCTATCATCATTTCACCCACATAGCATGTGTTAAAAAGTTGAGATGGCTACGACAAAAACTGGATGCACTTCGTGTACAAAACGGACAATCTCTCTCGAAGTTTCAGGGTTTCGAACGGGAACTCATCTCTTACAAAGGGATTTCATTTTTTTGAACTTATTTGAACTCCATACTTTTTCTGTGTTTAAAATGCACCATTCAAAGGCACATCACAAAATATCAACAATTTTTGACTTCATTTGGTATATTTCGTGCATTTACTTATTTTTTTGAGCTAGTTCACCCTGAAATTGAAAAGCACTACAAATGAACTCTTAAAATGTTGAAATTTGGCATGCTATCATCATTTCACCCACATAGCATGTGTTAAAAAGTTGAGAGGGCTACGACAAAAACTGGATGCACTTCGTGTACAAAACGGACAATCTCTCTCGAAGTATCAGGGTTTCGAACGAGAACTCATCTCTTACAAAGGGATTTCATTTTTTTGAACTTATTTGAACTCCATACTTTTTGTGTGTTCAAAATGCACCATTCAAAGGCACATCACAAAATTTCAACAATTTCTGACTTCATTTGGTATATTTCGTGGATTTACTTTTTTTTTGAGCTAGTTGACCCTGAAATTGAAAAGCACTACAAATGAACTCTTAAAATGTTGAAAGTTGGCATTCTATCATCAATTCACCCACATAGCGTGTGTTAAAAAGTTGAGAGGGCTACGACAAAAACTGGATGCACTTCGTGTACAAAACGGACAATCTCTCTCGAAGTATCAGGGTTTCGAACGAGAAGTCATCTCTTACGAAGGGATTTCATTTTTTTGAACTTATTTGAACTCCATACTTTTTGGGTGTTCAAAATGCACCATTCAAAGGCACATCACAAAATTTCAACAATTTCTCACTTCATTTGGTATATTTCGTGGATTTACTTTTTTTGAGCTAGTTGACCCTGAAATTGAAAAGCACTACAAATGAACTCTTAAAATGTTGAAAGTTGGCATGATATCATCATTTCACCCACATAGCATGTGTTAAAAAGATGAGAGGGCTACGACAAAAACTGGATGCACTTCGTGTACAAAACGGACAATCTCTGTCGAAGTATGAGGGTTTCGAACGAGAACTCATCTCATACAAAGGGATTTCATTTTTTTAACTTATTTGAACTCCATACTTTTTGTGTGTTCAAAATGCACCATTCAAAGGCACATCACAAAATTTCAACAATTTCTGACTTCATTTGGTATATTTCTTGCATTTACTTATTTTTTTGAGCTAGTTGACCCTGAAATTGAAAAGCACTACAAATGAACTCTTAAAATGTTGAAATTTGGCATGCTATCATCCTTTCACCCACATAGCATGTGTTAAAAAGTTGAGAGGGCTACGACAAAAACTGGATGCACTTCGTGTACAAAACGGACAATCTCTCTCGAAATATCAGGGTTTCGAACAAGAACTTATCTCTTACAAAGGGATTTCATTTTTTTAACTTATTTGAACTCCATACTTTTTGTGTGTTCAAAATGCACCATTCAAAGGCACATCACAAAATTTCAACAATTTCTGACTTCATTTGGTATATTTCTTGCATTTACTTATTTTTTTTGAGCTAGTTGACCCTGAAATTGAAAAGCACTACAAATGAACTCTTAAAATGTTGAAATTTGGCATGCTATCATCATTTCACCCACATAGCATGTGTTAAAAAGTTGAGAGGGCTACGACAAAAACTGGATGCACTTCGTGTACAAAACGGACAATCTCTGTCGAAGTATGAGGGTTTCGAACGAGAACTCATCTCTTACAAAGGGATTTCATTTTTTTGAACTTATTTGAACTCCATACTTTTTGTGTGTTCAAAATGCACCATTCAAAGGCACATCACAAAATTTCAACAATTTCTGACTTCATTTGGTATATTTCGTGGATTTACTTTTTTTTTGAGCTAGTTGACCCTGAAATTGAAAAGCACTACAAATGAACTCTTAAAATGTTGAAAGTTGGCATGCTATCATCATTTCACCCACATAGCATGTGTTAAAAAGTTGAGAGGGCTACGACAAAAACTGGATGCACTTCGTGTACAAAACGGACAATCTCTCTCGAAGTATCAGGGTTTCGAATGAGAACTCATCTCTTACAAAGGGATTTCATTTTTTTAACTTATTTGAACTCCATACTTTTTGTGTGTTCAAAATGCACCATTCAAAGGCACATCACAATATTTCAACAATTTCTGACTTCATTTGGTATATTTCTTGCATTTACTTATTTTTTTTGAGCTAGTTGACCCTGAAATTGAAAAGCACTACAAATGAACTCTGAAAATGTTGAAAGTTGGCATGCTATCATCATTTCACCCACATAGCATGTGTTAAAAAGTTGAGATGGCTACGACAAAAACTGGATGCACTTCGTGTACAAAACGGACAATCTCTCTCGAAGTTTCAGGGTTTCGAACGGGAACTCATCTCTTACAAAGGGATTTCATTTTTTTGAACTTATTTGAACTCCATACTTTTTCTGTGTTGAAAATGCACCATTCAAAGGCACATCACAAAATATCAACAATTTTTGACTTCATTTGGTATATTTCGTGCATTTACTTATTTTTTTGAGCTAGTTCACCCTGAAAATGAAAAGCACTACAAATGAACTCTGAAAATGTTGAAAGTTGGCATTCTATCATCATTTCACCCACATAGCATGTGTTAAAAAGTTGAGAGGGCTACGACAAAAACTGGATGCACTTCGTGTACAAAACGGACAATCTCTCTCGAAGTATCAGGTTTCGAACGAGAACTCATCTCTTACAAAGGGATTTCATTTTTTTTTAACTTATTTGAACCCCTTGTTTTTCTGTGTTCAAAATGCACCATTCAAAGGCACATCACAAAATTTCAACAATTTCTGACTTCATTTGGTATATTTCGTGCATTTACTTATTTTTTTTGAGCTAGTTGACCCTGAAATTGAAAAGCAGTACAAATAAACTCTGAAAATGTTGAAAGTTGGCATGCTATCATCATTTCACCCACATAGCATGTGTTGAAAAGTTGAGATGGCTACGACAAAAACTGGATGCACTTCGTGTACAAAACGGACAATCTCTCTCGAAGTATCAGGGTTTCGAACGAGAAGTCATCTCTTACAAAGGGATTTCATTTTTTTGAACTTATTTGAACTCCATACTTTTTGTGTGTTCAAAATGCACCATTCAAAGGCACATCACAAAATTTCAACAATTTCTGACTTCATTTGGTATATTTCGTGGATTTACTTTTTTTGAGCTAGTTGACCCTGAAATTGAAAAGCACTACAAATGAACTCTTAAAATATTGAAAGTTGGCATGCTATCATCATTTCACCCACATAGCATGTGTTAAAAAGTTGAGAGGGCTACGACAAAAACTGGATGCACTTCGTGTACAAAACGGACAATCTCTCTCGAAATATCAGGGTTTCGAACAAGAACTCATCTCTTACAAAGGGATTTCATTTTTTTAACTTATTTGAACTCCATACTTTTTGTGTGTTCAAAATGCACCATTCAAAGGCACATCACAAAATTTCAACAATTTCTGACTTCATTTGGTATATTTCTTGCATTTACTTATTTTTTTTGAGCTAGTTGACCCTGAAATTGAAAAGCACTACAAATGAACTCTTAAAATGTTGAAAGTTGGCATGCTATAATCATTTCACCCACATAGCATGTGTTCAAAAGTTGAGAGGGCTACGACAAAAACTGGATGCAATTCGTGTACAAAACGGACAATCTCTCTCGAAGTATCACGGTTTCGAACGAGAACTCATCTCTTACAAAGGGATTTCATTTTTTGAACTTATTTGAACTCCATACTTTTTGTGTGTTCAAAATGCACCATTCAAAGGAACATCACAAAATTTCAACAATTTCTGACTTCATTTGGTATATTTCGTGGATTTACTTTTTTTGAGCTAGTTGACCCTGAAATTGAAAAGCACTACAAATGAACTCTTAAAATGTTGAAAGCTGGCATGCTATCATCATTTCACCCACATAGCATGTGTTAAAAAGTTGAGAGGGCTACGACAAAAACTGGATGCACTTCGTGTACAAAACGGACAATCTGTGTCGAAATATCAGGGTTTCGAACAAGAACTCATCTCTTACAAAGGGATTTCATTTTTTTAACTTATTTGAACTCCATACTTTTTGTGTGTTCAAAATGCACCATTCAAAGGCACATCACAAAATTTCAACAATTTCTGACTTCATTTGGTATATTTCTTGCATTTACTTATTTTTTTTGAGCTAGTTGACTCTGAAATTGAAAAGCACTACAAATGAACTCTTAAAATGTTGAAAGTTGGCATGCTATCATCATTTCACCCACATAGCATGTGTTAAAAAGTTGAGAGGGCTACGACAAAAACTGGATGCACTTCGTGTACAAAACGTACAATCTCTCTCGAAGTATCAGGGTTTCGAACGAGAACTCTTCTCTTACAAAGGGATTTCATTTCTTTGTACTTATTTGAACTCCATACTTTTTGTGTGTTCAAAATGCACCATTCAAAGGCACATCACAAAATTTCAACAATTTCTGACTTCATTTGGTATATTTCGTGCATTTACTTATTTTTATTGAGCTAGTTGACCCTGAAATTGAAAAGCACTACAAATGAACTCTGAAAATGTTGAAAGTTGGCATGCTATCATCATTTCACCCACATAGAATGTGTTAAAAAGTTGAGATGGCTACAACAAAAACTGGATGCACTTCGTGTACAAAACGGACAATCTCTCTCGAAGTTTCAGGGTTTCGAACGAGAACTCATCTCTTACAAAGGGATTCCATTTTTTTGAACTTATTTGAACTCCATACTTTTTCTGTGTTGAAAATGCACCATTCTAAGGCACATCACAAAATATCAACAATTTCTGACTTCATTTGGTATATTTCGTGCATTTACTTATTTTTTTTTGAGCTAGTTCACCCTGAAAATGAAAAGCACTACAAATGAACTCTGAAAATGTTGAAAGTTGGCATGCTATCATCATTTCACCCACATAGCATGTGTTAAAAAGATGAGAGGGCTACGAGAAAAACTGGATGCACTTCGTGTACAAAACGAACAATCTCTCTCGAAGTATCAGGGTTTCGAACGAGAACTCATCTCTTACAAAGGGATTTCATTTTTTTGAACTTATTTGAACTCCATACTTTTTGTGTGTTCAAAATGCACCATTCAAAGGCACATCACAAAATTTCAACAATTTCTGACTTCATTTGGTATATTTCGTGGATTTACTTTTTTTTTGAGCTAGTTGACCCTGAAATTGAAAAGCACTACAAATGAACTCTTAAAATGTTGAAAGCTGGCATTCTATCATCAATTCACCCACATGGCATGTGTTAAAAAGTTGAGAGGGCTACGACAAAAACTGGATGCACTTCGTGTACAAAACGGACAATCTCTCTCGAAGTATCAGGGTTTCGAACGAGAACTCATCTCTTACAAAGGGATTTCATTTTTTTTAACTTATTTGAACTCCATACTTTTTGTGTGTTCAAAATGCACCATTCAAAGGCACATCACAATATTTCAACAATTTCTGACTTCATTTGGTATATTTCTTGGATTTACTTATTTTTTTTGAGCTAGTTGACCCTGAAATTGAAAAGCACTACAAATGAACTCTGAAAATGTTATAAGTTGGCATGCTATCATCATTTCACCCACATAGCATGTGTTAAAAAGTTGAGATGGCTACGACAAAAACTGGATGCACTTCGTGTACAAAACGGACAATCTCTCTCGAAGTATCAGGGTTTCGAACGAGAACTCATCTCTTACAAAGGGATTTCATTTTTTAAACTTATTTGAACTCCATACTTTTTGTGTGTTCAAAATGCACCATTCAAAGGCACATCACAAAATATCAACAATTTCTGATTTCATTTGGTATATTTCGTGCATCTACTTTTTTTTTTGAGCTAGTTGACCCTGAAAATGAAAAGCACTACAAATGAACTCTGAAAATGTTGAAAGTTGGCATGCTATCATCATTTCACCCACATAGCATATTTTAAAAAGGTAAGAGGGCTACGACAAAAACTGGATGCACTTCGTGTACAGAACGGACAATCTCTCTCGAAGTATCAGGTTTCGAACGAGAACTCATCTCTTACAAAGGGATTTCATTTTTTTGAACTTATTTGAACCCCCTTGTTTTTCTGTGTTCAAAATGCACCATTCAAAGGCACATACCAAAATTTCAACAATTTCTGACTTCATTTTGTATTATTTCGTGCATTTACTTTTTTTTTTTTGAGCTAGTTGACCCTGAAATTGAAAAGCACTACAAATAAACTGAAAATGTTGAAAGCTGGCATGCTATCATCATTTCACCCACATAGCATGTGTTAAAAAGTTGAGAGGGCTACGACAAAAACTGGATGCACTTCGTGTACAAAACGGACAATCTGTGTCGAAATATCAGGGTTTCGAACAAGAACTCATCTCTTACAAAGGGATTTCATTTTTTTAACTTATTTGAACTCCATACTTTTTGTGTGTTCAAAATGCACCATTCAAAGGCACATCACAAAATTTCAACAATTTCTGACTTCATTTGGTATATTTCTTGCATTTACTTATTTTTTTTGAGCTAGTTGACTCTGAAATTGAAAAGCACTACAAATGAACTCTTAAAATGTTGAAAGTTGGCATGCTATCATCATTTCACCCACATAGCATGTGTTAAAAAGTTGAGAGGGCTACGACAAAAACTGGATGCACTTTGTGTACAAAACGGACAATCTCTCTCGAAGTATCAGGGTTTCGAACGAGAACTCGTCTCTTACAAAGGGATTTCATTTCTTTGTACTTATTTGAACTCCATACTTTTTGTGTGTTCAAAATGCACCATTCAAAGGCACATCACAAAATTTGAACAATTTCTGACTTCATTTGGTATATTTCGTGCATTTACTTATTTTTATTGAGCTAGTTGACCCTGAAATTGAAAAGCACTACAAATGAACTCTGAAAATGTTGAAAGTTGGCATGCTATCATCATTTCACCCACATAGCATGTGTTAAAAAGTTGAGATGGCTACGACAAAAACTGGATGCACTTCGTGTACAAAACGGACAATCTCTCTCGAAGTTTCAGGGTTTCGAACGAGAACTCATCTCTTACAAAGGGATTTCATTTTTTTGAACTTATTTGAACTCCATACTTTTTCTGTGTTGAAAATGCACCATTCAAAGGCACATCACAAAATATCAACAATTTCTGACTTCATTTGGTATATTTCGTGCATTTACTTATTTTTTTTTGAGCTAGTTCACCCTGAAAATGAAAGGCACTACAAATGAACTCTGAAAATGTTGAAAGTTGGCATGCTATCATCATTTCACCCACATAGCATGTGTTAAAAAGTTGAGAGGGCTACGACAAAAACTGGATGCACTTCGTGTACAAAACGAACAATCTCTCTCGAAGTATCAGGGTTTCGAACGAGAACTCATCTCTTACAAAGGGATTTCATTTTTTTGAACTTATTTGAACTCCATACTTTTTGTGTGTTCAAAATGCACCATTCAAAGGCACATCACAAAATTTCAACAATTTCTGACTTCATTTGGTATATTTCGTGGATTTACTTTTTTTTTGAGCTAGTTGACCCTGAAATTGAAAAGCACTACAAATGAACTCTTAAAATGTTGAAAGCTGGCATTCTATCATCAATTCACCCACATGGCATGTGTTAAAATGTTGAGAGGGCTACGACAAAAACTGGATGCACTTCGTGTACAAAACGGACAATCTCTCTCGAAGTATCAGGGTTTCGAACGAGAACTCATCTCTTACAAAGGGATTTCATTTTTTTTAACTTATTTGAACTCCATACTTTTTGTGTGTTCAAAATGCACCATTCAAAGGCACATCACAATATTTCAACAATTTCTGACTTCATTTGGTATATTTCTTGGATTTACTTATTTTTTTTGAGCTAGTTGACCCTGAAATTGAAAAGCACTACAAATGAACTCTGAAAATGTTATAAGTTGGCATGCTATCATCATTTCACCCACATAGCATGTGTTAAAAAGTTGAGATGGCTACGACAAAAACTGGATGCACTTCGTGTACAAAACGGACAATCTCTCTCGAAGTATCACGGTTTCGAACGAGAACTCATCTCTTACAAAGGGATTTCATTTTTTAAACTTATTTGAACTCCATACTTTTTGTGTGTTCAAAATGCACCATTCAAAGGCACATCACAAAATATCAACAATTTCTGATTTCATTTGGTATATTTCGTGCATCTACTTTTTTTTTTGAGCTAGTTGACCCTGAAAATGAAAAGCACTACAAATGAACTCTGAAAATGTTGAAAGTTGGCATGCTATCATCATTTCACCCACATAGCATATTTTAAAAAGGTAAGAGGGCTACGACAAAAACTGGATGCACTTCGTGTACAGAACGGACAATCTCTCTCGAAGTATCAGGTTTCGAACGAGCACTCATCTCTTACAAAGGGATTTCATTTTTTTGAACTTATTTGAACCCCCTTGTTTTTCTGTGTTCAAAATGCACCATTCAAAGGCACATCACAAAATTTCAACAATTTCTGACTTCATTTTGTATTATTTCGTGCATTTACTTATTTTTTTTTGAGCTAGTTGACCCTGAAATTGAAAAGCACTACAAATAAACTCTGAAAATGTTGAAAGTTGGCATGCTATCATCATTTCACCCACATAGCATGTGTTAAAAAGTTGAGAGGGCTACGACAAAAACTGGATGCACTTCGTGTACAAAACGGACAATCTGTGTCGAAATATCAGGGTTTCGAACAAGAACTCATCTCTTACAAAGGGATTTCATTTTTTTAACTTATTTGAACTCCATACTTTTTGTGTGTTCAAAATGCACCATTCAAAGGCACATCACAAAATTTCAACAATTTCTGACTTCATTTGGTATATTTCTTGCATTTACTTATTTTTTTTGAGCTAGTTGACTCTGAAATTGAAAAGCACTACAAATGAACTCTTAAAATGTTGAAAGTTGGCATGCTATCATCATTTCACCCACATAGCATGTGTTAAAAAGTTGAGAGGGCTACGACAAAAACTGGATGCACTTCGTGTACAAAACGGACAATCTCTCTCGAAGTATCAGGGTTTCGAACGAGAACTCATCTCTTACAAAGGGATTTCATTTCTTTGTACTTATTTGAACTCCATACTTTTTGTGTGTTCAAAATGCACCATTCAAAGGCACATCACAAAATTTCAACAATTTCTGACTTCATTTGGTATATTTCATGCATTTACTTATTTTTATTGAGCTAGTTGACCCTGAAATTGAAAAGCACTACAAATGAACTCTGAAAATGTTGAAAGTTGGCATGCTATCATCATTTCACCCACATAGCATGTGTTAAAAAGTTGAGATGGCTACGACAAAAACTGGATGCACTTCGTGTACAAAACGGACAATCTCTCTCGAAGTTTCAGGGTTTCGAACGAGAACTCATCTCTTACAAAGGGATTTCATTTTTTTTGAACTTATTTGAACTCCATACTTTTTCTGTGTTGAAAATGCACCATTCAAAGGCACATCACAAAATATCAACAATTTCTGACTTCATTTGGTATATTTCGTGCATTTACTTATTTTTTTTTGAGCTAGTTCACCCTGAAAATGAAAAGCACTACAAATGAACTCTGAAAATGTTGAAAGTTGGCATGCTATCATCATTTCACCCACATAGCATGTGTTAAAAAGTTGAGAGGGCTACGACAAAAACTGGATGCACTTCGTGTACAAAACGAACAATCTCTCTCGAAGTATCAGGGTTTCGAACGAGAACTCATCTCTTACAAAGGGATTTCATTTTTTTGAACTTATTTGAACTCCATACTTTTTGTGTGTTCAAAATGCACCATTCAAAGGCACATCACAAAATTTCAACAATTTCTGACTTCATTTGGTATATTTCGTGGATTTACTTTTTTTTTGAGCTAGTTGACCCTGAAATTGAAAAGCACTACAAATGAACTCTTAAAATGTTGAAAGCTGGCATTCTATCATCAATTCACCCACATGGCATGTGTTAAAAAGTTGAGAGGGCTACGACAAAAACTGGATGCACTTCGTGTACAAAACGGACAATCTCTCTCGAAGTATCAGGGTTTCGAACGAGAACTCATCTCTTACAAAGGGATTTCATTTTTTTTAACTTATTTGAACTCCATACTTTTTGTGTGTTCAAAATGCACCATTCAAAGGCACATCACAATATTTCAACAATTTCTGACTTCATTTGGTATATTTCTTGGATTTACTTATTTTTTTTGAGCTAGTTGACCCTGAAATTGAAAAGCACTACAAATGAACTCTGAAAATGTTATAAGTTGGCATGCTATCATCATTTCACCCACATAGCATGTGTTAAAAAGTTGAGATGGCTACGACAAAAACTGGATGCACTTCGTGTAAAAAACGGACAATCTCTCTCGAAGTATTAGGGTTTCGAACGAGAACTCATCTCTTACAAAGGGATTTCATTTTTTAAACTTATTTGAACTCCATACTTTTTGTGTGTTCAAAATGCACCATTCAAAGGCACATCACAAAATATCAACAATTTCTGATTTCATTTGGTATATTTCGTGCATCTACTTTTTTTTTTGAGCTAGTTGACCCTGAAAATGAAAAGCACTACAAATGAACTCTGAAAATGTTGAAAGTTGGCATGCTATCATCATTTCACCCACATAGCATATTTTAAAAAGGTAAGAGGGCTACGACAAAAACTGGATGCACTTCGTGTACAGAACGGACAATCTCTCTCGAAGTATCAGGTTTCGAACGAGAACTCATCTCTTACAAAGGGATTTCATTTTTTTGAACTTATTTGAACCCCCTTGTTTTTCTGTGTTCAAAATGCACCATTCAAAGGCACATCACAAAATTTCAACAATTTCTGACTTCATTTTGTATTATTTCGTGCATTTACTTTTTTTTTTTTGAGCTAGTTGACCCTGAAATTGAAAAGCACTACAAATAAACTCTGAAAATGTTGAAAGTTGGCATGCTATCATCATTTCACCCACATAGCATGTGTTAAAAAGTTGAGATGGCTACGACAAAAACTGGATGCACTTCGTGTACAAAACGGACAATCTCTCTCGAAGTATCAGGGTTTCGAACGAGAACTCATCTCTTACAAAGGGATTTCATTTTTTAAACTTATTTGAACTCCATACTTTTTGTGTGTTCAAAATGCACCATTCAAAGGCACATCACAAAATATCAACAATTTCTGATTTCATTTGGTATATTTCGTGCATCTACTTTTTTTTTTGAGCTAGTTGACCCTGAAAATGAAAAGCACTACAAATGAACTCTGAAAATGTTGAAAGTTGGCATGCTATCATCATTTCACCCACATAGCATATTTTAAAAAGGTAAGAGGGCTACGACAAAAACTGGATGCACTTCGTGTACAGAACGGACAATCTCTCTCGAAGTATCAGGTTTCGAACGAGAACTCATCTCTTACAAAGGGATTTCATTTTTTTGAACTTATTTGAACCCCCTTGTTTTTCTGTGTTCAAAATGCACCATTCAAAGGCACATCACAAAATTTCAACAATTTCTGACTTCATTTTGTATTATTTCGTGCATTTACTTATTTTTTTTTGAGCTAGTTGACCCTGAAATTGAAAAGCACTACAAATAAACTCTGAAAATGTTGAAAGTTGGCATGCTATCATCATTTCACCCACATAGCATGTGTTAAAAAGTTGAGAGGGCTACGACAAAAACTGGATGCACTTCGTGTACAAAACGGACAATCTGTGTCGAAATATCAGGGTTTCGAACAAGAACTCATCTCTTACAAAGGGATTTCATTTTTTTAACTTATTTGAACTCCATACTTTTTGTGTGTTCAAAATGCACCATTCAAAGGCACATCACAAAATTTCAACAATTTCTGACTTCATTTGGTATATTTCTTGCATTTACTTATTTTTTTTGAGCTAGTTGACTCTGAAATTGAAAAGCACTACAAATGAACTCTTAAAATGTTGAAAGTTGGCATGCTATCATCATTTCACCCACATAGCATGTGTTAAAAAGTTGAGAGGGCTACGACAAAAACTGGATGCACTTCGTGTACAAAACGGACAATCTCTCTCGAAGTATCAGGGTTTCGAACGAGAACTCATCTCTTACAAAGGGATTTCATTTCTTTGTACTTATTTGAACTCCATACTTTTTGTGTGTTCAAAATGCACCATTCAAAGGCACATCACAAAATTTCAACAATTTCTGACTTCATTTGGTATATTTCATGCATTTACTTATTTTTATTGAGCTAGTTGACCCTGAAATTGAAAAGCACTACAAATGAACTCTGAAAATGTTGAAAGTTGGCATGCTATCATCATTTCACCCACATAGCATGTGTTAAAAAGTTGAGATGGCTACGACAAAAACTGGATGCACTTCGTGTACAAAACGGACAATCTCTCTCGAAGTTTCAGGGTTTCGAACGAGAACTCATCTCTTACAAAGGGATTTCATTTTTTTTGAACTTATTTGAACTCCATACTTTTTCTGTGTTGAAAATGCACCATTCAAAGGCACATCACAAAATATCAACAATTTCTGACTTCATTTGGTATATTTCGTGCATTTACTTATTTTTTTTTGAGCTAGTTCACCCTGAAAATGAAAAGCACTACAAATGAACTTTGAAAATGTTGAAAGTTGGCATGCTATCATCATTTCACCCACATAGCATGTGTTAAAAAGTTGAGAGGGCTACGACAAAAACTGGATGCACTTCGTGTACAAAACGAACAATCTCTCTCGAAGTATCAGGGTTTCGAACGAGAACTCATCTCTTACAAAGGGATTTCATTTTTTTGAACTTATTTGAACTCCATACTTTTTGTGTGTTCAAAATGCACCATTCAAAGGCACATCACAAAATTTCAACAATTTCTGACTTCATTTGGTATATTTCGTGGATTTACTTTTTTTTTGAGCTAGTTGACCCTGAAATTGAAAAGCACTACAAATGAACTCTTAAAATGTTGAAAGCTGGCATTCTATCATCAATTCACCCACATGGCATGTGTTAAAAAGTTGAGAGGGCTACGACAAAAACTGGATGCACTTCGTGTACAAAACGGACAATCTCTCTCGAAGTATCAGGGTTTCGAACGAGAACTCATCTCTTACAAAGGGATTTCATTTTTTTTAACTTATTTGAACTCCATACTTTTTGTGTGTTCAAAATGCACCATTCAAAGGCACATCACAATATTTCAACAATTTCTGACTTCATTTGGTATATTTCTTGGATTTACTTATTTTTTTTGAGCTAGTTGACCCTGAAATTGAAAAGCACTACAAATGAACTCTGAAAATGTTATAAGTTGGCATGCTATCATCATTTCACCCACATAGCATGTGTTAAAAAGTTGAGATGGCTACGACAAAAACTGGATGCACTTCGTGTAAAAAACGGACAATCTCTCTCGAAGTATTAGGGTTTCGAACGAGAACTCATCTCTTACAAAGGGATTTCATTTTTTAAACTTATTTGAACTCCATACTTTTTGTGTGTTCAAAATGCACCATTCAAAGGCACATCACAAAATATCAACAATTTCTGATTTCATTTGGTATATTTCGTGCATCTACTTTTTTTTTTGAGCTAGTTGACCCTGAAAATGAAAAGCACTACAAATGAACTCTGAAAATGTTGAAAGTTGGCATGCTATCATCATTTCACCCACATAGCATATTTTAAAAAGGTAAGAGGGCTACGACAAAAACTGGATGCACTTCGTGTACAGAACGGACAATCTCTCTCGAAGTATCAGGTTTCGAACGAGAACTCATCTCTTACAAAGGGATTTCATTTTTTTGAACTTATTTGAACCCCCTTGTTTTTCTGTGTTCAAAATGCACCATTCAAAGGCACATCACAAAATTTCAACAATTTCTGACTTCATTTTGTATTATTTCGTGCATTTACTTATTTTTTTTTGAGCTAGTTGACCCTGAAATTGAAAAGCACTACAAATAAACTCTGAAAATGTTGAAAGTTGGCATGCTATCATCATTTCACCCACATAGCATGTGTTAAAAAGTTGAGAGGGCTACGACAAAAACTGGATGCACTTCGTGTACAAAATGGACAATCTGTGTCGAAATATCAGGGTTTCGAACAAGAACTCATCTCTTACAAAGGGATTTCATTTTTTTAACTTATTTGAACTCCATACTTTTTGTGTGTTCAAAATGCACCATTCAAAGGCACATCACAAAATTTCAACAATTTCTGACTTCATTTGGTATATTTCTTGCATTTACTTATTTTTTTTGAGCTAGTTGACTCTGAAATTGAAAAGCACTACAAATGAACGCTTAAAATGTTGAAAGTTGGCATGCTATCATCATTTCACCCACATAGCATGTGTTAAAAAGTTGAGAGGGCTACGACAAAAACTGGATGCACTTCGTGTACAAAACGGACAATCTCTCTCGAAGTATCAGGGTTTCGAACGAGAACTCATCTCTTACAAAGGGATTTCATTTCTTTGTACTTATTTGAACTCCATACTTTTTGTGTGTTCAAAATGCACCATTCAAAGGCACATCACAAAATTTCAACAATTTCTGACTTCATTTGGTATATTTCGTGCATTTACTTATTTTTATTGAGCTAGTTGACCCTGAAATTGAAAAGCACTACAAATGAACTCTGAAAATGTTGAAAGTTGGCATGCTATCATCATTTCACCCACATAGCATGTGTTAAAAAGTTGAGAGGGCTACGACAAAAACTGGATGCACTTCGTGTACAAAACGGACAATCTCTCTCGAAGTTTCAGGGTTTCGAACGAGAACTCATCTCTTACAAAGGGATTTCATTTTTTTGAACTTATTTGAACTCCATACCTTTTCTGTGTTGAAAATGCACCATTCAAAGGCACATCACAAAATATCAACAATTTCTGACTTCATTTGGTATATTTCGTGCATTTACTTATTTTTTTTGAGCTAGTTCACCCTGAAAATGAAAAGCACTACAAATGAACTCTGAAAATGTTGAAAGTTGGCATGCTATCATCATTTCACCCACATAGCATGTGTTAAAAAGTTGAGAGGGCTACGACAAAAACTGGATGCACTTCGTGTACAAAACGGACAATCTCTCTCGAAGTATCAGGGTTTCGAACGAGAACTCATCTCTTACAAAGGGATTTCATTTCTTTGAACTTATTTGAACTCCATACTTTTTGTGTGTTCAAAATGCACCATTCAAAGGCACATCACAAAATTTCAACAATTTCTGACTTCATTTGGTATATTTCGTGCATTTACTTATTTTTATTGAGCTAGTTGACCCTGAAATTGAAAAGCACTACAAATGAACTCTGAAAATGTTGAAAGTTGGCATGCTATCATCATTTCACCCACATAGCATGTGTTAAAAAGTTGAGATGGCTACGACAAAAACTGGATGCACTTCGTGTACAAAACGGACAATCTCTCTCGAAGTTTCAGGGTTTCGAACGAGAACTCATCTCTTACAAAGGGATTTCATTTTTTTGAACTTATTTGAACTCCATACTTTTTCTGTGTTGAAAATGCACCATTCAAAGGCACATCACAAAATATCAACAATTTCTGACTTCATTTGGTATATTTCGTGCATTTACTTATTTTTTTTTGAGCTAGTTCACCCTGAAAATGAAAAGCACTACAAATGAACTCTGAAAATGTTGAAAGTTGGCATCCTATCATCATTTCACCCACATAGCATGTGTTAAAAAGTTGAGAGGGCTACGACAAAAACTGGATGCACTTCGTGTACAAAACGAACAATCTCTCTCGAAGTATCAGGGTTTCGAACGAGAACTCATCTCTTACAAAGGGATTTCATTTTTTTGAACTTATTTGAACTCCATACTTTTTGTGTGTTCAAAATGCACCATTCAAAGGCACATCACAAAATTTCAACAATTTCTGACTTCATTTGGTATATTTCGTGGATTTACTTTTTTTTTGAGCTAGTTGACCCTGAAATTGAAAAGCACTACAAATGAACTCTTAAAATGTTGAAAGCTGGCATTCTATCATCAATTCACCCACATGGCATGTGTTAAAAAGTTGAGAGGGCTACGACAAAAACTGGATGCACTTCGTGTACAAAACGGACAATCTCTCTCGAAGTATCAGGGTTTCGAACGAGAACTCATCTCTTACAAAGGGATTTCATTTTTTTTAACTTATTTGAACTCCATACTTTTTGTGTGTTCAAAATGCACCATTCAAAGGCACATCACAATATTTCAACAATTTCTGACTTCATTTGGTATATTTCTTGGATTTACTTATTTTTTTTGAGCTAGTTGACCCTGAAATTGAAAAGCACTACAAATGAACTCTGAAAATGTTATAAGTTGGCATGCTATCATCATTTCACCCACATAGCATGTGTTAAAAAGTTGAGATGGCTACGACAAAAACTGGATGCACTTCGTGTACAAAACGGACAATCTCTCTCGAAGTATCAGGGTTTCGAACGAGAACTCATCTCTTACAAAGGGATTTCATTTTTTAAACTTATTTGAACTCCATACTTTTTGTGTGTTCAAAATGCACCATTCAAAGGCACATCACAAAATATCAACAATTTCTGATTTCATTTGGTATATTTCGTGCATCTACTTTTTTTTTTGAGCTAGTTGACCCTGAAAATGAAAAGCACTACAAATGAACTCTGAAAATGTTGAAAGTTGGCATGCTATCATCATTTCACCCACATAGCATATTTTAAAAAGGTAAGAGGGCTACGACAAAAACTGGATGCACTTCGTGTACAGAACGGACAATCTCTCTCGAAGTATCAGGTTTCGAACGAGAACTCATCTCTTACAAAGGGATTTCATTTTTTTGAACTTATTTGAACCCCCTTGTTTTTCTATGTTCAAAATGCACCATTCAAAGGCACATCACAAAATTTCAACAATTTCTGACTTCATTTTGTATTATTTCGTGCATTTACTTATTTTTTTTTTGAGCTAGTTGACCCTCAAATTGAAAAGCACTACAAATAAACTCTGAAAATGTTGAAAGTTGGCATGCTATCATCATTTCACCCACATAGCATGTGTTAAAAAGTTGAGAGGGCTACGACAAAAACTGGATGCACTTCGTGTACAAAACGGACAATCTGTGTCGAAATATCAGGGTTTCGAACAAGAACTCATCTCTTACAAAGGGATTTCATTTTTTTAACTTATTTGAACTCCATACTTTTTGTGTGTTCAAAATGCACCATTCAAAGGCACATCACAAAATTTCAACAATTTCTGACTTCATTTGGTATATTTCTTGCATTTACTTATTTTTTTTGAGCTAGTTGACTCTGAAATTGAAAAGCACTACAAATGAACTCTTAAAATGTTGAAAGTTGGCATGCTATCATCATTTCACCCACATAGCATGTGTTAAAAAGTTGAGAGGGCTACGACAAAAACTGGATGCACTTCGTGTACAAAACGGACAATCTCTCTCGAAGTATCAGGGTTTCGAACGAGAACTCATCTCTTACAAAGGGATTTCATTTCTTTGTACTTATTTGAACTCCATACTTTTTGTGTGTTCAAAATGCACCATTCAAAGGCACATCACAAAATTTCAACAATTTCTGACTTCATTTGGTATATTTCGTGCATTTACTTATTTTTATTGAGCTAGTTGACCCTGAAATTGAAAAGCACTACAAATGAACTCTGAAAATGTTGAAAGTTGGCATGCTATCATCATTTCACCCACATAGCATGTGTTAAAAAGTTGAGATGGCTACGACAAAAACTGGATGCACTTCGTGTACAAAACGGACAATCTCTCTCGAAGTTTCAGGGTTTCGAACGAGAACTCATCTCTTACAAAGGGATTTCATTTTTTTGAACTTATTTGAACTCCATACTTTTTCTGTGGTGAAAATGCACCATTCAAAGGCACATCACAAAATATCAACAATTTCTGACTTCATTTGGTATATTTCGTGCATTTACTTATTTTTTTTGAGCTAGTTCACCCTGAAAATGAAAAGCACTACAAATGAACTCTGAAAATGTTGAAAGTTGGCATGCTATCATCATTTCACCCACATAGCATGTGTTAAAAAGTTGAGAGGGCTACGACAAAAACTGGATGCACTTCGTGTACAAAACGAACAATCTCTCTCGAAGTATCAGGGTTTCGAACGAGAACTCATCTCTTACAAAGGGATTTCATTTTTTTGAACTTATTTGAACTCCATACTTTTTGTGTGTTCAAAATGCACCATTCAAAGGCACATCACAAAATTTCAACAATTTCTGACTTCATTTGGTATATTTCGTGGATTTACTTTTTTTTTGAGCTAGTTGACCCTGAAATTGAAAAGCACTACAAATGAACTCTTAAAATGTTGAAAGCTGGCATTCTATCATCAATTCACCCACATGGCATGTGTTAAAAAGTTGAGAGGGCTACGACAAAAACTGGATGCACTTCGTGTACAAAACGGACAATCTCTCTCGAAATATCAGGGTTTCGAACGCGAACTCATCTCTTACAAAGGGATTTCATTTTTTTTAACTTATTTGAACTCCATACTTTTTGTGTGTTCAAAATGCACCATTCAAAGGCACATCACAATATTTCAACAATTTCTGACTTCATTTGGTATATTTCTTGGATTTACTTATTTTTTTTGAGCTAGTTGACCCTGAAATTGAAAAGCACTACAAATGAACTCTGAAAATGTTATAAGTTGGCATGCTATCATCATTTCACCCACATAGCATGTGTTAAAAAGTTGAGATGGCTACGACAAAAACTGGATGCACTTCGTGTAAAAAACGGACAATCTCTCTCGAAGTATCAGGGTTTCGAACGAGAACTCATCTCTTACAAAGGGATTTCATTTTTTAAACTTATTTGAACTCCATACTTTTTGTGTGTTCAAAATGCACCATTCAAAGGCACATCACAAAATATCAACAATTTCTGATTTCATTTGGTATATTTCGTGCATCTACTTTTTTTTTTGAGCTAGTTGACCCTGAAAATGAAAAGCACTACAAATGAACTCTGAAAATGTTGAAAGTTGGCATGCTATCATCATTTCACCCACATAGCATATTTTAAAAAGGTAAGAGGGCTACGACAAAAACTGGATGCACTTCGTGTACAGAACGGACAATCTCTCTCGAAGTATCAGGTTTCGAACGAGAACTCATCTCTTACAAAGGGATTTCATTTTTTTGAACTTATTTGAACCCCCTTGTTTTTCTGTGTTCAAAATGCACCATTCAAAGGCACATCACAAAATTTCAACAATTTCTGACTTCATTTTGTATTATTTCGTGCATTTACTAATTTTTTTTTTGAGCTAGTTGACCCTGAAATTGAAAAGCACTACAAATAAACTCTGAAAATGTTGAAAGTTGGCATGCTATCATCATTTCACCCACATAGCATGTGTTAAAAAGTTGAGAGGGCTACGACAAAAACTGGATGCACTTCGTGTACAAAACGGACAATCTGTGTCGAAATATCAGGGTTTCGAACAAGAACTCATCTCTTACAAAGGGATTTCATTTTTTTAACTTATTTGAACTCCATACTTTTTGTGTGTTCAAAATGCACCATTCAAAGGCACATCACAAAATTTCAACAATTTCTGACTTCATTTGGTATATTTCTTGCATTTACTTATTTTTTTTGAGCTAGTTGACTCTGAAATTGAAAAGCACTACAAATGAACTCTTAAAATGTTGAAAGTTGGCATGCTATCATCATTTCACCCACATAGCATGTGTTAAAAAGTTGAGAGGGCTACGACAAAAACTGGATGCACTTCGTGTACAAAACGGACAATCTCTCTCGAAGTATCAGGGTTTCGAACGAGAACTCATCTCTTACAAAGGGATTTCATTTCTTTGTACTTATTTGAACTCCATACTTTTTGTGTGTTCAAAATGCACCATTCAAAGGCACATCACAAAATTTCAACAATTTCTGACTTCATTTGGTATATTTCGTGCATTTACTTATTTTTATTGAGCTAGTTGACCCTGAAATTGAAAAGCACTACAAATGAACTCTGAAAATGTTGAAAGTTGGCATGCTATCATCATTTCACCCACATAGCATGTGTTAAAAAGTTGAGATGGCTACGACAAAAACTGGATGCACTTCGTGTACAAAACGGACAATCTCTCTCGAAGTTTCAGGGTTTCGAACGAGAACTCATCTCTTACAAAGGGATTTCATTTTTTTGAACTTATTTGAACTCCATACTTTTTCTGTGTTGAAAATGCACCATTCAAAGGCACATCACAAAATATCAACAATTTCTGACTTCATTTGGTATATTTCGTGCATTTACTTATTTTTTTTTGAGCTAGTTCACCCTGAAAATGAAAAGCACTACAAATGAACTCTGAAAATGTTGAAAGTTGGCATGCTATCATCATTTCACCCACATAGCATGTGTTAAAAAGTTGAGAGGGCTACGACAAAAACTGGATGCACTTCGTGTACAAAACGAACAATCTCTCTCGAAGTATCAGGGTTTCGAACGAGAACTCATCTCTTACAAAGGGATTTCATTTTTTTGAACTTATTTGAACTCCATACTTTTTGTGTGTTCAAAATGCACCATTCAAAGGCACATCACAAAATTTCAACAATTTCTGACTTCATTTGGTATATTTCGTGGATTTACTTTTTTTTTGAGCTAGTTGACCCTGAAATTGAAAAGCACTACAAATGAACTCTTAAAATGTTGAAAGCTAGCATTCTATCATCAATTCACCCACATGGCATGTGTTAAAAAGTTGAGAGGGCTACGACAAAAACTGGATGCACTTCGTGTACAAAACGGACAATCTCTCTCGAAGTATCAGGGTTTCGAACGAGAACTCATCTCTTACAAAGGGATTTCATTTTTTTTAACTTATTTGAACTCCATACTTTTTGTGTGTTCAAAATGCACCATTCAAAGGCACATCACAATATTTCAACAATTTCTGACTTCATTTGGTATATTTCTTGGATTTACTTTTTTTTTTTGAGCTAGTTGACCCTGAAATTGAAAAGCACTACAAATGAACTCTGAAAATGTTATAAGTTGGCATGCTATCATCATTTCACCCACATAGCATGTGTTAAAAAGTTGAGATGGCTACGACAAAAACTGGATGCACTTCGTGTAAAAAACGGACAATCTCTCTCGAAGTATCAGGGTTTCGAACGAGAACTCATCTCTTACAAAGGGATTTCATTTTTTAAACTTATTTGAACTCCATACTTTTTGTGTGTTCAAAATGCACCATTCAAAGGCACATCACAAAATATCAACAATTTCTGATTTCATTTGGTATATTTCGTGCATCTACTTTTTTTTTTGAGCTAGTTGACCCTGAAAATGAAAAGCACTACAAATGAACTCTGAAAATGTTGAAAGTTGGCATGCTATCATCATTTCACCCACATAGCATATTTTAAAAAGGTAAGAGGGCTACGACAAAAACTGGATGCACTTCGTGTACAGAACGGACAATCTCTCTCGAAGTATCAGGTTTCGAACGAGAACTCATCTCTTACAAAGGGATTTCATTTTTTTGAACTTATTTGAACCCCCTTGTTTTTCTGTGTTCAAAATGCACCATTCAAAGGCACATCACAAAATTTCAACAATTTCTGACTTCATTTTGTATTATTTCGTGCATTTACTTTTTTTTTTTTGAGCTAGTTGACCCTGAAATTGAAAAGCACTACAAATAAACTCTGAAAATGTTGAAAGTTGGCATGCTATCATCATTTCACCCACATAGCATGTGTTAAAAAGTTGAGAGGGCTACGACAAAAACTGGATGCACTTCGTGTACAAAACGGACAATCTGTGTCGAAATATCAGGGTTTCGAACAAGAACTCATCTCTTACAAAGGGATTTCATTTTTTTAACTTATTTGAACTCCATACTTTTTGTGTGTTCAAAATGCACCATTCAAAGGCACATCACAAAATTTCAACAATTTCTGACTTCATTTGGTATATTTCTTGCATTTACTTATTTTTTTTGAGCTAGTTGACTCTGAAATTGAAAAGCACTACAAATGAACTCTTAAAATGTTGAAAGTTGGCATGCTATCATCATTTCACCCACATAGCATGTGTTAAAAAGTTGAGAGGGCTACGACAAAAACTGGATGCACTTCGTGTACAAAACGGACAATCTCTCTCGAAGTATCAGGGTTTCGAACGAGAACTCATCTCTTACAAAGGGATTTCATTTCTTTGTACTTATTTGAACTCCATACTTTTTGTGTGTTCAAAATGCACCATTCAAAGGCACATCACAAAATTTCAACAATTTCTGACTTCATTTGGTATATTTCGTGCATTTACTTATTTTTATTGAGCTAGTTGACCCTGAAATTGAAAAGCACTACAAATGAACTCTGAAAATGTTGAAAGTTGGCATGCTATCATCATTTCACCCACATAGCATGTGTTAAAAAGTTGAGATGGCTACGACAAAAACTGGATGCACTTCGTGTACAAAACGGACAATCTCTCTCGAAGTTTCAGGGTTTCGAACGAGAACTCATCTCTTACAAAGGGATTTCATTTCTTTGTACTTATTTGAACTCCATACTTTTTGTGTGTTCAAAATGCATCATTCAAAGGCACATCACAAAATATCAACAATTTCTGACTTCATTTGGTATATTTCGTGCATCTACTTTTTTTTTTGAGCTAGTTGACCCTGAAAATGAAAAGCACTACAAATGAACTCTGAAAATGTTGAAAGTTGGCATGCTATCATCATTTCACCCACATAGCATATTTTAAAAAGGTAAGAGGGCTACGACAAAAACTGGATGCACTTCGTGTACAGAATGGACAATCTCTCTCGAAGTATCAGGTTTCGAACGAGAACTCATCTCTTACAAAGGGATTTCATTTTTTTGAACTTATTTGAACCCCCTTGTTTTTCTGTGTTCAAAATGCACCATTCAAAGGCACATCACAAAATTTCAACAATTTCTGACTTCATTTTGTATTATTTCGTGCATTTACTTATTTTTTTTGAGCTAGTTGACCCTGAAATTGAAAAGCACTACAAATAAACTCTGAAAATGTTGAAAGTTGGCATGCTATCATCATTTCACCCACATAGCATGTGTTAAAAAGTTGAGATGGCTACGACAAAAACTGGATGCACTTCGTGTACAAAACGGACAATCTCTCTCGAAGTATTAGGGCTTCGAACGAGAACTCATCTCTTACAAAGGGATTTCATTTTTTTAACTTATTTGAACTCCATAGTTTTTGTGTGTTCAAAATGCACCATTCAAAGGCACATCACAAAATTTCAACAATTTCTGACTTCATTTGGTATATTTCGTGGATTTACTTTTTTGAGCTAGTTGACCCTGAAATTGAAAAGCACTACAAATGAACTCTGAAAATGTTGAAAGTTGGCATGCTATCATCATTTCACCCACATAGCATGTGTTAAAAAGTTGAGATGGCTACGACAAAAACTGGATGCACTTCGTGTACAAAACGGACAATCTCTCTCGAAGTTTCAGGGTTTCGAACGAGAACTCATCTCTTACAAAGGGATTTCATTTTTTTGAACTTATTTGAACTCCATACTTTTTCTGTGTTGAAAATGCACCATTCAAAGGCACATCACAAAATATCAACAATTTCTGACTTCATTTGGTATATTTCGTGCATTTACTTATTTTTTTTGAGCTAGTTCACCCTGAAAATGAAAAGCACTACAAATGAACTCTGAAAATGTTGAAAGTTGGCATGCTATCATCATTTCACCCACATAGCATGTGTTAAAAAGTTGAGAGGGTTACGACAAAAACTAGATGCACTTCGTGTACAAAACGAACAATCTCTCTCGAAGTATCAGGGTTTCGAACGAGAACTCATCTCTTACAAAGGGATTTCATTTTTTTGAACTTATTTGAACTCCATACTTTTTGTGTGTTCAAAATGCACCATTCAAAGGCA
This sequence comes from Hordeum vulgare subsp. vulgare, assembly GCF_904849725.1. Classification (NCBI taxonomy): domain Eukaryota; kingdom Viridiplantae; phylum Streptophyta; class Magnoliopsida; order Poales; family Poaceae; genus Hordeum; species Hordeum vulgare. Next base: position 18,491,496 of record NC_058518.1, read on the forward strand.
CATCACAAAATTTCAACAATTTCTGACTTCATTTGGTATATTTCGTGGATTTACTTTTTTTTTGAGCTAGTTGACCCTGAAATTCAAAAGCACTACAAATGAACTCTTAAAATGTTGAAAGTTGGCATTCTATCATCAATTCACCCACATGGCATGTGTTAAAAAGTTGAGAGGGCTACGACAAAAACTGGATGCACTTCGTGTACAAAACGGACAATCTCTCTCGAAGTATCAGGGTTTCGAACGAGAACTCATCTCTTACAAAGGGATTTCATTTTTTAACTTATTTGAACTCCATACTTTTTGTGTGTTCAAAATGCACCATTAAAAGGCACATCACAATATTTCAACAATTTCTGACTTCATTTGGTATATTTCTTGGATTTACTTATTTTTTTTGAGCTAGTTGACCCTGAAATTGAAAAGCACTACAAATGAACTCTGAAAATGTTATAAGTTGGCATGCTATCATCATTTCACCCACATAGCATGTGTTAAAAAGTTGAGATGGCTACGACAAAAACTGGATGCACTTCGTGTACAAAACGGACAATCTCTCTCGAAGTATCAGGGTTTCGAACGACAACTCATCTCTTACAAAGGGATTTCATTTTTTAAACTTATTTGAACTCCATACTTTTTGTGTGTTCAAAATGCACCATTCAAAGGCACATCACAAAATATCAACAATTTCTGACTTCATTTGGTATATTTCGTGCATTTACTTATTTTATTGAGCTAGTTCACCCTGAAAATGAAAAGCACTACAAATGACCTCTGAAAATGTTGAAAGTTGGCATGCTATCATCATTTCACCCACATAGCATGTGTTAAAAAGTTAAGAGGGCTACGACAAAAACTGGATGCACTTCGTGTACAGAACGGACAATCTCTCTCGAAGTATCAGGTTTCGAACGAGAACTCATCTCTTACAAAGGGATTTCATTTTTTTAAACTTATTTGAACCCCCTTGTTTTTCTGTGTTCAAAATGCACCATTCAAAGGCACATCACAAAATTTCAACAATTTCTGACTTCATTTTGTATTATTTCGTGCATTTACTTATTTTTTTTTGAGCTAGTTGACCCTGAAATTGAAAAGCACTACAAATAAACTCTGAAAATGTTGAAAGTTGGCATGCTATCATCATTTCACCCACATAGCATGTGTTAAAAAGTTGAGATGGCTACGACAAAAACTGGATGCACTTCGTGTACAAAACGGACAATCTCTCTCGAAGTATTAGGGCTTCGAACGAGAAGTCATCTCTTATAAAGGGATTTCATTTTTTTAACTTATTTGAACTCCATACTTTTTGTGTGTTCAAAATGCACCATTCAAAGGCACATCACAAAATTTCAACAATTTCTGACTTCATTTTGTATTATTTCGTGCATTTACTTATTTTTTTTGAGCTAGTTGACCCTGAAATTGAAAAGCACTACAAATAAACTCTGAAAATGTTGAAAGTTGGCATGCTATCATCATTTCACCCACATAGCATGTGTTAAAAAGTTGAGATGGCTACGACAAAAACTGGATGCACTTCGTGTACAAAACGGACAATCTCTCTCGAAGTATCAGGGTTTCGAACGAGAACTCATCTCTTACAAAGGGATTTCATTTTTTTAACTTATTTGAACTCCATACTTTTTGTGTGTTCAAAATGCACCATTCAAAGGTACATCACAATATTTCAACAATTTCTGACTTCATTTGGTATATTTCTTGGATTTACTTATTTTTTTTGAGCTAGTTGACCCTGAAATTGAAAAGCACTACAAATGAACTCTGAAAATGTTATAAGTTGGCATGCTATCATCATTTCACCCACATAGCATGTGTTAATAAGTTGAGAGGGCTACGACAAAAACTGGATGCACTTCGTGTACAAAACGGACAATCTCTCTCGAAGTATCAAGGTTTCGAACGAGAACTCATCTCTTACAAAGGGATTTCATTTTTTTGAACTTATTTGAACCACCTTGTTTTTCTGTGTTCAAAATGCACCATTCAAAGGCACATCACAAAATTTCAACAATTTCTGACTTCATTTGGTATATTTCGTGCATTTACTTGTTTTTTTTGAGCTAGTTGACCCTGAAATTGAAAAGCACTACAAATAAACTCTGAAAATGTTGAAAGTTGGCATGCTATCATCATTTCACCCACATAGCATGTGTTAAAAAGTTGTGATGGCTACGACAAAAACTGGATGCACTTCGTGTACAAAACGGACAATCTCTCTCGAAGTTTCAGGGTTTCGAACGAGAATTCATCTCTTACAAAGGGATTTCATTTTTTTGAACTTATTTGAACTCCATACTTTTTGTGTGTTCAAAATGCACCATTCAAAGGCACATCACAAAATATCAACAATTTCTGACTTCATTTGGTATATTTCGTGCATTTACTTATTTTTTTGAGCTAGTTCACCCTGAAAATGAAAAGCACTACAAATGAACTCTGAAAATGTTGAAAGTTGGCATGCTATCATCATTTCACCCACAAAGCATGTGTTAAAAAGTTGAGATGGCTACGACAAAAACTGGATGCACTTCGTGTACAAAATGGACAATCTCTCTCGAAGTATCAGGGTTTCGAACGAGAACTCATCTCTTACAAAGGGATTTCATTTTTTTGAACTTATTTAAACCACCTTGTTTTTCTGTGTTCAAAATGCACCATTCAAAGGCACATCACAAAATTTCAACAATTTCTGACTTCATTTGGTATATTTCGTGCATTTACTTATTTTTTTGAGCTAGTTGACCCAGAAATTGAAAAGCACTACAAATAAACTCTGAAAATGTTGAAAGTTGGCATGCTATCATCATTTCACCCACATAGCATGTGTTAAAAAGTTGAGATGGCTACGACAAAAACTGGATGCACTTCGTGTACAAAACGGACAATCTCTCTCGAAGTATTAGGGCTTCGAACGAGAACTCATCTCTTACAAAGGGATTTCATTTTTTTGAACTTATTTGAACTCCATACTTTTTGTGTGTTTAAAATGCACCATTCAAAGGCACATCACAAAATATCAACAATTTCTGACTTCATTTGGTATATTTCGTGGATTTACTTATTTTTTTTGAGCTAGTTGACCCTGAAATTGAAAAGCACTACAAATGAACTCTGAAAATGTTGAAAGTTGGCATTCTATCATCATTTCACCCACATAGCATGTGTTAAAAAGTTGAGAGGGCTACGACAAAAACTGGATGCACTTCGTGTACAAAATGGACAATCTCTCTCGAAGAATCAGGGTTTCGAACGACAACTCGTCTCTTACAAAGGGATTTCATTTTTTTGAACTTATTTGAACTCCATAATTTTTGTGTGTTCAAAATGCACCATTCAAAGGCACATCACAAAATTTTAACAATTTCTCACTTCATTTGGTATATTTCGTGCATTTACTTTTTTTTTTGAGCTAGTTCACCCTGAAAATGAAAAGCACTACAAATGAACTCTGAAAATGTTGAAAGTTGGCATGCTATCATCATTTCACCCACATAGCATGTGTTAAAAAGTTGAGAGGGCTACGACGAAAACTGGACGCACTTCGTGTACAAAACAGACAATCTCTCTCGAAGTATCAGGGTTTCGAACGAGAACTCATCTCTTACAAAGGGATTTCATTTTTTGAACTTATTTGAACAACCTTGTTTTTCCGTGTTCAAAATGCACCATTCAAAGGCACATCACAAAATATCAACAATTTCTGACTTCATTTGGTATATTTCGTGCATTTACTTATTTTTTTTGAGCTAGTTCACCCTGAAAATGAAAAGCACTACAAATGAACTCTGAAAATGTTGAAAGTTGGCATGCTATCATCATTTCACCCAAATAGAATGTGTTAAAAAGTTGAGATGGCTACGACAAAAACTGGATGCACTTCATGTACAAAACGGACAATCTCTCTCGAAGTATCAGGGTTTCGAACGAGAACTCATCTCTTACAAAGGGATTTCATTTTTTTGAACTTATTTGAACCACCTTGTTTTTCTGTGTTCAAAATGCACCATTCAAAGGCACATCACAAAATTTCAACAATTTCTGACTTCATTTGGTATTATTTCGTGCATTTACTTATTTTTTTTTGAGCTAGTTGACCCTGAAATTGAAAAGCACTACAAATAAACTCTGAAAATGTTGAAAGTTGGCATGCTATCATCATTTCACCCACATAGCATGTGTTAAAAAGTTGAGATGGCCACGACAAAAACTGGATGCACTTCGTGTACAAATCGGAGAATCTCTCTCGAAGTATTAGGGCTTCGAACGAGAACTCATCTCTTACAAAGGGATTTTATTTTTTTGAACTTATTTGAACTCCATACTTTTTGTGTGTTCAAAATGCACCATTCAAAGGCACATCACAAAATATCAACAATTTCTGACTTCATTTGGTATATTTCGTGGATTTACTTATTTTTTTGAGCTAGTTGACCCTGAAATTGAAAAGCACTACAAATGAACTCTGAAAATGTTGAAAGTAGGCATTCTATCATCATTTCACCCACATAGCATGTGTTAATAAGTTGAGAGGGCTACGACAAAAACTGGATGCACTTCGTGTACAAAACGGACAATCTCTCTCGAAGTATCAGGGTTTCGAACGAGAACTCATCTCTTACAAAGGGATTTCATTTTTTTGAACTTATTTGAACTCCATACTTTTTGTGTGTTCAAAGTGCACCATTCAAAGGCACATCACAAAATTTCAACAATTTCTGACTTCATTTGGTATATTTCGTGGATTTACCTTTTTTTTGAGCTAGTTGACCCTGAAATTGAAAAGCACTACAAATGAACTCATAAAATGTTGAAAGTCGGCATGCTATCATCATTTCACCCACATAGCATGTGTTAAAAAGTTGAGATCGCTACGACAAGAACTGGATGCACTTCGTGTACAAAACGGACAATCTCTCTCGAAGTATGAGGGTTTCGAACGAGAACTCATCTCTTACAAAGGGATTTCATTTTTTTGAACTTATTTGAACTCCATACTTTTTGTGTGTTCAAAATGCACCATTCAAAGGCACATCACAAAATATCAACAATTTCTGACTTCATTTGGTATATTTCGTGCATTTACTTATTTTTTTTGAGCTAGTTCACCCTGAAAATGAAAAGCACTACAAATGAACTCTGAAAATGTTGAAAGTTGGCATGCTATCATCATTTCACCCACATAGCATGTGTTAAAAAGTTGAGAGGGCTACGACGAAAACTGGATGCACTTCGTGTACAAAACGGACAATCTCTCTCGAAGTATCAGGGTTTCGAACGAGAACTCATCTCTTACAAAGGGATTTCATTTTTTGAACTTATTTGAACCCCCTTGTTTTTCCGTGTTCAAAATGCACCATTCAAAGGCACATCACAAAATTTCAACAATTTCTGACTTCATTTGTTATATTTCGTGGATTTACTTATTTTTTTTGAGCTAGTTCACCCTGAAATCGAGAAGCACTACAAATGAACTCTGAAAATGTTGAAAGTTGGCATGCTATCATCATTTCACCCACATAGCATGTGTTAAAAAGTTGAGATGGCTACGACAAAAACTGGATGAACTTCGTGTACAAAACGGACAATCTCTCTCGAAGTATCAGGGTTTCGAACGAGAACTCATCTCTTACAAAGGGATTTCATTTTTTTAACTTATTTGAACTCCATACTTTTTGTGTGTTCAAAATGCACCATTCAAAGGCACATCACAAAATTTCAACAATTTCTGACTTCATTTGGTATATTTCGTGGATTTACTTATTTTTTTGAGCTAGTTGACCCTGAAATTGAAAAGCACTACAAATGAACTCTGAAAATGTTGAAAGTAGGCATTCTATCATCATTTCACCCACATAGCATGTGTTAATAAGTTGAGAGGGCTACGACAAAAACTGGATGCACTTCGTGTACAAAACGGACAATCTCTCTCGAAGTATCAGGGTTTCGAACGAGAACTCATCTCTTACAAAGGGATTTCATTTTTTTGAACTTATTTGAACTCCATACTTTTTGTGTGTTCAAAGTGCACCATTCAAAGGCACATCACAAAATTTCAACAATTTCTGACTTCATTTGGTATATTTCGTGGATTTACCTTTTTTTTGAGCTAGTTGACCCTGAAATTGAAAAGCACTACAAATGAACTCATAAAATGTTGAAAGTCGGCATGCTATCATCATTTCACCCACATAGCATGTGTTAAAAAGTTGAGATCGCTACGACAAGAACTGGATGCACTTCGTGTACAAAACGGACAATCTCTCTCGAAGTATGAGGGTTTCGAACGAGAACTCATCTCTTACAAAGGGATTTCATTTTTTTGAACTTATTTGAACTCCATACTTTTTGTGTGTTCAAAATGCACCATTCAAAGGCACATCACAAAATATCAACAATTTCTGACTTCATTTGGTATATTTCGTGCATTTACTTATTTTTTTTGAGCTAGTTCACCCTGAAAATGAAAAGCACTACAAATGAACTCTGAAAATGTTGAAAGTTGGCATGCTATCATCATTTCACCCACATAGCATGTGTTAAAAAGTTGAGAGGGCTACGACGAAAACTGGATGCACTTCGTGTACAAAACGGACAATCTCTCTCGAAGTATCAGGGTTTCGAACGAGAACTCATCTCTTACAAAGGGATTTCATTTTTTGAACTTATTTGAACCCCCTTGTTTTTCCGTGTTCAAAATGCACCATTCAAAGGCACATCACAAAATTTCAACAATTTCTGACTTCATTTGTTATATTTCGTGGATTTACTTATTTTTTTTGAGCTAGTTCACCCTGAAATCGAGAAGCACTACAAATGAACTCTGAAAATGTTGAAAGTTGGCATGCTATCATCATTTCACCCACATAGCATGTGTTAAAAAGTTGAGATGGCTACGACAAAAACTGGATGAACTTCGTGTACAAAACGGACAATCTCTCTCGAAGTATCAGGGTTTCGAACGAGAACTCATCTCTTACAAAGGGATTTCATTTTTTTAACTTATTTGAACTCCATACTTTTTGTGTGTTCAAAATGCACCATTCAAAGGCACATCACAAAATTTCAACAATTTCTGACTTCATTTGGTATATTTCTTGCATTTACTTTTTTTTTGAGCTAGTTGACCCTGAAAATGAAAAGCACTACAAATGAACTCTAAAAATGTTGAAAGTTGGCATGCTATCATCATTTCACCCACATAGCATGTGTTAAAAAGTTGAGAGGGCTACGACAAAAACTGGATGCACTTCGTGTACAAAACGGACAATCTCTCTCGAAGTATCAGGGTTTCGAACGAGAACTCATCTCTTACAAAGGGATTTCATTTTTTTGAACTTATTTGAACTCCATACTTTTTGTGTGTTCAAAGTGCACCATTCAAAGGCACATCACAAAATTTCAACAATTTCTGACTTCATTTGGTATATTTCGTGGATTTACCTTTTTTTTGAGCTAGTTGACCCTGAAATTGAAAAGCACTACAAATGAACTCATAAAATGTTGAAAGTCGGCATGCTATCATCATTTCACCCACATAGCATGTGTTAAAAAGTTGAGATCGCTACGACAAGAACTGGATGCACTTCGTGTACAAAACGGACAATCTCTCTCGAAGTATGAGGGTTTCGAACGAGAACTCATCTCTTACAAAGGGATTTCATTTTTTTGAACTTATTTGAACTCCATACTTTTTGTGTGTTCAAAATGCACCATTCAAAGGCACATCACAAAATTTCAACAATTTCTGACTTCATTTGTTACATTTCGTGGATTTACTTATTTTTTTTGAGCTAGTTCACCCTGAAATCGAAAAGCACTACAAATGAACTCTGAAAATGTTGAAAGTTGGCATGCTATCATCATTTCACCCACATAGCATGTGTTAAAAAGTTGAGATGGCTACGACAAAAACTGGATGAACTTCGTGTACAAAACGGACAATCTCTCTCGAAGTATCAGGGTTTCGAACGAGAACTCATCTCTTACAAAGGGATTTCATTTTTTTAACTTATTTGAACTCCATACTTTTTGTGTGTTCAAAATGCACCATTCAAAGGCACATCACAAAATTTCAACAATTTCTGACTTCATTTGGTATATTTCTTGCATTTACTTTTTTTTTTGAGCTAGTTGACCCTGAAAATGAAAAGCACTACAAATGAACTCTGAAAATGTTGAAAGTTGGCATGCTATCATCATTTCACCCACATAGCATGTTTTAAAAAGTTGAGAGGGCTACGACAAAAACTGGATGCACTTCGTGTACAAAACGGACAATCTCTCTCGAAGTATCAGGGTTTCGAACGAGAACTCATCTCTTACAAAGGGATCTCATTTTTTTGAACTTATTGGATCTCCATACTTTTTGTGTGTTCAAAATGCACCATTCAAAGGCACATCACAAAATTTCAACAATTTCTGACTTCATTTGGTATATTTCTTGCATTTACTTTTTTTTTGAGCTAGTTGACCCTGAAATTGAAAAGCACAACAAATGAACTCTGAAAATGTTGAAAGTTGGCATGCTATCATCATTTCACCCACATAGCATATGTTAAAAAGTTCAGAGGGCTACGACAAAAAATGGATGCACTTCGTGTACAAAACGGACAATCTCTCTCGATGTATCACGGTTTCGAACGAGAACTCATCTCTTACAAAGGGATTTCATTTTTTTGAACTTATTTGACCTCCATACTTTTTGTGTGTTCAAAATGCACCATTCAAAGGCACATCACAAAATTTCAACAATTTCTGACTTCATTTGGTATATTTCGTGGATTTACCTTTTTTTTGAGCTAGTTGACCCTGAAATTGAAAAGCACTACAAATGAACTCATAAAATGTTGAAAGTCGGCATGCTATCATCATTTCACCCACATAGCATGTGTTAAAAAGTTGAGATCGCTACGACAAGAACTGGATGCACTTCGTGTACAAAACGGACAATCTCTCTCGAAGTATGAGGGTTTCGAACGAGAACTCATCTCTTACAAAGGGATTTCATTTTTTTGAACTTATTTGAACTCCATACTTTTTGTGTGTTCAAAATGCACCATTCAAAGGCACATCACAAAATTTCAACAATTTCTGACTTCATTTGTTATATTTCGTGGATTTACTTATTTTTTTTGAGCTAGTTCACCCTGAAATCGAAAAGCACTACAAATGAACTCTGAAAATGTTGAAAGTTGGCATGCTATCATCATTTCACCCACATAGCATGTGTTAAAAAGTTGAGATGGCTACGACAAAAACTGGATGAACTTCGTGTACAAAACGGACAATCTCTCTCGAAGTATCAGGGTTTCGAACGAGAACTCATCTCTTACAAAGGGATTTCATTTTTTTAACTTATTTGACCTCCATACTTTTTGTGTGTTCAAAATGCACCATTCAAAGGCACATCACAAAATTTCAACAATTTCTGACTTCATTTGGTATATTTCGTGGATTTACCTTTTTTTTGAGCTAGTTGACCCTGAAATTGAAAAGCACTACAAATGAACTCATAAAATGTTGAAAGTCGGCATGCTATCATCATTTCACCCACATAGCATGTGTTAAAAAGTTGAGATCGCTACGACAAGAACTGGATGCACTTCGTGTACAAAACGGACAATCTCTCTCGAAGTATGAGGGTTTCGAACGAGAACTCATCTCTTACAAAGGGATTTCATTTTTTTGAACTTATTTGAACTCCATACTTTTTGTGTGTTCAAAATGCACCATTCAAAGGCACATCACAAAATTTCAACAATTTCTGACTTCATTTGTTATATTTCGTGGATTTACTTATTTTTTTTGAGCTAGTTCACCCTGAAATCGAAAAGCACTACAAATGAACTCTGAAAATGTTGAAAGTTGGCATGCTATCATCATTTCACCCACATAGCATGTGTTAAAAAGTTGAGATGGCTACGACAAAAACTGGATGAACTTCGTGTACAAAACGGACAATCTCTCTCGAAGTATCAGGGTTTCGAACGAGAACTCATCTCTTACAAAGGGATTTCATTTTTTTAACTTATTTGAACTCCATACTTTTTGTGTGTTCAAAATGCACCATTCAAAGGCACATCACAAAATTTCAACAATTTCTGACTTCATTTGGTATATTTCTTGCATTTACTTTTTTTTTGAGCTAGTTGACCCTGAAAATGAAAAGCACTACAAATGAACTCTGAAAATGTTGAAAGTTGGCATGCTATCATCATTTCACCCACATAGCATGTTTTAAAAAGTTGAGAGGGCTACGACAAAAACTGGATGCACTTCGTGTACAAAACGGACAATCTCTCTCGAAGTATCAGGGTTTCGAACGAGAACTCATCTCTTACAAAGGGATCTCATTTTTTTGAACTTATTGGATCTCCATACTTTTTGTGTGTTCAAAATGCACCATTCAAAGGCACATCACAAAATTTCAACAATTTCTGACTTCATTTGGTATATTTCTTGCATTTACTTTTTTTTTGAGCTAGTTGACCCTGAAATTGAAAAGCACAACAAATGAACTCTGAAAATGTTGAAAGTTGGCATGCTATCATCATTTCACCCACATAGCATATGTTAAAATGTTCAGAGGGCTACGACAAAAAATGGATGCACTTCGTGTACAAAACGGACAATCTCTCTCGATGTATCACGGTTTCGAACGAGAACTCATCTCTTACAAAGGGATTTCATTTTTTTGAACTTATTTGACCTCCATACTTTTTGTGTGTTCAAAATGCACCATTCAAAGGCACATCACAAAATTTCAACAATTTCTGACTTCATTTGGTATATTTCGTGCATTTACTTTTTTCTGACCTAGTTGACCCTGAAATTGAAAAGCACTACAAATGAACTCTGAAAATGTTGAAAGTTGGCATGCTATCATCATTTCACCCACATAGCATGTGTTAAAAAGTTGAGATGGCTATGACAAAAACTGGATGCACTTCGTGTACAAAACGAACAATCTCTCTCGAAGTATGAGGGTTTCGAACGAGAACTCATCTCTTACCAAGGGATCTCATTTTTTTGAACTTATTTGATATCCATACTTTTTGTGTGTTCAAAATGCACCATTCAAAGGCACATCACAAAATTTCAACAATTTCTGACTTCATTTGGTATATTTCGTGCATTTACTTTGTTTTTGAGCTAGTTGACCCTGAAATTGAAAAGCACTACAAATGAACTCTGAAAATGTTGAAAGTTGGCATGCTATCATCATTTCACCCACATAGCATGTGTTAAAAAGTTGAGAGGGCTACGACAAAAACTGGATGCACTTCGTGTACAAAACGGACAATCTCTCTCGAAGTATGAGGGTTTCGAACGAGAACTCATCTCTTACAAAGGGATTTCATTTTTTAACGTATTTGAACTCCATACTTTTTGTGTGTTCAAAATGCACCATTCAAAGGCACATCACAAAATTTCAACAATTTCTGACTTCATTTGGTATGTTTCGTGGATTTACTTTTTTTTTTAGCTAGTTGACCCTGAAATTGAAAAGCACTACAAATGAACTCTGAAAATGTTGAAAGTTGGCATGCTATCATCATTTCACCCACATAGCATGTGTTAAAAAGTTGAGAGGGCTACGACAAAAACTGGATGCACTTCGTGTACAAAACGGACAATCTCTCTCGAAGTATCAGGGTTTCGAACGAGAACTCATCTCTTACAAAGGGATTTCATTTTTTTAACGTATTTGAACTCCATACTTTTTGTGTGTTCAAAATGCACCATTCAAAGGCACATCACAAAATTTCAACAATTTCTGACTTCATTTGGTATGTTTCGTGGATTTACTTTTTTTTTGAGCTAGTTGACCCCGAAATTGAAAAGCACTACAAATGAACTCTGAAAATATTGAAAGTTGGCATGCTATCATCATTTCACCCACATAGCATGTGTTAAAAAGTTGAGAGGGCTACGACAAAAACTGGATGCACTTCGTGTACAAAACGGACAATCTCTCTCGAAGTATCAGGGTTTCGAACGAGAACTCATCTCTTACAAAGGGATTTCATTTTTTTCACTTATTTTGAACTCCATACTTTTTGTGTGTTCAAAATGCACCATTCAAAGGCACATCACAAAATTTCAACAATTTCTGACTTCATTTGGTATGTTTCGTGGATTTACTTTTTTTTTGAGCTAGTTGACCCTGAAATTGAAAAGCACTACAAATGAACTCTGAAAATGTTGAAAGTTGGCATGCTATCATCATTTCACCCACATAGCATGTGTTAAAAAGTTGAGAGGGCTACGACAAAAACTGGATGCACTTCGTGTACAAAACGGACAATCTCTCTCAAAGTATCAGGGTTTCGAACGAGAACTCATCTCTTACAAAGGGATTTCATTTTTTTAACGTATTTGAACTCCATACTTTTTGTGTGTTCAAAATGCACCATTCGAAGGCACATCACAAAATTTCAACAATTTCTGACTTCATTTGGTATGTTTCGTGGATTTACTTTTTTTTTTGAGCTAGTTGACCCTGAAATTGAAAAGCACTACAAATGAACTCTGAAAATGTTGAAAGTTGGCATGCTATCATCATTTCACCCACATAGCATGTGTTAAAAAGTTGAGAGGGCTACGACAAAAACTGGATGCACTTCGTGTACAAAACGGACAATCTCTCTCGAAGTATCAAGGTTTCGAACGAGAACTCATCTCTTACAAAGGGATTTCATTTTTTTAACGTATTTGAACTCCATACTTTTTGTGTGTTCAAAATGCACCATTCAAAGGCACATCACAAAATTTCAACAATTTCTGACTTCATTTGGTATATTTCGTGCATTTACTTATTTTTTGTGAGCTAGTTGACCCTGAAATTGAAAAGCACTACAAATGAACTCTGAAACTGGATGCACTTCGACAAAAACTGGATGCACTTCGTGTACAAAACGGAAAATCTCTCTCGAAGTATCAGGGTTTCGAATGAGAACTCATCTCTTACAAAGGGATCTCATATTTTTGAACTTATTTGATCTCCATACTTTTTGTGTGTTCAAAATGCACCATTCAAAGGCACAGCACAAAATTTCAACAATTTCTCACTTCATTTGGTATACTTCGTGCATTTACTTTGTTTTTTGAGCTAGTTGACCCTGAAATTGAAAAGCACTACAAATGAACTCTGAAAATGTTGAAAGTTGGCATGCTATCATCATTTCACCCACATAGCATGTGTTAAAAAGTTGAGAGGGCTACGACAAAAACTGGATGCACTTCGTGTACAAAACGGACAATCTCTCTCGAAGTATGAGGGTTTCGAACGAGAACTCATCTCTTACAAAGGGATTTCATTTTTTAACGTATTTGAACTCCATACTTTTTGTGTGTTCAAAATGCACCATTCAAAGGCACATCACAAAATTTCAACAATTTCTGACTTCATTTGGTATGTTTCGTGGATTTACTTTTTTTTTTAGCTAGTTGACCCTGAAATTGAAAAGCACTACAAATGAACTCTGAAAATGTTGAAAGTTGGCATGCTATCATCATTTCACCCACATAGCATGTGTTAAAAAGTTGAGAGGGCTACGACAAAAACTGGATGCACTTCGTGTACAAAACGGACAATCTCTCTCGAAGTATCAGGGTTTCGAACGAGAACTCATCTCTTACAAAGGGATTTCATTTTTTTAACGTATTTGAACTCCATACTTTTTGTGTGTTCAAAATGCACCATTCAAAGGCACATCACAAAATTTCAACAATTTCTGACTTCATTTGGTATGTTTCGTGGATTTACTTTTTTTTTGAGCTAGTTGACCCCGAAATTGAAAAGCACTACAAATGAACTCTGAAAATATTGAAAGTTGGCATGCTATCATCATTTCACCCACATAGCAGGTGTTAAAAAGTTGAGAGGGCTACGACAAAAACTGGATGCACTTCGTGTACAAAACGGACAATCTCTCTCGAAGTATCAGGGTTTCGAACGAGAACTCATCTCTTACAAAGGGATTTCATTTTTTTCACTTATTTTGAACTCCATACTTTTTGTGTGTTCAAAATGCACCATTCAAAGGCACATCACAAAATTTCAACAATTTCTGACTTCATTTGGTATGTTTCGTGGATTTACTTTTTTTTTGAGCTAGTTGACCCTGAAATTGAAAAGCACTACAAATGAACTCTGAAAATGTTGAAAGTTGGCATGCTATCATCATTTCACCCACATAGCATGTGTTAAAAAGTTGAGAGGGCTACGACAAAAACTGGATGCACTTCGTGTACAAAACGGACAATCTCTCTCAAAGTATCAGGGTTTCGAACGAGAACTCATCTCTTACAAAGGGATTTCATTTTTTTAACGTATTTGAACTCCATACTTTTTGTGTGTTCAAAATGCACCATTCGAAGGCACATCACAAAATTTCAACAATTTCTGACTTCATTTGGTATGTTTCGTGGATTTACTTTTTTTTTTGAGCTAGTTGACCCTGAAATTGAAAAGCACTACAAATGAACTCTGAAAATGTTGAAAGTTGGCATGCTATCATCATTTCACCCACATAGCATGTGTTAAAAAGTTGAGAGGGCTACGACAAAAACTGGATGCACTTCGTGTACAAAACGGACAATCTCTCTCGAAGTATCAAGGTTTCGAACGAGAACTCATCTCTTACAAAGGGATTTCATTTTTTTAACGTATTTGAACTCCATACTTTTTGTGTGTTCAAAATGCACCATTCAAAGGCACATCACAAAATTTCAACAATTTCTGACTTCATTTGGTATATTTCGTGCATTTACTTATTTTTTGTGAGCTAGTTGACCCTGAAATTGAAAAGCACTACAAATGAACTCTGAAACTGGATGCACTTCGACAAAAACTGGATGCACTTCGTGTACAAAACGGAAAATCTCTCTCGAAGTATCAGGGTTTCGAATGAGAACTCATCTCTTACAAAGGGATCTCATATTTTTGAACTTATTTGATCTCCATACTTTTTGTGTGTTCAAAATGCACCATTCAAAGGCACAGCACAAAATTTCAACAATTTCTCACTTCATTTGGTATACTTCGTGCATTTACTTTGTTTTTTGAGCTAGTTGACCCTGAAATTGAAAAGCACTACAAATGAACTCTGAAAATGTTGAAAGTTGGCATGCTATCATCATTTCACCCACATAGCATGTGTTAAAAAGTTGAGAGGGCTACGACAAAAACTGGATGCACTTCGTGTACAAAACGGACAATCTCTCTCGAAGTATGAGGGTTTCGAAAGAGAACTCATCTCTTACAAAGGGATTTCATTTTTTTAACGTATTTGAACTCCATACTTTTTGTGTGTTCAAAATGCACCATTCAAAGGCACATCACAAAATTTCAACAATTTCTGACTTCATTTGGTATGTTTCGTGGATTTACTTTTTTTTTGAGCTAGTTGACCCTGAAATTGAAAAGCACTACAAATGAACTCTGAAAATGTTGAAAGTTGGCATGCTATCATCATTTCACCCACATAGCATGTGTTACAAAGTTGAGAGGGATACGACAAAAACTGGATGCACTCCGTGTACAAAACGGACAATCTCTCTCGAAGTATCAGGGTTTCGAACGAGAACTCATCTCTTACAAAGGGATTTCATTTTTTTCAACTTATTTGAACTCCATACTTTTTGTGTGTTCAAAATGCACCATTCAAAGGCACATCACAAAATTTCAACAATTTCTGACTTCATTTGGTATATTTCGTCGATTTACTTTTTTTTGAGCTAGTTAACCCTGAAATTGAAAAGCACTACAAATGAACTCTGAAAATGTTCAAAGTTGGCATGCTATCATCATTTCACCCACATAGCATGTGTTAAAAAGTTGAGAGGGCTACGACAAAAACTGGATGCACTCCATGTACAAAACGGACAATCTCTCTCGAAGTATCAGGGTTTCGAACGAGAACTCATCTCTTACAAAGTGATTTCATTTTTTTGAACTTATTTGACCTCCATACTTTTTGTGTGTTCAAAATGAACCATTCAAAGGCTCATCACAAAATTTCAACAATTTCAGACTTCATTTGGTATATTTCGTGCATTTACTAATTTTTTGGAGCTAGTTGACCCTGAAATTGAAAATCACTACAAATGAACTCTGAAAATGTTGAAAGTTGGCATGCTATCATCATTTCACCCACATAGCATGTGTTAAAAAGTTGAGAGGGCTACAACAAAAACTGGATGCACTTCGTGTACAAAACGGACAATCTCTCTCGAAGTATCAGGGTTTCGAAAGAGAACTCATCTCTTACAAAGGGATTTCATTTTTTTAACGTATTTGAACTCCATACTTTTTGTGTGTTCAAAATGCACCATTCAAAGGCACATCACAAAATTTCAACAATTTCTGACTTCATTTGGTATGTTTCGTGGATTTACTTTTTTTTTTGAGCTAGTTGACCCTGAAATTGAAAAGCACTACAAATGAACTCTGAAAATGTTCAAAGTTGGCATGCTATCATCATTTCACCCACATAGCATGTGTTACAAAGTTGAGAGGGATACGACAAAAACTGGATGCACTCCGTGTACAAAACGGACAATCTCTCTCGAAGTATCAGGGTTTCGAACGAGAACTCATCTCTTACAAAGGGATTTCATTTTTTTGAACTTATTTGAACTCCATACTTTTTGTGTGTTCAAAATGCACCATTCAAAGGCACATCACAAAATTTCAACAATTTCTGACTTCATTTGGTATATTTCGTGGATTTACTTTTTTTTGAGCTAGTTGACCCTGAGATTGAAAAGCACTACAAATGACCTCTGAAAATGTTCAAAGTTGGCATGCAATCATCATTTCACCCACATAGCATGTGTTAAAAAGTTGAGAGGGCTACGACAAAAACTGGATGCACTCCGTGTACAAAACGGACAATCTCTCTCGAAGTATCAGGGTTTCGAACGAGAACTCATCTCTTACAAAGGGATTTCATTTTTTTCAACTTATTTGAACTCCATACTTTTTGTGTGTTCAAAATGCACCATTCAAAGGCACATCACAAAATTTCAACAATTTCTGACTTCATTTCGTATATTTCGTGGATTTACTTTTTTTTGAGCTAGTTAACCCTGAAATTGAAAAGCACCACAAATGAACTCTGAAAATGTTCAAAGTTGGCATGCTATCATCATTTCACCCACATAGCATGTGTTAAAAAGTTGAGAGGGCTACGACAAAAACTGGATGCACTCCGTGTACAAAACGGACAATCTCTCTCGAAGTATCAGGGTTTCGAACGAGAACTCATCTCTTACAAAGTGATTTCATTTTTTTGAACTTATTTGACCTCCATACTTTTTGTGTGTTCAAAATGAACCATTCAAAGGCTCATCACAAAATTTCAACAATTTCAGACTTCATTTGGTATATTTCGTGCATCTACTTATTTTTTGGAGCTAGTTGACCCTGAAATTGAAAATCACTACAAATGAACTCTGAAAATGTTGAAAGTTGGCATGCTATCATAATTTCACCCACATAGCATGTGTTAAAAAGTTGAGAGGGCTACAACAAAAACTGGATGCACTTCGTGTACAAAACGGACAATCTCTCTCGAAGTATCAGGGTTTCGAAAGAGAACTCATCTCTTACAAAGGGATTTCATTTTTTTAACGTATTTGAACTCCATACTTTTTGTGTGTTCAAAATGCACCATTCAAAGGCACATCACAAAATTACAACAATGTCTGACTTCATTTGGTATGTTTCGTGGATTTACTTTTTTTTTTTGAGCTAGTTGACCCTGAAATTGAAAAGCACTACAAATGAACTCTGAAAATGTTGAAAGTTGGCATGCTATCATCATTTCACCCACATAGCATGTGTTACAAAGTTGAGAGGGATACGACAAAAACTGGATGCACTCCGTGTACAAAACGGACAATCTCTCTCGAAGTATCAGGGTTTCGAACGAGAACTCATCTCTTACAAAGGGATTTCATTTTTTTGAACTTATTTGAACTCCATACTTTTTGTGTGTTCAAAATGCACCATTCAAAGGCACATCACAAAATTTCAAATATTTCTGACTTCATTTGGTATATTTCGTGGATTTACTTTTTTTTGAGCTAGTTGACCCTGAGATTGAAAAGCACTACAAATGAACTCTGAAAATGTTCAAAGTTGGCATGCAATCATCATTTCACCCACATAGCATGTGTTAAAAAGTTGAGAGGGCTACGACAAAAACTGGATGCACTCCGTGTACAAAACGGACAATCTCTCTCGAAGTATGAGGGTTTCGAACGAGAACTCATCTCTTACAAAGGGATTTCATTTTTTTCAACTTATTTGACCTCCATACTTTTTGTGTGTTCAAAATGCACCATTCAAAGGCACATCACAAAATTTCAACAATTTCTGACTTCATTTGGTATATTTCGTCGATTTACTTTTTTTTGAGCTAGTTAACCCTGAAATTGAAAAGCACTACAAATGAACTCTGAAAATGTTCAAAGTTGGCATGCTATCATCATTTCACCCACATAGCATGTGTTAAAAAGTTGAGAGGGCTACGACAAAAACTGGATGCACTCCATGTACAAAACGGACAATCTCTCTCGAAGTATCAGGGTTTCGAACGAGAACTCATCTCTTACAAAGTGATTTCATTTTTTTGAACTTATTTGACCTCCATACTTTTTGTGTGTTCAAAATGAACCATTCAAAGGCTCATCACAAAATTTCAACAATTTCAGACTTCATTTGGTATATTTCGTGCATTTACTAATTTTTTGGAGCTAGTTGACCCTGAAATTGAAAATCACTACAAATGAACTCTGAAAATGTTGAAAGTTGGCATGCTATCATCATTTCACCCACATAGCATGTGTTAAAAAGTTGAGAGGGCTACAACAAAAACTGGATGCACTTCGTGTACAAAACGGACAATCTCTCTCGAAGTATCAGGGTTTCGAAAGAGAACTCATCTCTTACAAAGGGATTTCATTTTTTTAACGTATTTGAACTCCATACTTTTTGTGTGTTCAAAATGCACCATTCAAAGGCACATCACAAAATTTCAACAATTTCTGACTTCATTTGGTATGTTTCGTGGATTTACTTTTTTTTTTGAGCTAGTTGACCCTGAAATTGAAAAGCACTACAAATGAACTCTGAAAATGTTCAAAGTTGGCATGCTATCATCATTTCACCCACATAGCATGTGTTACAAAGTTGAGAGGGATACGACAAAAACTGGATGCACTCCGTGTACAAAACGGACAATCTCTCTCGAAGTATCAGGGTTTCGAACGAGAACTCATCTCTTACAAAGGGATTTCATTTTTTTGAACTTATTTGAACTCCATACTTTTTGTGTGTTCAAAATGCACCATTCAAAGGCACATCACAAAATTTCAACAATTTCTGACTTCATTTGGTATATTTCGTGGATTTACTTTTTTTTGAGCTAGTTGACCCTGAGATTGAAAAGCACTACAAATGACCTCTGAAAATGTTCAAAGTTGGCATGCAATCATCATTTCACCCACATAGCATGTGTTAAAAAGTTGAGAGGGCTACGACAAAAACTGGATGCACTCCGTGTACAAAACGGACAATCTCTCTCGAAGTATCAGGGTTTCGAACGAGAACTCATCTCTTACAAAGGGATTTCATTTTTTTCAACTTATTTGAACTCCATACTTTTTGTGTGTTCAAAATGCACCATTCAAAGGCACATCACAAAATTTCAACAATTTCTGACTTCATTTCGTATATTTCGTGGATTTACTTTTTTTTGAGCTAGTTAACCCTGAAATTGAAAAGCACCACAAATGAACTCTGAAAATGTTCAAAGTTGGCATGCTATCATCATTTCACCCACATAGCATGTGTTAAAAAGTTGAGAGGGCTACGACAAAAACTGGATGCACTCCGTGTACAAAACGGACAATCTCTCTCGAAGTATCAGGGTTTCGAACGAGAACTCATCTCTTACAAAGTGATTTCATTTTTTTGAACTTATTTGACCTCCATACTTTTTGTGTGTTCAAAATGAACCATTCAAAGGCTCATCACAAAATTTCAACAATTTCAGACTTCATTTGGTATATTTCGTGCATCTACTTATTTTTTGGAGCTAGTTGACCCTGAAATTGAAAATCACTACAAATGAACTCTGAAAATGTTGAAAGTTGGCATGCTATCATAATTTCACCCACATAGCATGTGTTAAAAAGTTGAGAGGGCTACAACAAAAACTGGATGCACTTCGTGTACAAAACGGACAATCTCTCTCGAAGTATCAGGGTTTCGAAAGAGAACTCATCTCTTACAAAGGGATTTCATTTTTTTAACGTATTTGAACTCCATACTTTTTGTGTGTTCAAAATGCACCATTCAAAGGCACATCACAAAATTACAACAATGTCTGACTTCATTTGGTATGTTTCGTGGATTTACTTTTTTTTTTTGAGCTAGTTGACCCTGAAATTGAAAAGCACTACAAATGAACTCTGAAAATGTTGAAAGTTGGCATGCTATCATCATTTCACCCACATAGCATGTGTTACAAAGTTGAGAGGGATACGACAAAAACTGGATGCACTCCGTGTACAAAACGGACAATCTCTCTCGAAGTATCAGGGTTTCGAACGAGAACTCATCTCTTACAAAGGGATTTCATTTTTTTGAACTTATTTGAACTCCATACTTTTTGTGTGTTCAAAATGCACCATTCAAAGGCACATCACAAAATTTCAAATATTTCTGACTTCATTTGGTATATTTCGTGGATTTACTTTTTTTTGAGCTAGTTGACCCTGAGATTGAAAAGCACTACAAATGAACTCTGAAAATGTTCAAAGTTGGCATGCAATCATCATTTCACCCACATAGCATGTGTTAAAAAGTTGAGAGGGCTACGACAAAAACTGGATGCACTCCGTGTACAAAACGGACAATCTCTCTCGAAGTATCAGGGTTTCGAACGAGAACTCATCTCTTACAAAGGGATTTCATTTTTTTCAACTTATTTGAACTCCATACTTTTTGTGTGTTCAAAATGCACCATTCAAAGGCACATCACAAAATTTCAACAATTTCTGACTTCATTTCGTATATTTCGTGGATTTACTTTTTTTTGAGCTAGTTAACCCTGAAATTGAAAAGCACTACAAATGAACTCTGAAAATGTTCAAAGTTGGCATGCTATCATCATTTCACCCACATAGCATGTGTTAAAAAGTTGAGAGGGCTACGACAAAAACTGGATGCACTCCGTGTACAAAACGGACAATCTCTCTCGAAGTATCAGGGTTTCGAACGAGAACTCATCTCTTACAAAGTGATTTCATTTTTTTGAACTTATTTGACCTCCATACTTTTTGTGTGTTCAAAATGAACCATTCAAAGGCTCATCACAAAATTTCAACAATTTCAGACTTCATTTGGTATATTTCGTGCATCTACTTATTTTTTGGAGCTAGTTGACCCTGAAATTGAAAATCACTACAAATGAACTCTGAAAATGTTGAAAGTTGGCATGCTATCATAATTTCACCCACATAGCATGTGTTAAAAAGTTGAGAGGGCTACAACAAAAACTGGATGCACTTCGTGTACAAAACGGACAATCTCTCTCGAAGTATCAGGGTTTCGAAAGAGAACTCATCTCTTACAAAGGGATTTCATTTTTTTAACGTATTTGAACTCCATACTTTTTGTGTGTTCAAAATGCACCATTCAAAGGCACATCACAAAATTTCAACAATGTATGACTTCATTTGGTATGTTTCGTGGATTTACTTTTTTTTTTGAGCTAGTTGACCCTGAAATTGAAAAGCACTACAAATGAACTCTGAAAATGTTGAAAGTTGGCATGCTATCATCATTTCACCCACATAGCATGTGTTACAAAGTTGAGAGGGATACGACAAAAACTGGATGCACTCCGTGTACAAAACGGACAATCTCTCTCGAAGTATCAGGGTTTCGAACGAGAACTCATCTCTTACAAAGGGATTTCATTTTTTTGAACTTATTTGAACTCCATACTTTTTGTGTGTTCAAAATGCACCATTCAAAGGCACATCACAAAATTTCAAATATTTCTGACTTCATTTGGTATATTTCGTGGATTTACTTTTTTTTGAGCTAGTTGACCCTGAGATTGAAAAGCACTACAAATGAACTCTGAAAATGTTCAAAGTTGGCATGCAATCATCATTTCACCCACATAGCATGTGTTAAAAAGTTGAGAGGGCTACGACAAAAACTGGATGCACTCCGTGTACAAAACGGACAATCTCTCTCGAAGTATCAGGGTTTCGAACGAGAACTCATCTCTTACAAAGGGATTTCATTTTTTTCAACTTATTTGAACTCCATACTTTTTGTGTGTTCAAAATGCACCATTCAAAGGCACATCACAAAATTTCAACAATTTCTGACTTCATTTGGTATATTTCGTGGATTTACTTTTTTTTGAGCTAGTTAACCCTGAAATTGAAAAGCTCTACAAATGAACTCTGAAAATGTTCAAAGTTGGCATGCTATCATCATTTCACCCACATAGCATGTGTTAAAAAGTTGAGAGGGCTACGAGAAAAACTGGATGCACTCCGTGTACAAAACG
Organism: Hordeum vulgare subsp. vulgare; assembly: GCF_904849725.1. Classification (NCBI taxonomy): domain Eukaryota; kingdom Viridiplantae; phylum Streptophyta; class Magnoliopsida; order Poales; family Poaceae; genus Hordeum; species Hordeum vulgare. The sequence goes on from NC_058518.1 coordinate 18,514,130, forward strand.
GACAATCTCTCTCGAAGTATCAGGGTTTCGAACGAGAACTCATCTCTTACAAAGTGATTTCATTTTTTTGAACTTATTTGACCTCCATACTTTTTGTGTGTTCAAAATGAACCATTCAAAGGCTCATCACAAAATTTCAACAATTTCAGACTTCATTTGGTATATTTCGTGCATCTACTTATTTTTTGGAGCTAGTTGACCCTGAAATTGAAAATCACTACAAATGAACTCTGAAAATGTTGAAAGTTGGCATGCTATCATAATTTCACCCACATAGCATGTGTTAAAAAGTTGAGAGGGCTACAACAAAAACTGGATGCACTTCGTGTACAAAACGGACAATCTCTCTCGAAGTATCAGGGTTTCGAAAGAGAACTCATCTCTTACAAAGGGATTTCATTTTTTTAACGTATTTGAACTCCATACTTTTTGTGTGTTCAAAATGCACCATTCAAAGGCACATCACAAAATTTCAACAATGTCTGACTTCATTTGGTATGTTTCGTGGATTTACTTTTTTTTTTGAGCTAGTTGACCCTGAAATTGAAAAGCACTACAAATGAACTCTGAAAATGTTGAAAGTTGGCATGCTATCATCATTTCACCCACATAGCATGTGTTACAAAGTTGAGAGGGATACGACAAAAACTTGATGCACTCCGTGTACAAAACGGACAATCTCTCTCGAAGTATCAGGGTTTCGAACGAGAACTCATCTCTTACAAAGGGATTTCATTTTTTTGAACTTATTTGAACTCCATACTTTTTGTGTGTTCAAAATGCACCATTCAAAGGCACATCACAAAATTTCAAAAATTTCTGACTTCATTTGGTATATTTCGTGGATTTACTTTTTTTTGAGCTAGTTGACCCTGAGATTGAAAAGCACTACAAATGAACTTTGAAAATGTTCAAAGTTGGCATGCAATCATCATTTCACCCACATAGCATGTGTTAAAAAGTTGAGAGGGCTACGACAAAAACTGGATGCACTCCGTGTACAAAACGGACAATCTCTCTCGAAGTATCAGGGTTTCGAACGAGAACTCATCTCTTACAAAGGGATTTCATTTTTTTCAACTTATTTGAACTCCATACTTTTTGTGTGTTCAAAATGAACCATTCAAAGGCTCATCACAAAATTTCAACAATTTCAGACTTCATTTGGTATATTTCGTGCATTTACTTATTTTTTGGAGCTAGTTGACCCTGAAATTGAAAATAACTACAAATGAACTCTGAAAATGTTGAAAGTTGGCATGCTATCGTCATTTCACCCACATAGCATGTGTTAAAAAGTTGAGAGGGCTACAACAAAAACTGGATGCACTTCGTGTACAAAACGGACAATCTCTCTCGAAGTATCAGGGTTTCGAAAGAGAACTCATCTCTTACAAAGGGATTTCATTTTTTTAACGTATTTGAACTCCATACTTTTTGTGTGTTCAAAATGCACCATTCAAAGGCACATCACAAAATTTCCACAATTTCTGACTTCATTTGGTATGTTTCGTGGATTTACTTTTTTTTTGAGCTAGTTGACCCTGAAATTGAAAAGCAATACAAATGAACTCTGAAAATGTTGAAAGTTGGCATGCTATCATCATTTCACCCACATAGCATGTGTTACAAAGTTGAGAGCGCTACGACAAAAACTGGATGCACTCCGTGTACAAAACGGACAATCTCTCTCGAAGTATCAGGGTTTCGAACGAGAACTCATCTCTTACAAAGGGATTTCATTTTTTTGAACTTATTTGAAATCCATACTTTTTGTGTGTTCAAAATGCACCATTCAAAGGCACATCACAAAATTTCAACAATTTCTGACTTCATTTGGTATATTTCGTGGATTTACTTTTTTTTGAGCTAGTTGACCCTGAAATTGAAAAGCACTACAAATGAACTCTGAAAATGTTCAAAGTTGGCATGCTATCATCATTTCACCAACATAGCATGTGAGTTGAGAGGGCTACGGCAAAAACTGGATGCACTCCGTGTACAAAACGGACAATCTCTCTCGAAGTATCAGGGTTTCGAACGAGAACTCATCTCTTACAAAGGGATTTCATTCTTTTAACTTATTTGAACTCCATACTTTTTGTGTGTTCAAAATGCACCTTTCAAAGGCACATCACAAAATTTCAACAATTTCTGACTTCATTTGGTATATTTCGTGGATTTACTTTTTTTTGAGCCAGTTAACCCTGAAATTGAAAAGCACTACAAATGAACTCTGAAAATGTTCAAAGTTGGCACGCTATCATCATTTCACCCACATAGCATGTGTTAAAAAGTTGAGAGGGCTACGACAAAAACTGGATGCACTCCGTGTACAAAACGGACAATCTCTCTCGAAGCATCAGGGTTTCGAACGAGAACTCATCTCTTACAAAGTGATTTCATTTTTTTGAACTTATTTGACCTCCATACTTTTTGTGTGTTCAAAATGAATCATTCAAAGGCTCATCACAAAATTTCAACAATTTCTGACTTCACTTGGTATATTTCGTGCATTTACTTATTTTTTGGAGCTAGTTGACCCTGAAATTGAAAATCACTACAAATGAACTCTGAAAATGTTGAAAGTTGGCATGCTATCATCATTTCACCCACATAGCATGTGTTAAAAAGTTGAGAGGGCTACAACAAAAACTGGATGCACTTCGTGTACAAAACGGACAATCTCTCTCGAAGTATCAGGGTTTCGAACGAGAACTCATCTCTTACAAAGGGATTTCATTTTTTTGAACTTATTTGAACTCCATACTTTTTGTGTGTTCAAAATGCACCATTCAAAGTCACATCACAAAATTGCAACAATTTCTGACTTCATTTGGTATATTTCGTGGATTTACTTTTTTTTTGAGCTAGTTGACCCTGAAATTGAAAAGCACTACAAATGAACTCTGAAAATGTTCAAAGTTGGCATGCTATCATCATTTCACCCACATAGCATGTGTTAAAAAGTAGAGAGGGCTACGACAAAAACTGGATGCACTTCGTGTAAAAAACGGACAATCTCTCTCGAAGTATCAGGGTTTCGAACGAGAACTCATCTCTTACAAAGGGATCTCATTTTTTTGAACTTATTTGATCTCCATACTTTTTGTGTGTTCAAAATGCACCGTTCAAAGGCACATCACAAAATTTCAACAATTTCTCACTTCATTTGGTATATTTCGTGCATTTACTTTGTTTTTTCACCTAGTTGACCCTGAAATTGAAAAGCACTACAAATGAACTCTGAAAATGTTGAAAGTTGGCATGCTATCATAATTTCACCCACATAGCATGTGTTAAAAAGTTGAGAGGGCTACGACAAAAACTGGATGCACTTCGTGTACAAAACGGACAATCTCTCTCGAAGTATGAGGGTTTCGAACGAGAACTCATCTCTTACAAAGGGATTTCATTTTTTTAACGTATTTGAACTCCATACTTTTTGTGTGTTCAAAATGCACCATTCAAAGGCACATCACAAAATTTCAACAATTTCTGACTTCATTTGGTATGTTTCGTGGATTTACTTTTTTTTTGAGCTAGTTGACCCTGAAATTGAAAAGCACTACAAATGAACTCTGAAAATGTTGAAAGTTGGCATGCTATCATCATTTCACCCACATAGCATGTGTTACAAAGTTGAGAGCGCTATGACAAAAACTGGATGCACTCCGTGTACAAAACGGACAATCTCTCTCGAAGTATTAGGGTTTCAAACGAGAACTCATCTCTTACAAAGGGATTTCATTTTTTTGAAGTTATTTGAACTCCATACTTTTTGTGTGTTCAAAATGCACCATTCAAAGGCACATCACAAAATTTCAACAATTTCTGACTTCATTTGGTATATTTCGTGGATTTACTTTTTTTTGAGCTAGTTGACCCTGAAATTGAAAAGCACTACAAATGAACTCTGAAAATGTTCAAAGTTGGCATGCTATCATCATTTCACCCACATAGCATGTGTTAAAAAGTAGAGAGGGCTACGACAAAAACTGGATGCACTTCGTGTAAAAAACGGACAATCTCTCTCGAAGTATCAGGGTTTCGAACGAGAACTCATCTCTTACAAAGGGATCTCATTTTTTTGAACTTATTTGATCTCCATACTTTTTGTGTGTTCAAAATGCACCGTTCAAAGGCACATCACAAAATTTCAACAATTTCTCACTTCATTTGGTATATTTCGTGCATTTACTTTGTTTTTTCACCTAGTTGACCCTGAAATTGAAAAGCACTACAAATGAACTCTGAAAATGTTGAAAGTTGGCATGCTATCATAATTTCACCCACATAGCATGTGTTAAAAAGTTGAGAGGGCTACGACAAAAACTGGATGCACTTCGTGTACAAAACGGACAATCTCTCTCGAAGTATGAGGGTTTCGAACGAGAACTCATCTCTTACAAAGGGATTTCATTTTTTTAACGTATTTGAACTCCATACTTTTTGTGTGTTCAAAATGCACCATTCAAAGGCACATCACAAAATTTCAACAATTTCTGACTTCATTTGGTATGTTTCGTGGATTTACTTTTTTTTTGAGCTAGTTGACCCTGAAATTGAAAAGCACTACAAATGAACTCTGAAAATGTTGAAAGTTGGCATGCTATCATCATTTCACCCACATAGCATGTGTTACAAAGTTGAGAGCGCTATGACAAAAACTGGATGCACTCCGTGTACAAAACGGACAATCTCTCTCGAAGTATTAGGGTTTCAAACGAGAACTCATCTCTTACAAAGGGATTTCATTTTTTTGAAGTTATTTGAACTCCATACTTTTTGTGTGTTCAAAATGCACCATTCAAAGGCACATCACAAAATTTCAACAATTTCTGACTTCATTTGGTATATTTCGTGGATTTACTTTTTTTTGAGCTAGTTGACCCTGAAATTGAAAAGCACTACAAATGAACTCTGAAAATGTTCAAAGTTGGCATGCTATCATCATTTCACCAACATAGCATGTGAGTTGAGAGGGCTACGACAAAAACTGGATGCACTCCGTGTACAAAACGGACAATCTCTCTCGAAGTATCAGGGTTTCGAACGAGAACTCATCTCTTACAAAGGGATTTCATTTTTTTGAACTTATTTGAAATCCATACTTTTTGTGTGTTCAAAATGCACCATTCAAAGGCACATCACAAAATTTCAACAATTTCTGACTTCATTTGGTATATTTCGTGGATTTACTTTTTTTTGAGCTAGTTGACCCTGAAATTGAAAAGCACTACAAATGAACTCTGAAAATGTTCAAAGTTGGCATGCTATCATCATTTCACCAACATAGCATGTGAGTTGAGAGGGCTACGGCAAAAACTGGATGCACTCCGTGTACAAAACGGACAATCTCTCTCGAAGTATCAGGGTTTCGAACGAGAACTCATCTCTTACAAAGGGATTTCATTTTTTTGAACTTATTTGAAATCCATACTTTTTGTGTGTTCAAAATGCACCATTCAAAGGCACATCACAAAATTTCAACAATTTCTGACTTCATTTGGTATATTTCGTGGATTTACTTTTTTTTGAGCTAGTTGACCCTGAAATTGAAAAGCACTACAAATGAACTCTGAAAATGTTCAAAGTTGGCATGCTATCATCATTTCACCAACATAGCATGTGAGTTGAGAGGGCTACGGCAAAAACTGGATGCACTCCGTGTACAAAACGGACAATCTCTCTCGAAGTATCAGGGTTTCGAACGAGAACTCATCTCTTACAAAGGGATTTCATTCTTTTAACTTATTTGAACTCCATACTTTTTGTGTGTTCAAAATGCACCTTTCAAAGGCACATCACAAAATTTCAACAATTTCTGACTTCATTTGGTATATTTCGTGGATTTACTTTTTTTTGAGCCAGTTAACCCTGAAATTGAAAAGCACTACAAATGAACTCTGAAAATGTTCAAAGTTGGCACGCTATCATCATTTCACCCACATAGCATGTGTTAAAAAGTTGAGAGGGCTACGACAAAAACTGGATGCACTCCGTGTACAAAACGGACAATCTCTCTCGAAGTATCAGGGTTTCGAACGAGAACTCATCTCTTACAAAGTGATTTCATTTTTTTGAACTTATTTGACCTCCATACTTTTTGTGTGTTCAAAATGAACCATTCAAAGGCTCATCACAAAATTTCAACAATTTCTGACTTCACTTGGTATATTTCGTGCATTTACTTATTTTTTGGAGCTAGTTGACCCTGAAATTGAAAATCACTACAAATGAACTCTGAAAATGTTGAAAGTTGGCATGCTATCATCATTTCACCCACATAGCATGTGTTAAAAAGTTGAGAGGGCTACAACAAAAACTGGATGCACTTCGTGTACAAAACGGACAATCTCTCTCGAAGTATCAGGGTTTCGAACGAGAACTCATCTCTTACAAAGGGATTTCATTTTTTTGAACTTATTTGAACTCCATACTTTTTGTGTGTTCAAAATGCACCATTCAAAGTCACATCACAAAATTGCAACAATTTCTGACTTCATTTGGTATATTTCGTGGATTTACTTTTTTTTTGAGCTAGTTGACCCTGAAATTGAAAAGCACTACAAATGAACTCTGAAAATGTTCAAAGTTGGCATGCTATCATCATTTCACCCACATAGCATGTGTTAAAAAGTAGAGAGGGCTACGACAAAAACTGGATGCACTTCGTGTAAAAAACGGACAATCTCTCTCGAAGTATCAGGGTTTCGAACGAGAACTCATCTCTTACAAAGGGATCTCATTTTTTTGAACTTATTTGATCTCCATACTTTTTGTGTGTTCAAAATGCACCGTTCAAAGGCACATCACAAAATTTCAACAATTTCTCACTTCATTTGGTATATTTCGTGCATTTACTTTGTTTTTTCACCTAGTTGACCCTGAAATTGAAAAGCACTACAAATGAACTCTGAAAATGTTGAAAGTTGGCATGCTATCATAATTTCACCCACATAGCATGTGTTAAAAAGTTGAGAGGGCTACGACAAAAACTGGATGCACTTCGTGTACAAAACGGACAATCTCTCTCGAAGTATGAGGGTTTCGAACGAGAACTCATCTCTTACAAAGGGATTTCATTTTTTTAACGTATTTGAACTCCATACTTTTTGTGTGTTCAAAATGCACCATTCAAAGGCACATCACAAAATTTCAACAATTTCTGACTTCATTTGGTATGTTTCGTGGATTTACTTTTTTTTTGAGCTAGTTGACCCTGAAATTGAAAAGCACTACAAATGAACTCTGAAAATGTTGAAAGTTGGCATGCTATCATCATTTCACCCACATAGCATGTGTTACAAAGTTGAGAGCGCTATGACAAAAACTGGATGCACTCCGTGTACAAAACGGACAATGTCTCTCGAAGTATTAGGGTTTCGAACGAGAACTCATCTCTTACAAAGGGATTTCATTTTTTTGAAGTTATTTGAACTCCATACTTTTTGTGTGTTCAAAATGCACCATTCAAAGGCACATCACAAAATTTCAACAATTTCTGACTTCATTTGGTATATTTCGTGGATTTACTTTTTTTTGAGCTAGTTGACCCTGAAATTGAAAAGCACTACAAATGAACTCTGAAAATGTTCAAAGTTGGCATGCTATCATCATTTCACCAACATAGCATGTGAGTTGAGAGGGCTACGACAAAAACTGGATGCACTCCGTGTACAAAACGGACAATCTCTCTCGAAGTATCAGGGTTTCGAACGAGAACTCATCTCTTACAAAGGGATTTCATTTTTTTAACTTATTTGAACTCCATACTTTTTGTGTGTTCAAAATGCACCTTTCAAGGGCACATCACAAAATTTCAACAATTTCTGACTTCATTTGGTATATTTCGTGGATTTACTTTTTTTTTGAGCCAGTTAACCCTGAAATTGAAAATCACTACAAATGAACTCTGAAAATGTTCAAAGTTGGCATGCTATCATCATTTCACCCACATAGCATGTGTTAAAAAGTTGAGAGGGCTACGACAAAAACTGGATGCACTCCGTGTACAAAACGGACAATCTCTCTCGAAGTATCAGGGTTTCGAACGAGAACTCATCTCTTACAAAGTGATTTCATTTTTTTGAACTTATTTGACCTCCATACTTTTTTTGTGTTCAAAATGCACCATTCAAAGGCACATCACAAAATTTCAACAATTTCTGACTTCATTTGGTATATTTCGTGCATTTACTTATTTTTTGGAGCTAGTTGACCCTGAAATTGAAAAGCACTACAAATGAACTCTGAAAATGTTGAAAGTTGGCATGCTATCATCATTTCACCCACATAGAATGTGTTAAAAAGTTGAGAGGGCTACGACAAAAACTGGATGCACTCCGTGTACAAAACGGACAATCTCTCTCGAAGTATCAGGGTTTCGAACGAGAACTCATCTCTTACAAAGGGATTTCATTTTTTTAAATTATTTGAACTCCATACTTTTCGTGTGTTCAAAATGCACCATTCAAAGGCACATCACAAAATTTCAACAATTTCTGACTTCATTTGGTATATTTCGTGGATTTACTTTTTTTTTGAGCTAGTTAACCCTGAAATTGAAAAGCACTGTAAATGAACTCTGAAAATGTTCAAAGTTGGCATGCTATCATCATTTCACCCACATAGCATGTGTTAAAAAGTTGAGAGGGCTACGACAAAAACTGGATGCACTTCGTGTACAAAACGGACAATCTCTCTCGAAGTATCAAGGTTTCGAACGAGAACTCATCTCTTGCAAAGGGATTTTTTTTTTGAACTTATTTGAACTCCATACTTTTTGTGTGTTCAAAATGCACCATTCAAAGGCACATCACAAAATTTCAACAATTTCTGACTTCATTTGGTATATTTCGTGGATTTACTTTTTTTTGAGCTAGTTGACCCTGAAATTGAAAAGCACTACAAATGAACTCTGAAAATGTTCAAAGTTGGCATCCTATCATCATTTCACCCACATAGCATGTGTTAAAAAGTTGAGAGGGCTACGACAAAAACTGGATGCACTCCGTGTACAAAACGGACAATCTCTCTCGAAGTATCAGGGTTTCGAACGAGAACTCATCTCTTACAAAGTGATTTCATTTTTTTGAACTTATTTGACCTCCATACTTTTTGTGTGTTCAAAATGCACCATTCAAAGGCACATCACAAAATTTCAACAATTTCTGACTTCATTTGGTATATTTCGTGGATTTACTTTTTTTTTGAGCTAGTTAACCCTGAAATTGAAAAGCACTATAAATGAACTCTGAAAATGTTCAAAGTTGGCATGCTATCATCATTTCACCCACATAGCATGTGTTAAAAAGTTGAGAGGGCTACGACAAAAACTGGATGCACTTCGTGTACAAAACGGACAATCTCTCTCGAAGTATCAAGGTTTCGAACGAGAACTCATCTCTTACAAAGGGATTTTTTTTTTGAACTTATTTGAACTCCATACTTTTTGTGTGTTCAAAATGCACCATTCAAAGGCACATCACAAAATTTCAACAATTTCTGACTTCATTTGGTATATTTCGTGGATTTACTTTTTTTTGAGCTAGTTGACCCTGAAATTGAAAAGCACTACAAATGAACTCTGAAAATGTTCAAAGTTGGCATCCTATCATCATTTCACCCACATAGCATGTGTTAAAAAGTTGAGAGGGCTACGACAAAAATTGGATGCACTTCGTGTACAAAACGGACAATCTCTCTCGAAGTATCAGGGTTTCGAACGAGAACTCATCTCTTACAAAGGGATTTCATTTTTTTAACTTATTTGAACTCCATACTTTTTGTGTGTTCAAAATGCACCATTCAAAGGGACATCACAAAATTTCAACAATTTCTGACTTCGTTTGGTATATTTCGTGCATTTACTTATTTTTTTTGAGCTAGTTGACCCTGAAATTGAAAAGCACTACAAATGAACTCTGAAACTGGATGCACTTCGACAAAAACTGGATGCACTTCGTGTACAAAACGGACAATCTCTCTCGAAGTATCAGGGTTTCGAACGAGAACTCATGTCTTACAAAGGGATTTTATTTTTTTGAACTTATTTGAACTCCATACTTTTTGTGTGTTCAAAATGCACCATTCAAAGGCACATCACAAAATTTCAACAATTTCTGACTTCATTTGGTATATTTCGTACATTTACTTATTTTTTGGAGCTAGTTGACCCTGAAATTGAAAAGCACTACAAATGAACTCTGAAAATGTTGAAAGTTGGCATGCTATCATCATTTCACCCACATAGCATGTCTTAAAAAGTTGAGATGGCTACGACAAAAACTGGATGCACTTCGTGTACAAAACGGACAATCTCTCTCGAAGTATCAAGGTTTCGAACGAGAACTCATCTCTTACAAAGGGATTTCATTTATTTGAACTTATATGAACTCCATACTTTTTGTGTGTTCAAAATGCACCATTCAAAGGCACATCACAAAATTTCAACAATTTCTGACTTCATTGGGTATATTTCGTGGATTTACTTTTTTTTGAGCTAGTTGACCCTGAAATTGAAAAGCACTACAAATGAACTCTGAAAATGTTGAAAGTTGGCATGCTATCATCATTTCACCCACATAGCATTTGTTAAAAAGTTGAGAGGGCTACGACAAAAACTGGATGCACTTCGTGTACAAAACGGACAATCTCTCTCGAAGTATCAGGGTTTCGAACGAGAACTCATCTCTTACAAAGGGATTTTATTTTTTTTGAACTTATTTGAACTCCATACTTTTTGTGTGTTCAAAATGCACCATTCAAAGGCACATCACAAAATTTCAACAATTTCTGACTTCATTTGGTATATTTCGTGGATTTACTTTTTTTTGAGCTAGTTGACCCTGAAATTGAAAAGCACTACAAATGAACTCTGAAAATGTTCAAAGTTGGCATCCTATCATCATTTCACCCACATAGCATGTGTTAAAAAGTTGAGAGGGCTACGACAAAAACTGGATGCACTTCGTGTACAAAACGGACAATCTCTCTCGAAGTATGAGGGTTTCGAACGAGAACTCATCTCTTACAAAGGGATTTCATTTTTTTAACGTATTTGAACTCCATACTTTTTGTGTGTTCAAAATGCACCATTCAAAGGCACATCACAAAATTTCAACAATTTCTGACTTCATTTGGTATGTTTCGTGGATTTACTTTTTTTTTTAAGCTAGTTGACCCTGAAATTGAAAAGCACTACAAATGAACTCTGAAAATGTTGAAAGTTGGCATGCTATCATCATTTCACCCACATAGCATGTGTTACAAAGTTGAGAGCGCTATGACAAAAACTGGATGCACTCCGTGTACAAAACGGACAATCTCTCTCGAAGTATTAGGGTTTCGAACGAGAACTCATCTCTTACAAAGGGATTTCATTTTTTTGAAGTTATTTGAACTCCATACTTTTTGTGTGTTCAAAATGCACCATTCAAAGGCACATCACAAAATTTCAACAATTTCTGACTTCATTTGGTATATTTCGTGCATTTACTTATTTTTTGGAGCTAGTTGACCCTGAAATTGAAAAGCACTACAAATGAACTCTGAAAATGTTGAAAGTTGGCATGCTATCATCATTTCACCCACATAGCATGTCTTAAAAAGTTGAGATGGCTACGACAAAAACTGGATGCACTTCGTGTACAAAACGGACAATCTCTCTCGAAGTATCAAGGTTTCGAACGAGAACTCATCTCTTACAAAGGGATTTCATTTATTTGAACTTATATGAACTCCATACTTTTTGTGTGTTCAAAATGCACCATTCAAAGGCACATCACAAAATTTCAACAATTTCTGACTTCATTGGGTATATTTCGTGGATTTACTTTTTTTTGAGCTAGTTGACCCTGAAATTGAAAAGCACTACAAATGAACTCTGAAAATGTTGAAAGTTGGCATGCTATCATCATTTCACCCACATAGCATGTGTTAAAAAGTTGAGAGGGCTACGACAAAAACTGGATGCACTTCGTGTACAAAACGGACAATCTCTCTCGAAGTATCAGGGTTTCGAACGAGAACTCATCTCTTACAAAGGGATTTTATTTTTTTTGAACTTATTTGAACTCCATACTTTTTGTGTGTTCAAAATGCACCATTCAAAGGCACATCACAAAATTTCAACAATTTCTGACTTCATTTGGTATATTTCGTGGATTTACTTTTTTTTGAGCTAGTTGACCCTGAAATTGAAAAGCACTACAAATGAACTCTGAAAATGTTCAAAGTTGGCATCCTATCATAATTTCACCCACATAGCATGTGTTAAAAAGTTGAGAGGGCTACGACAAAAACTGGATGCACTTCGTGTACAAAACGGACAATCTCTCTCGAAGTATGAGGGTTTCGAACGAGAACTCATCTCTTACAAAGGGATTTCATTTTTTTAACGTATTTGAACTCCATACTTTTTGTGTGTTCAAAATGCACCATTCAAAGGCACATCACAAAATTTCAACAATTTCTGACTTCATTTGGTATGTTTCGTGGATTTACTTTTTTTTTGAGCTAGTTGACCCTGAAATTGAAAAGCACTACAAATGAACTCTGAAAATGTTGAAAGTTGGCATGCTATCATCATTTCACCCACATAGCATGTGTTACAAAGTTGAGAGCGCTATGACAAAAACTGGATGCACTCCGTGTACAAAACGGACAATCTCTCTCGAAGTATTAGGGTTTCGAACGAGAACTCATCTCTTACAAAGGGATTTCATTTTTTTGAAGTTATTTGAACTCCATACTTTTTGTGTGTTCAAAATGCACCATTCAAAGGCACATCACAAAATTTCAACAATTTCTGACTTCATTTGGTATATTTCGTGGATTTACTTTTTTTTGAGCTAGTTGACCCTGAAATTGAAAAGCAGTACAAATGAACTCTGAAAATGTTCAAAGTTGGCATGCTATCATCATTTCACCAACATAGCATGTGAGTTGAGAGGGCTACGACAAAAACTGGATGCACTCCGTGTACAAAACGGACAATCTCTCTCGAAGTATCAGGGTTTCGAACGAGAACTCATCTCTTACAAAGGGATTTCATTTTTTTAACTTATTTGAACTCCATACTTTTTGTGTGTTCAAAATGCACCTTTCAAGGGCACATCACAAAATTTCAACAATTTCTGACTTCATTTGGTATATTTCGTGGATTTACTTTTTTTTTGAGCCAGTTAACCCTGAAATTGAAAATCACTACAAATGAACTCTGAAAATGTTCAAAGTTGGCATGCTATCATCATTTCACCCACATAGCATGTGTTAAAAAGTTGAGAGGGCTACGACAAAAACTGGATGCACTCCGTGTACAAAACGGACAATCTCTCTCGAAGTATCAGGGTTTCGAACGAGAACTCATCTCTTACAAAGTGATTTCAATTTTTTGAACTTATTTGACCTCCATACTTTTTGTGTGTTCAAAATGCACCATTCAAAGGCACATCACAAAATTTCAACAATTTCTGACTTCATTTGGTATATTTCGTGCATTTACTTATTTTTTGGAGCTAGTTGACCCTGAAATTGAAAAGCACTACAAATGAACTCTGAAAATGTTGAAAGTTGGCATGCTATCATCATTTCACCCACATAGAATGTGTTAAAAAGTTGAGAGGGCTACGACAAAAACTGGATGCACTCCGTGTACAAAACGGACAATCTCTCTCGAAGTATCAGGGTTTCGAACGAGAACTCATCTCTTACAAAGGGATTTCATTTTTTTAAATTATTTGAACTCCATACTTTTCGTGTGTTCAAAATGCACCATTCAAAGGCACATCACAAAATTTCAACAATTTCTGACTTCATTTGGTATATTTCGTGGATTTACTTTTTTTTGAGCTAGTTAACCCTGAAATTGAAAAGCACTGTAAATGAACTCTGAAAATGTTCAAAGTTGGCATGCTATCATCATTTCACCCACATAGCATGTGTTAAAAAGTTGAGAGGGCTACGACAAAAACTGGATGCACTTCGTGTACAAAACGGACAATCTCTCTCGAAGTATCAAGGTTTCGAACGAGAACTCATCTCTTGCAAAGGGATTTTTTTTTTGAACTTGTTTGAACTCCATACTTTTTGTGTGTTCAAAATGCACCATTCAAAGGCACATCACAAAATTTCAACAATTTCTGACTTCATTTGGTATATTTCGTGGATTTACTTTTTTTTGAGCTAGTTGACCCTGAAATTGAAAAGCACTACAAATGAACTCTGAAAATGTTCAAAGTTGGCATCCTATCATCATTTCACCCACATAGCATGTGTTAAAAAGTTGAGAGGGCTACGACAAAAACTGGATGCACTCCGTGTACAAAACGGACAATCTCTCTCGAAGTATCAGGGTTTCGAACGAGAACTCATCTCTTACAAAGTGATTTCATTTTTTTGAACTTATTTGACCTCCATACTTTTTGTGTGTTCAAAATGCACCATTCAAAGGCACATCACAAAATTTCAACAATTTCTGACTTCATTTGGTATATTTCGTGGATTTACTTTTTTTTTGAGCTAGTTAACCCTGAAATTGAAAAGCACTATAAATGAACTCTGAAAATGTTCAAAGTTGGCATGCTATCATCATTTCACCCACATAGCATGTGTTAAAAAGTTGAGAGGGCTACGACAAAAACTGGATGCACTTCGTGTACAAAACGGACAATCTCTCTCGAAGTATCAAGGTTTCGAACGAGAACTCATCTCTTACAAAGGGATTTTTTTTTTGAACTTATTTGAACTCCATACTTTTTGTGTGTTCAAAATGCACCATTCAAAGGCACATCACAAAATTTCAACAATTTCTGACTTCATTTGGTATATTTCGTGGATTTACTTTTTTTTGAGCTAGTTGACCCTGAAATTGAAAAGCACTACAAATGAACTCTGAAAATGTTCAAAGTTGGCATCCTATCATCATTTCACCCACATAGCATGTGTTAAAAAGTTGAGAGGGCTACGACAAAAATTGGATGCACTTCGTGTACAAAACGGACAATCTCTCTCGAAGTATCAGGGTTTCGAACGAGAACTCATCTCTTACAAAGGGATTTCATTTTTTTAACTTATTTGAACTCCATACTTTTTGTGTGTTCAAAATGCACCATTCAAAGGGACATCACAAAATTTCAACAATTTCTGACTTCGTTTGGTATATTTCGTGCATTTACCTATTTTTTTTGAGCTAGTTGACCCTGAAATTGAAAAGCATTACAAATGAACTCTGAAACTGGATGCACTTCGACAAAAACTGGATGCACTTCGTGTACAAAACGGACAATCTCTCTCGAAGTATCAGGGTTTCGAACGAGAACTCATGTCTTACAAAGGGATTTTATTTTTTTGAACTTATTTGAACTCCATACTTTTTGTGTGTTCAAAATGCACCATTCAAAGGCACATCACAAAATTTCAACAATTTCTGACTTCATTTGGTATATTTCGTGCATTTACTCATTTTTTGGAGCTAGTTGACCCTGAAATTGAAAAGCACTACAAATGAACTCTGAAAATGTTGAAAGTTGGCATGCTATCATCATTTCACCCACATAGCATGTCTTAAAAAGTTGAGATGGCTACGACAAAAACTGGATGCACTTCGTGTACAAAACGGACAATCTCTCTCGAAGTATCAAGGTTTCGAACGAGAACTCATCTCTTACAAAGGGATTTCATTTATTTGAACTTATATGAACTCCATACTTTTTGTGTGTTCAAAATGCACCATTCAAAGGCACATCACAAAATTTCAACAATTTCTGACTTCATTGGGTATATTTCGTGGATTTACTTTTTTTTGAGCTAGTTGACCCTGAAATTGAAAAGCACTACAAATGAACTCTGAAAATGTTGAAAGTTGGCATGCTATCATCATTTCACCCACATAGCATGTGTTAAAAAGTTGAGAGGGCTACGACAAAAACTGGATGCACTTCGTGTACAAAACGGACAATCTCTCTCGAAGTATCAGGGTTTCGAACGAGAACTCATCTCTTACAAAGGGATTTTATTTTTTTTGAACTTATTTGAACTCCATACTTTTTGTGTGTTCAAAATGCACCATTCAAAGGCACATCACAAAATTTCAACAATTTCTGACTTCATTTGGTATATTTCGTGGATTTACTTTTTTTTGAGCTAGTTGACCCTGAAATTGAAAAGCACTACAAATGAACTCTGAAAATGTTCAAAGTTGGCATCCTATCATCATTTCACCCACATAGCATGTGTTAAAAAGTTGAGAGGGCTACGACAAAAACTGGATGCACTTCGTGTACAAAACAGACAATCTCTCTCGAAGTATCAGGGTTTCGAACGAGAACTTATCTCTTACAAAGGGATTTCATTTTTTTTAACTTATTTGAACTCCATACTTTTTGTGTGTTCAAAATGCACCATTCAAAGGCACATCACAAAATTTCAACAATTTCTGACTTCTTTTGGTATATTTCGTGCATTTACTTATTTTTTTTGAGCTAGTTGACCCTGAAATTGAAAAGCACTACAAATGAACTCTGAAACTGGATGCACTTCGACAAAAACTGGATGCACTTCGTGTACAAAACGGACAATCTCTCTCGAAGTATGAGGGTTTCGAACGAGAACTCATCTCTTACAAAGGGATCTCATTTTTTTTTGAACTTATTTGATCTCCATACTTTTTGTGTGTTCAAAATGCACCATTCAAAGGCACATCACAAAATTTCAACAATTTCTCACTTCATTTGGTATATTTTTTGCATTTACTTTGTTTTTTGAGCTAGTTGACCCTGAAATTGAAAAGCACTAGAAATGAACTCTGAAAATGTTGAAAGTTGGCATGCTATCATCATTTCACCCACATAGCATGTGTTGAAAAGTTGAGATGGCTACGACAAAAACTGGATGCACTTCGTGTACAAAACGGACAATCTCTCTCGAAGTATCACGGTTTCGAACGAGAACTCATCTCTTACAAAGGGATTTCATTTTTTTGAACTTATATGAACTCCATACTTTTTGTGTGTTCAAAATGCACCATTCAAAGGCACATCACAAAATTTCAACAATTTCTGACTTCATTGGGTATATTTCGTGGATTTACTTGTTTTTGAGCTAGTTGACCCTGAAATTGAAAAGCACTACAAATGAACTCTGAAAATGTTGAAAGTTGGCATGCTATCATCATTTCACCCACATAGCATGTGTTAAAAAGTTGAGAGGGCTACGACAAAAACTGGATGCACTTCGTGTACAAAACGGACAATCTCTCTCGAAGTATCAGGGTTTCGAACGAGAACTCATCTCTTACAAATGGATTTTATTTTTTTTGAACTTATTTGAACTCCATACTTTTTGTGTGTTCAAAATGCACCATTCAAAGGCACATCACGAAATTTCAACAATTTCTGACTCCATTTGGTATATTTCGTGGATTTACTTTTTTTTTGAGCTAGTTGACCCTGAAATTGAAAAGCACTACAAATGAACTCTGAAAATGTTCAAAGTTGGCATCCTATCATCAATTCACCCACATAGCATGTGTTAAAAAGTTGAGAGGGCTACGAAAAAAACTGGATGCACTTCGTGTACAAAACGGACAATCTCTCTCGAAGTATCAGGGTTTCGAACGAGAACTTATCTCTTACAAAGGGATTTCATTTTTTTAACTTATTTGAACTCCATACTTTTTGTGTGTTCAAAATGCACCATTCAAAGGCACATCACAAAATTTCAACAATTTCTGACTTCTTTTGGTATATTTCGTGCATTTACTTATTTTTTTTTGAGCTAGTTGACCCTGAAATTGAAAAGCACTACAAATGAACTCTGAAACTGGATGCACTTCGACAAAAACTGGATGCACTTCGTGTACAAAACGGACAATCTCTCTCGAAGTATCAGGGTTTCGAACGAGAACTCATCTCTTACAAAGGGATCTCATTTTTTTTGAACATATTAGATCTCCATACTTTTTGTGTGTTCAAAATGCACCATTCAAAGGCACATCACAAAATTTCAACAATTTCTCACTTCATTTGGTATATTTCGTGCATTTACTTTGTTTTTTGAGCTAGTTGACCCTGAAATTGAAAAGCACTAGAAATGACCTCTGAAAATGTTGAAAGTTGGCATGCTATCATCATTTCACCCACATAGCATGTGTTAAAAAGTTGAGAGGGCTACGACAAAAACTGGATGCACTTCGTGTACAAAACGGACAATCTCTCTCGAAGTGTTTGGGTTTCGAACGAGAACTCATCTCTTACAAAGGGATTTCATTTTTTTAACGTATTTGAACTCCATACTTTTTGTGTGTTCAAAATGCACCATTCAAAGGCACATCACAAAATTTCAACAATTTCTGACTTCATTTGGTATGTTTCGTGGATTTACTTTTTTTTTGAGCT
The DNA here is from genome assembly GCF_904849725.1 of Hordeum vulgare subsp. vulgare. Classification (NCBI taxonomy): domain Eukaryota; kingdom Viridiplantae; phylum Streptophyta; class Magnoliopsida; order Poales; family Poaceae; genus Hordeum; species Hordeum vulgare. The sequence continues at coordinate 18,532,531 of NC_058518.1, forward strand.
AGTTGACCCTGAAATTGAAAAGCACTACAAATGAACTCTGAAAATGTTCAAAGTTGGCATGCTATCATCATTTCACCCACATAGCATGTGTTACAAAGTTGAGAGGGCTACGACAAAAACTGGTTGCACTCCGTGTACAAAACGGACAATCTCTCTAGAAGTATCAGGGTTTCGAACGAGAACTCATCTCTTACAAAGGGATTTCATTTTTTTGAACTTATTTGAACTCCATACTTTTTGTGTGTTCAAAATGCACAATTCAAAGGCACATCACAAAATTTCAACAATTTCTGACTTCATTTGGTATATTTCGTGGATTTACTTTTTTTTTGAGCTAGTTGACCCTGAAATTGAAAAGCACTACAAATGAACTCTGAAAATGTTCAAAGATGGCATGCTATCATCATTTCACCCACATAGCATGTGTTAAAAAGTTGAGAGGGCTGAGACAAAAACTGGATGCACTCCATCTACAAAACGGACAATCTCTCTCGAAGTATCAGGGTTTCGAACGAGAACTCATCTCTTACAAAGGGATTTCATTTTTTTAACTTATTTGAACTCCATACTTTTTGTGTGTTCAAAATGCACCATTCAAAGGCACATCACAAAATTTCAACAATTTCTGACTTCATTTGGTATATTTCGTGGATTTACTTATTTGTTTTGAGCTAGTTGACCCTGAAATTGAAAAGCACTACAAATGAACTCTGAAACTGGATGCACTTCGTGTACAAAACGGACAATCTCTCTCGAAGTATCAGGGTTTCGAACGAGAACTCATCTCTTACAAAGGGATCTCATTTTTTTGAACTTATTTGATCTCCATACTTTTTGTGTGTTCAAAATGCACCATTCAAAGGCACATCACAAAATTTCAACAATTTCTCACTTCATTTGGTATATTTCGTGCATTTACTTTGTTTTTTGAGGTAGTTGACCCTGAAATTGAAAAGCACTAGAAATGAACTCTGAAAATGTTGAAAGTTGGCATGCTATCATCATTTCACCCACATAGCATGTGTTAAAAAGTTGACTTGGCTACGACAAAAACTGGATGCACTTCGTGTACAAAACGGACAATCTCTCTCGAAGTATCAAGGTTTCGAACGAGAACTCATCTCTTACAAAGTGATTTCATTTTTTTGAACTTATTTGACCTCCATACTTTTTGTGTGTTCAAAATGCACCATTCAAATGCACATCACAAAATTTCAACAATTTCTGACTTCATTTGGTATATTTCGTGCATTTACTTATTTTTTGGAGCTAGTTGACCCTGAAATTGAAAAGCACTACAAATGAACTCTGAAAATGTTGAAAGTTGGCATGCTATCATCATTTCACCCACATAGCATGTGTTAAAAAGTTGAGAGGGCTACGACAAAAACTGGATGCACTCCGTGTACAAAACGGACAATCTCTCTCGAACTATGAGGGTTTCGAACGAGAACTCATCTCTTACAAAGGGATTTCATTTTTTTAACTTATTTGAACTCCATACTTTTTGTGTGTTCAAAATTCACCATTCAAAGGCACATCACAAAATTTCAACAATTTCTGACTTCATTTGGTATATTTCGTGCATTTACTTATTGTTTTTGAGCTAGTTGACCCTGAAATTGAAAAGCACTACAAATGAACTCTGAAACTGGATGCACTTCGTGTAGAAAACGGACAATCTCTCTCGAAGAATCAGGGTTTCGAACGAGAACTCATCTCTTACAAAGGGATCTCATTTTTTTGAACTTATTTGATCTCCATACTTTTTGTGTGTTCAAAATGCACCATTCAAAGGCACATCACAAAATTTCAACAATTTCTCACTTCATTTGGTATATTTCGTGCATTTACTTTGTTTTTTGAGCTAGTTGACCCTGAAATTGAAAAGCACTAGAAATGAACTCTGAAAATGTTGAAAGTTGGCATGCTACCATCATTTCACCCACATAGCATGTGTTAAAAAGTTGAGAGGGCTACGACAAAAACTGGATGCACTTCGTGTACAAAACGGACAATCTCTCTCGAAGTATGAGGGTTTCGAACGAGAACTCATCTCTTACAAAGGGATTTCATTTTTTAACGTATTTGAACTCCATACTTTTTGTGTGTTGAAAATACACCATGCAAAGGCACATCACAAAATTTCAACAATTTCTGACTTCATTTGGTATGTTTCGTGGATTTACTTTTTTTTTTGAGCTAGTTGACCCTGAAATTGAAAAGCACTACAAATGAACTCTGAAAATGTTCAAAGTTGGCATGCTATCATCATTTCACCCACATAGCATGTGTGAAAAAGTTGAGAGGGCTACGACAAAAACTGGATGCACTCCGTGTACAAAACGGACAATCTCTCTCGAAGTATCAGGGTTTCGAACGAGAACTCATCTCTTACAAAGGGATTTCATTTTTTTAACTTATTTGAACTCCATACTTTTGTGTGTGTTCAAAATGCACCATTCAAAGGCACATCACAAAATTTCAACAACTTCTGACTTCATTTGGTATGTTTCGTGGATTTACTTTTTTTTTGAGCTAGTTGACCCTGAAATTGAAAAGCACTACAAATGAACTCTGAAAATGTTGAAAGTTGGCATGCTATCATCATTTCACCCACATAGCATGTGTTACAAAGTTGAGAGGGCTACGACAAAAACTGGATGCACTCCGTGTACAAAACGGACAATCTCTCTCGAAGTATCAGGGTTTCGAACGAGAACTCATCTCTTACAAAGGGATTTCATTTTTCTGAACTTATTTGAACTCCATACTTTTTCTGTGTTCAAAATGCACCATTCAAAGGCACATCACAAAATTTCAACAATTTCTGACTTCATTTGGTATATTTCGTGGATTTACTTTTTTTTGAGCTAGTTAACCCTGAAATTGAAAAGCACTACAAATGAACTCTGAAAATGTTCAAAGTTGGCATGCTATCATCATTTCACCCACATAGCATGTGTTAAAAAGTTGAGAGGGCTACGACAAAAACTGGATGCACTCCGTGTACAAAACGGACAATCTCTCTCGAAGTATCAGGGTTTCGAACGAGAACTCTTCTCTTACAAAGTGATTTCATTTTTTTGAACTTATTTGACCTCCATACTTTTTGTGTGTTCAAAATGCACCATTCAAAGGCACATCACAAAATTTCAACAATTTCTGACTTCATTTGGTATATTTCGTGCATTTACTTATTTTTTTTGAGCTAGTTGACCCTAAAATTGAAAAGCACTACAAATGAACTCTGAAACTGGATGCACTTCGTGTACAAAACGGACAATCTCTGTCGAAGTATCAGGGTTTCGAACGAGAACTCATCTCTTACAAAGGGATCTCATTTTTTTGAACTTATTAGATCTCCATACTTTTTGTGTGTTCAAAATGCACCATTCAAAGGCACGTCACAAGATTTCAACAATTTCTCACTTCATTTGGTATATTTCGTGCATTTACTTTGTTTTTTGAGCTAGTTGACCCTGAAATTGAAAAGCACTAGAAATGAACTCTGAAAATGTTGAAAGTTGGCATGCTATCATCATTTCACCCACATAGCATGTGTTAAAAAGTTGAGAGGGCTACGACAAAAACTGGATGCACTTCGTGTACAAAACGGACAATCTCTCTCGAAGTATGAGGGTTTCGAACGAGAACTCATCTCTTACAAAGGGATCTCATTTTTTTGAACTTATTTGATCTCCATACTTTTTGTGTGTTCAAAATGCACCATTCAAAGGCACGTCACAAGATTTCAACAATTTCTCACTTCATTTGGTATATTTCGTGCATTTACTTTGCTTTTTGAGCTAGTTGACCCTGAAATTGAAAAGCACTAGAAATGAACTCTGAAAATGTTGAAAGTTGGCATGCTATCATCATTTCACCCACATAGCATGTGTTAAAAAGTTGAGAGGGCTACGACAAAAACTGGATGCACTCTGTGTACAAAACGGACAATCTCTCTCGAAGTATCAGGGTTTCGAACGAGAACTCATCTCTTACAAAGGGATTTCATTTTTTTAACTTATTTGAACTCCATACTTTTGTGTCTGTTCAAAATGCACCATTCAAAGGCACATCACAAAATTTCAACAACTTCTGACTTCATTTGGTATGTTTCGTGGATTTACTTTTTTTTGAGCTAGTTGACCCTGAAATTGAAAAGCACTACAAATGAACTCTGAAAATGTTGAAAGTTGGCATGCTATCATCATTTCACCCACATAGCATGTGTTACAAAGTTGAGAGGGCTACGACAAAAACTGGATGCACTCCGTGTACAAAACGGACAATCTCTCTCGAAGTATCAGGGTTTCGAACGAGAACTCATCTCTTACAAAGGGATTTCATTTTTCTGAACTTATTTGAACTCCATACTTTTTGTGTGTTCAAAATGCACCATTCAAAGGCACATCACAAAATTTCAACAATTTCTGACTTCATTTGGTATATTTCGTGGATTTACTTTTTTTTTGAGCTAGTTAACCCTGAAATTGAAAAGCACTACAAATGAACTCTGAAAATGTTCAAAGTTGGCATGCTATCATCATTTCAACCACATAGCATGTGTTAAAAAGTCGAGAGGGCTACGACAAAAACTGGATGCACTCCGTGTACAAAACGGACAATCTCTCTCGAAGTATCAGGGTTTCGAACGAGAACTCATCTCTTACAAAGTGATTTCATTTTTTTGAACTTATTTGACCTCCATACTTTTTGTGTGTTCAAAATGCACCATTCAAAGGCACATCACAAAATTTCAACAATTTCTGACTTCATTTGGTATATTTCGTGCATTTACTTATTTTTTGGAGCTAGTTGACCCTAAAATTGAAAAGCACTACAAATGAACTCTGAAAATGTTGAAAGTTGGCATTCTATCATCATTTCACCCACATAGCATGTGTTAAAAAGTTGAGATGGCTACGACAAAAACTGGATGCACTTTGTGTACAAAACGGACAATCTCTCTCGAAGTATCAAGGTTTCGAACGAGAACTCATCTCTTACAAAGGGATTTCATTTTTTTGAACTTATATGAACTCCATACTTTTTGTGTGTTGAAAATGCACCATTCAAAGGCATATCACAAAATTTCAACAATTTCTGACTTCATTTGGTATATTTCGTGGATTTACTTTTTTTGAGGTAGTTGACCCTGAAATTCAAAAGCACTACAAATGAACTCTGAAAATGTCGAAAGTTGGCATGCTATCATCATTTCACCCACATAGCATGTGTTAAAAAGTTGAGAGGGCTACGACAAAAGCTGGATGCACTTCGTGTACAAAACGGACAATCTCTCTCGAAGTATCAGGGTTTCGAACAAGAACTCATCTCTTACAAAGGGATTTCATTTTTTTTGAACTTATTTGAACTCCATACTTTTTGTGTGTTCAAAATGCACCATTCAAAGGCACATCACAAAATTTCAACAATTTCTGACTTCATTTGGTATATTTCGTGCATTTACTTTTTTTTTTTTGAGCTAGTTGACCCTGAAATTGAAAAGCACTACAAATGAACTCTGAAAATGTTCAAAGTTGGCATGCTATCATCATTTCACCCACATAGCATGTGTTAAAAAGTTGAGAGGGCTACGACAAAAACTGGATGCACTTCGTGTACAAAACGGACAATCTCTCTCGAAGTATCAGGGTTTCGAACGAGAACTCATCTCTTACAAAGGGATTTCATTTTTTTAACTTATTTGAACTCCATACTTTTTGTGTGTTCAAAATGCACCATTCAAAGGCACATCACAAAATTTCAACAATTTCTGACTTCATTTGGTATATTTCGTGCATTTACTTATTTTTTTTGAGCTAGTTGACCCTGAAATTGAAAAGCACTACAAATGAACTCTGAAACTGGATGCACTTCGACAAAAACTGGATGCACTTCGTGTACAAAACGGACAATCTCTCTCGAAGTATCAGGGTTTCGAACGAGAACTCATCTCTTACAAAGGGATCTCATTTTTTTGAACTTATTTGATCTCCATACTTTTTGTGTGTTCAAAATGCACCATTCAAAGGCACATCACAAAATTTCAACAATTTCTCACTTCATTTGGTATATTTCATGCATTTACTTTGTTTTTTGAGCTACTTGACCCTGAAATTGAAAAGCACTAGAAATGAACTCTGAAAATGTTGAAAGTTGGCATGCTATCATCATTTCACCCACATAGCATGTTTTAAAAAGTTGAGATGGCTACGACAAAAACTGGATGCACTTCGTGTACAAAACGGACAATCTCTCTCGAAGTATCAGGGTTTCGAACGAGAACTCATCTCTTACAAAGGGATTTCATTTTTTTGAACTTATTTGAACTCCATACTTTTTGTGTGTTTTAAAATGCACCATTCAAAGGCACATCACAAAATTTCAACAATTTCTGACTTCATTTGGTATGTTTCGTGGATTTACTTTTTTTTTTTGAGCTAGTTGACCCTGAAATTGAAAAGCACTACAAATGAACTCTGAAAATGTTCAAAGTTGGCATGCTATCATCATTTCACCCACATAGCATGTGTTAAAAAGTTGAGAGGGCTACGACAAAAACTGGATGCACTCCGTGTACTAAACGGACAATCTCTCTCGAAGTATCAGGGTTTCGAACGAGAACTCATCTCTTACAAAGGGATTTCATTTTTTTAACTTATTTGAACTCCATACTTTTGTCTGTGTTCAAAATGCACCATTCAAAGGCACATCACAAAATTTCAACAACTTCTGACTTCATTTGGTATGTTTCGTGGATTTACTTTTTTTTTGAGCTAGTTGACCCTGAAATTGAAAAGCACTACAAATGAACTCTGAAAATGTTGAAAGTTGGCATGCTATCATCATTTCACCCACATAGCATGTGTTACAAAGTTGAGAGGGTGGCGAAAAAAACTGGATGCACTTCGTGTACAAAACGGACAATCTCTCTCGAAGTATCAGGGTTTCGAATGAGAACTCATCTCTTACAAAGGGATTTCATTTTTTTAACTTATTTGAACTCCATACATTTTGTGTGTTCAAAATGCACCATTCAAAGGCACATCACAATATTTCAACAATTTCTGACTTCATTTGGTATATTTCTTGCATTTACTTATTTTTTTTGAGCTAGTTGACCCTGAAATTGAAAAGCACTACAAATGAACTCTGAAAATGTTGAAAGTTGGCATGCTATCATCATTTCACCCACATAGCATGTGTTAAAAAGTTGAGATGGCTACGACAAAAACTGGATGCTCTTCGTGTACAAAACGGACAATCTCTCTCGAAGTTTCAGGGTTTCGAACGAGAACTCATCTCTTACAAAGGGATTTCATTTTTTTGAACTTATTTGAACTCCATACTTTTTCTGTGTTGAAAATGCACCATTCAAAGGCACATCACAAAATATCAACAATTTCTGACTTCATTTGGTATATTTCGTGCATTTAGTTATTTTTTTTGAGCTAGTTCACCCTGAAAATGAAAAGCACTACAAATGAACTCTGAAAATGGTGAAAGTTGGCATGCTATCATCATTTCACCCACATAGCATGTGTTAAAAAGTTGAGAGGGCTACGACAAAAACTGGATGCACTTCGTGTACAAAACGGACAATCTCTCTCGAAGTATCAGGTTTCGAACGAGAACTCATCTCTTACAAAGGGATTTCATTTTTTTTAACTTATTTGAACCCCTTGTTTTTCTGTGTTCAAAATGCACCATTCAAAGGCACATCACAAAATTTCAACAATTTCTGACTTCATTTGGTATATTTCGTGCATTTACTTATTTTTTTTGAGCTAGTTGACCCTGAAATTGAAAAGCACTACAAATAAACTCTGAAAATGTTGAAAGTTGGCATGCTATCATCATTTCAACCACATAGCATGTGTTGAAAAGTTGAGATGGCTACGACAAAAACTGGATGCACTTCGTGTACAAAACGGACAATCTCTCTCGAAGTATCAGGGTTTCGAACGAGAAGTCATCTCTTACAAAGGGATTTCATTTTTTTGAACTTATTTGAACTCCATACTTTTTGTGTGTTCAAAATGCACCATTCAAAGGCACATCACAAAATTTCAACAATTTCTGACTTCATTTGGTATATTTCGTGGATTTACTTTTTTTGAGCTAGTTGACCCTGAAATTGAAAAGCATTACAAATGAACTCTTAAAATGTTGAAAGTTGGCATGCTATCATCATTTCACCCACATAGCATGTGTTAAAAAGTTGAGAGGGCTACGACAAAAACTGGATGCACTTCGTGTACAAAACGGACACCCTCTCTCGAAATATCAGGGTTTCGAACAAGAACTCATCTCTTACAAAGGGATTTCATTTTTTTAACTTATTTGAACTCAATAGTTTTTGTGTGTTCAAAATGCACCATTCAAAGGCACATCACAAAATTTCAACAATTTCTGACTTCATTTGGTATATTTCTTGCATTTACTTTTTTTTTTTGAGCTAGTTGACCCTGAAATTGAAAAGCACTACAAATGAACTCTTAAAATGTTGAAATTTGGCATGCTATCATCATTTCACCCACATAGCATGTGTTAAAAAGTTGAGAGGGCTACGACAAAAACTGGATGCACTTCGTGTACAAAACGGACAATCTCTCTCGAAGTATCAGGGTTTCGAACGAGAACTCATCTCTTACAAAGGGATTTCATTTTTTTGAACTTATTTGAACTCCATACTTTTTGTGTGTTCAAAATGCACCGTTCAAAGGCACATCACAAAATTTCAACAATTTCTGACTTCATTTGGTATATTTCGTGGATTTACTTTTTTTTTGAGCTAGTTGACCCTGAAATTGAAAAGCACTACAAATGAACTCTTAAAATGTTGAAAGTTGGCATTCTATCATCAATTCACCCACATAGCATGTGTTAAAAAGTTGAGAGGGCTATGACAAAAACTGGATGCACTTCGTGTACAAAACGGACAATCTCTCTCGAAGTATCAGGGTTTCGAATGAGAACTCATCTCTTACAAAGGGATTTCATTTTTTTAACTTATTTGAACTCCATACTTTTTGTGTGTTCAAAATGCACCATTCAAAGGCACATCACAATATTTCAACAATTTCTGACCTCATTTGGTATATTTCTTGCATTTACTTATTTTTTTTGAGCTAGTTGACCCTGAAATATAAAAGCACTACAAATGAACTCTGAAAATGTTGAAAGTTGGCATGCTATCATAATTTCACCCACATAGCATGTGTTAAAAAGTTGAGATGGCTACGACAAAAACTGGATGCACTTCGTGTACAAAACTGACAATCTCTCTCGAAGTTTCAGGGTTTCGAACGAGAACTCATCTCTTACAAAGGGATTTCATTTTTTTGAACTTATTTGAACTCCATACTTTTTCTGTGTTTAAAATGCACCATTCAAAGGCACATCACAAAATATCAACAATTTCTGACTTCATTTGGTATATTTCGTGCATTTACTTATTTTTTTGAGCTAGTTCACCCTGAAAATGAAAAGCACTAGAAATGAACTCTGAAAATGTTGAAAGTTGGCATGCTATCATCATTTCACCCACATAGCATGTGTTAAAAAGTTGAGAGGCCTACGACAAAAACTGGATGCACTTCGTGTACAAAACGGACAATCTCTCTCGAAGTATCAGGTTTCGAACGAGAACTCATCTCTTACAAAGGGATTTCATTTTTTTTAACTTATTTGAACCCCTTGTTTTTCTGTGTTCAAAATGCACCATTCAAAGGCACATCACAAAATTTCAACAATTTCTGACTTCATTTGGTATATTTCATGCATCTACTTATTTTTTTTGAGCTAGTTGACCCTGAAATTGAAAAGCACTACAAATAAACTCTGAAAATGTTGAAAGTTGGCATGCTATCATCATTTTACCCATATAGCATGTGTTGAAAAGTTGAGATGGCTACGACAAAAACTGGATGCACTTCGTGTACAAAACGGACAATCTCTCTCGAAGTATCAGGGTTTCGAACGAGAAGTCATCTCTTACAAAGGGATTTCATTTTTTTGAACTTATTTGAACTCCATAATTTTTGTGTGTTCAAAATGCACCATTCAAAGGCACATCACAAAATTTCAACAATTTCTGACTTCATTTGGTATATTTCGTGGATTTACTTTTTTTGAGCTAGTTGACCCTGAAATTGAAAAGCATTACAAATGAACTCTTAAAATGTTGAAAGTTGGCATGCTATCATCATTTCACCCACATAGCATGTGTTAAAAAGTTGAGAGGGCTACGACAAAAACTGGATGCACTTCGTGTACAAAACGGACACCCTCTCTCGAAATATGAGGGTTTCGAACAAGAACTCATCTCTTACAAAGGGATTTCATTTTTTTAACTTATTTGAACTCAATACTTTTTGTGTGTTCAAAATGCACCATTCAAAGGCACATCACAAAATTTCAACAATTTCTGACTTCATTTGGTATATTTCTTGCATTTACTTATTTTTTTTTGAGCTAGTTGACCCTGAAATTGAAAAGCACTACAAATGAACTCTTAAAATGTTGAAATTTGGCATGCTATCATCATTTCACCCACATAGCATGTGTTCAAAAGTTGAGAGGGCTACGACAAAAACTGGATGCACTTCGTGTACAAAACGGACAATCTCTCTCGAAGTATCAGGGTTTCGAACGAGAACTCATCTCTTACAAAGGGATTTCATTTTTTTGAACTTATTTGAACTCCATACTTTTTGTGTGTTCAAAATGCACCGTTCAAAGGCACATCACAAAATTTCAACAATTTCTGACTTCATTTGGTATATTTCGTGGATTTACTTTTTTTTTGAGCTAGTTGACCCTGAAATTGAAAAGCACTACAAATGAACTCTTAAAATGTTGAAAGTTGGCATTCTATCATCAATTCACCCACATAGCATGTGTTAAAAAGTTGAGAGGGCTATGACAAAAACTGGATGCACTTCGTGTACAAAACGGACAATCTCTCTCGAAGTATCAGGGTTTCGAATGAGAACTCATCTCTTACAAAGGGATTTCATTTTTTTAACTTATTTGAACTCCATACTTTTTGTGTGTTCAAAATGCACCATTCAAAGGCACATCACAATATTTCAACAATTTCTGACTTCATTTGGTATATTTCTTGCATTTACTTATTTTTTTTGAGCTAGTTGACCCTGAAATTGAAAAGCACTACAAATGAGCTCTGAAAATGTTGAAAGTTGGCATGCTATCATAATTTCACCCACATAGCATGTGTTAAATAGTTGAGATGGCTACGACAAAAACTGGATGCACTTCGTGTACAAAACTGACAATCTCTCTCGAAGTTTCAGGGTTTCGAACGAGAACTCATCTCTTACAAAGGGATTTCATTTTTTTGAACTTATTTGAACTCCATACTTTTTCTGTGTTTAAAATGCACCATTCAAAGGCACATCACAAAATATCAACAATTTCTGACTTCATTTGGTATATTTCGTGCATTTACTTATTTTTTTGAGCTAGTTCACCCTGAAAATGAAAAGCACTACAAATGAACTCTGAAAATGTTGAAAGTTGGCATGCTATCATCATTTCACCCACATAGCATGTGTTAAAAAGTTGAGAGGGCTACGACAAAAACTGGATGCACTTCGTGTACAAAACGGACAATCTCTCTCGAAGTATCAGGTTTCGAACGAGAACTCATCTCTTACAAAGGGATTTCATTTTTTTTAACTTATTTGAACCCCTTGTTTTTCTGTGTTCAAAATGCACCATTCAAAGGCACATCACAAAATTTCAACAATTTCTGACTTCATTTGGTATATTTCGTGCATTTACTTATTTTTTTTGAGCTAGTTGACCCTGAAATTGAAAAGCACTACAAATAAACTCTGAAAATGTTGAAAGTTGGCATGCTATCATCATTTCACCCATATAGGATGTGTTGAAAAGTTCAGATGGCTACGACAAAAACTGGATGCACTTCGTGTACAAAACGGACAATCTCTCTCGAAGTATCAGGGTTTCGAACGAGAAGTCATCTCTTACAAAGGGATTTCATTTTTTTGAACTTATTTGAACTCCATACTTTTTGTGTGTTCAAAATGCACCATTCAAAGGCACATCACAAAATTTCAACAATTTCTGACTTCGTTTGGTATATTTCGTGGATTTACTTTTTTTGAGCTAGTTGACCCTGAAATTGAAAAGCACTACAAATGAACTCTTAAAATGTTGAAAGTTGGCATGCTATCATCATTTCACCCACATAGCATGTGTTAAAAAGTTGAGAGGGCTACGACAAAAACTGGATGCACTTCGTGTACAAAACGGACAATCTCTCTCGAAATATCAGGGTTTCGAACAAGAACTCATCTCTTACAAAGGGATTTCATTTTTTTAACTTATCTGAACTCCATACTTTTTGTGTGTTCAAAATGCACCATTCAAAGGCACATCACAAAATTTCAACAATTTCTGACTTCATTTGGTATATTTCTTGCATTTACTTATTTTTTTTTGAGCTAGTTGACCCTGAAATTGAAAAGCACTACAAATGAACTCTTAAAATGTTGAAATTTGGCATGCTATCATCATTTCACCCACATAGCATGTGTTAAAAAGTTGAGAGGGCTACGACAAAAACTGGATGCACTTCGTGTACAAAACGGACAATCTCTCTCGAAGTATCAGGGTTTCGAACGAGAACTCATCTCTTACAAAGGGATTTCATTTTTTTGAACTTATTTGAACTCCATACTTTTTGTGTGTTCAAAATGCACCGTTCAAAGGCACATCACAAAATTTCAACAATTTCTGACTTCATTTGGTATATTTCGTGGATTTACTTTTTTTTTGAGCTAGTTGACCCTGAAATTGAAAAGCACTACAAATGAACTCTTAAAATGTTGAAAGTTGGCATTCTATCATCAATTCACCCACATAGCATGTGTTAAAAAGTTGAGAGGGCTATGACAAAAACTGGATGCACTTCGTGTACAAAACGGACAATCTCTCTCGAAGTATCAGGGTTTCGAATGAGAACTCATCTCTTACAAAGGGATTTCATTTTTTTAACTTATTTGAACTCCATACTTTTTGTGTGTTCAAAATGCACCATTCAAAGGCACATCACAATATTTCAACAATTTCTGACTTCATTTGGTATATTTCTTGCATTTACTTATTTTTTTTGAGCTAGTTGACCCTGAAATTGAAAAGCACTACAAATGAGCTCTGAAAATGTTGAAAGTTGGCATGCTATCATAATTTCACCCACATAGCATGTGTTAAATAGTTGAGATGGCTACGACAAAAACTGGATGCACTTCGTGTACAAAACTGACAATCTCTCTCGAAGTTTCAGGGTTTCGAACGAGAACTCATCTCTTACAAAGGGATTTCATTTTTTTGAACTTATTTGAACTCCATACTTTTTCTGTGTTTAAAATGCACCATTCAAAGGCACATCACAAAATATCAACAATTTCTGACTTCATTTGGTATATTTCGTGCATTTACTTATTTTTTTGAGCTAGTTCACCCTGAAAATGAAAAGCACTACAAATGAACTCTGAAAATGTTGAAAGTTGGCATGCTATCATCATTTCACCCACATAGCATGTGTTAAAAAGTTGAGAGGGCTACGACAAAAACTGGATGCACTTCGTGTACAAAACGGACAATCTCTCTCGAAGTATCAGGTTTCGAACGAGAACTCATCTCTTACAAAGGGATTTCATTTTTTTTAACTTATTTGAACCCCTTGTTTTTCTGTGTTCAAAATGCACCATTCAAAGGCACATCACAAAATTTCAACAATTTCTGACTTCATTTGGTATATTTCGTGCATTTACTTATTTTTTTTGAGCTAGTTGACCCTGAAATTGAAAAGCACTACAAATAAACTCTGAAAATGTTGAAAGTTGGCATGCTATCATCATTTCACCCATATAGGATGTGTTGAAAAGTTCAGATGGCTACGACAAAAACTGGATGCACTTCGTGTACAAAACGGACAATCTCTCTCGAAGTATCAGGGTTTCGAACGAGAAGTCATCTCTTACAAAGGGATTTCATTTTTTTGAACTTATTTGAACTCCATACTTTTTTTGTGTTCAAAATGCACCATTCAAAGGCACATCACACAATTTCAACAATTTCTGACTTCGTTTGGTATATTTCGTGGATTTACTTTTTTTGAGCTAGTTGACCCTGAAATTGAAAAGCACTACAAATGAACTCTTAAAATGTTGAAAGTTGGCATGCTATCATCATTTCACCCACATAGCATGTGTTAAAAAGTTGAGAGGGCTACGACAAAAACTGGATGCACTTCGTGTACAAAACGGACAATCTCTCTCGAAATATCAGGGTTTCGAACAAGAACTCATCTCTTACAAAGGGATTTCATTTTTTTAACTTATTTGAACTCCATACTTTTTGTGTGTTCAAAATGCACCATTCAAAGGCACATCACAAAATTTCAACAATTTCTGACTTCATTTGGTATATTTCTTGCATTTACTTATTTTTTTTTGAGCTAGTTGACCCTGAAATTGAAAAGCACTACAAATGAACTCTTAAAATGTTGAAATTTGGCATGCTATCATCATTTCACCCACATAGCATGTGTTAAAAAGTTGAGAGGGCTACGACAAAAACTGGATGCACTTCGTGTACAAAACGGACAATCTCTCTCGAAGTATCAGGGTTTCGAACGAGAACTCATCTCTTACAAAGGGATTTCATTTTTTTGAACTTATTTGAACTCCATACTTTTTGTGTGTTCAAAATGCACCGTTCAAAGGCACATCATAAAATTTCAACAATTTCTGACTTCATTTGGTATATTTCGTGGATTTACTTTTTTTGAGCTAGTTGACCCTGAAATTGAAAAGCACTACAAATGAACTCTTAAAATGTTGAAAGTTGGCATGCTATCATCATTTCACCCACATAGCATGTGTTAAAAATTTGAGAGGGCTACGACAAAAACTGGATGCACTTCGTGTACAAAACGGACAACCTCTCTCGAAATATCAGGGTTTCGAACAAGAACTCATCTCTTACAAAGGGATTTCATTTTTTTAACTTATTTGAACTCCATACTTTTTGTGTGTTCAAAATGCACCATTCAAAGGCACATCACAATATTTCAACAATTTCTGACTTCATTTGGTATATTTCTTGCATTTACTTATTTTTTTTTGAGCTAGTTGACCCTGAAATTGAAAAGCACTACAAATGAACTCTTAAAATGTTGAAATTTGGCATGCTATCATCATTTCACCCACATAGCATGTGTTAAAAAGTTGAGAGGGCTACGACAAAAACTGGATGCACTTCGTGTACAAAACGGACAATCTCTCTCGAAGTATCAGGGTTTCGAACGAGAACTCATCTCTTACAAAGGGATTTCATTTTTTTGAACTTATTTGAACTCTATACTTTTTGTGTGTTCAAAATGCACCGTTCAAAGGCACATCACAAAATTTCAACAATTTCTGACTTCATTTGGTATATTTCGTGGATTTACTTTTTTTTTGAGCTAGTTGACCCTGAAATTGAAAAGCACTACAAATGAACTCTTAAAATGTTGAAAGTTGGCATTCTATCATCAATTCACCCACATAGCATGTGTTAAAAAGTTGAGAGGGCTATGACAAAAACTGGATGCACTTCGTGTACAAAACGGACAATCTCTCTCGAAGTATCAGGGTTTCGAATGAGAACTCATCTCTTACAAAGGGATTTCATTTTTTTAACTTATTTGAACTCCATACTTTTTGTGTGTTCAAAATGCACCATTCAAAGGCACATCACAATATTTCAACAATTTCTGACTTCATTTGGTATATTTCTTGCATTTACTTATTTTTTTTGAGCTAGTTGACCCTGAAATTGAAAAGCACTACAAATGAACTCTGAAAATGTTGAAAGTTGGCATGCTATCATAATTTCACCCACATAGCATGTGTTAAAAAGTTGAGATGGCTACGACAAAAACTGGATGCACTTCGTGTACAAAACTGACAATCTCTCTCGAAGTTTCAGGGTTTCGAACGAGAACTCATCTCTTACAAAGGGATTTCATTTTTTTGAACTTATTTGAACTCCATACTTTTTCTGTGTTTAAAATGCACCATTCAAAGGCACATCACAAAATATCAACAATTTCTGACTTCATTTGGTATATTTCGTGCATTTACTTATTTTTTTGAGCTAGTTCACCCTAAAAATGAAAAGCACTACAAATGAACTCTGAAAATGTTGAAAGTTGGCATGCTATCATCATTTCACCCACATAGCATGTGTTAAAAAATTGAGAGGGCTACGACAAAAACTGGATGCACTTCGTGTACAAAACGGACAATCTCTCTCGAAGTATCAGGTTTCGAACGAGAACTCATCTCTTACAAAGGGATTTCATTTTTTTAACTTATTTGAACCCCTTGTTTTTCTGTGTTCAAAATGCACCATTCAAAGGCACATCAAAAAATTTCAACAATTTCTGACTTCATTTGGTATATTTCGTGCATTTACTTTTTTTTTTGAGCTAGTTGACCCTGAAATTGAAAAGCACTACAAATAAACTCTGAAAATGTTGAAAGTTGGCATGCTATCATCATTTCACCCATATAGCATGTGTTGAAAAGTTGAGATGGCTACGACAAAAACTGGATGCACTTCGTGTACAAAACGGACAATCTCTCTCGAAGTATCAGGGTTTCGAACGAGAAGTCATCTCTTACAAAGGGATTTCATTTTGTTGAACTTATTTGAACTCCATACTTTTTGTGTGTTCAAAATGCACCATTCAAAGGCACATCACAAAATTTCAACAATTTCTGACTTCGTTTGGTATATTTCGTGGATTTACTTTTTTTGAGCTAGTTGACCCTGAAATTGAAAAGCACTACAAATGAACTCTTAAAATGTTGAAAGTTGGCATGCTATCATCATTTCACCCACATAGCATGTGTTAAAAAGTTGAGAGGGCTACGACAAAAACTGGATGCACTTCGTGTACAAAACGGACAATCTCTCTCGAAATATCAGGGTTTCGAACAAGAACTCATCTCTTACAAAGGGATTTCATTTTTTTAACTTATTTGAACTCCATACTTTTTGTGTGTTCAAAATGCACCATTCAAAGGCACATCACAAAATTTCAACAATTTCTGACTTCATTTGGTATATTTCTTGCATTTACTTATTTTTTTTGAGCTAGTTGACCCTCAAATTGAAAAGCACTACAAATGAACTCTTAAAATGTTGAAATTTGGCATGCTATCATCATTTCACCCACATAGCATGTGTTAAAAAGTTGAGAGGGCTACGACAAAAACTGGATGCACTTCGTGTACAAAACGGACAATCTCTGTCGAAGTATGAGGGTTTCGAACGAGAACTCATCTCTTACAAAGGGATTTCATTTTTTTGAACTTATTTGAACTCCATACTTTTTGTGTGTTCAAAATGCACCATTCAAAGGCACATCACAAAATTTCAACAATTTCTGACTTCATTTGGTATATTTCGTGGATTTACTTTTTTTTTGAGCTAGTTGACCCTGAAATTGAAAAGCACTACAAATGAACTCTTAAAATGTTGAAAGTTGGCATTCTATCATCAATTCACCCACATAGCGTGTGTTAAAAAGTTGAGAGGGCTACGACAAAAACTGGATGCACTTCGTGTACAAAACGGACAATCTCTCTCGAAGTATCAGGGTTTCGAACGAGAAGTCATCTCTTACGAAGGGATTTCATTTTTTTGAACTTATTTGAACTCCATACTTTTTGGGTGTTCAAAATGCACCATTCAAAGGCACATCACAAAATTTCAACAATTTCTCACTTCATTTGGTATATTTCGTGGATTTACTTTTTTTGAGCTAGTTGACCCTGAAATTGAAAAGCACTACAAATGAACTCATAAAATGTTGAAAGTTGGCATGATATCATCATTTCACCCACATAGCATGTGTTAAAAAGATGAGAGGGCTACGACAAAAACTGGATGCACTTCGTGTACAAAACGGACAATCTCTGTCGAAGTATGAGGGTTTCGAACGAGAACTCATCTCATACAAAGGGATTTCATTTTTTTAACTTATTTGAACTCCATACTTTTTGTGTGTTCAAAATGCACCATTCAAAGGCACATCACAAAATTTCAACAATTTCTGACTTCATTTGGTATATTTCTTGCATTTACTTATTTTTTTTGAGCTAGTTGACCCTGAAATTGAAAAGCACTACAAATGAACTCTTAAAATGTTGAAATTTGGCATGCTATCATCATTTCACCCACATAGCATGTGTTAAAAAGTTGAGAGGGCTACGACAAAAACTGGATGCACTTCGTGTACAAAACGGACAATCTCTCTCGAAATATCAGGGTTTCGAACAAGAACTCATCTCTTACAAAGGGATTTCATTTTTTTAACTTATTTGAACTCCATACTTTTTGTGTGTTCAAAATGCACCATTCAAAGGCACATCACAAAATTTCAACAATTTCTGACTTCATTTGGTATATTTCTTGCATTTACTTATTTTTTTTGAGCTAGTTGACCCTGAAATTGAAAAGCACTACAAATGAACTCTTAAAATGTTGAAATTTGGCATGCTATCATCATTTCACCCACATAGCATGTGTTAAAAAGTTGAGAGGGCTACGACAAAAACTGGATGCACTTCGTGTACAAAACGGACAATCTCTCTCGAAGTATCAGGGTTTCGAACGAGAACTCATCTCTTACAAAGGGATTTCATTTTTTTGAACTTATTTGAACTCCATACTTTTTGTGTGTTCAAAATGCACCATTCAAAGGCACATCACAAAATTTCAACAATTTCTGACTTCATTTGGTATATTTCGTGGATTTACTTTTTTTTTGAGCTAGTTGACCCTGAAATTGAAAAGCACTACAAATGAACTCTTAAAATGTTGAAAGTTGGCATTCTATCATCAATTCACCCACATAGCGTGTGTTAAAAAGTTGAGAGGGCTACGACAAAAACTGGATGCACTTCGTGTACAAAACGGACAATCTCTCTCGAAGTATCAGGGTTTCGAACGAGAAGTCATCTCTTACGAAGGGATTTCATTTTTTTGAACTTATTTGAACTCCATACTTTTTGGGTGTTCAAAATGCACCATTCAAAGGCACATCACAAAATTTCAACAATTTCTCACTTCATTTGGTATATTTCGTGGATTTACTTTTTTTGAGCTAGTTGACCCTGAAATTGAAAAGCACTACAAATGAACTCATAAAATGTTGAAAGTTGGCATGATATCATCATTTCACCCACATAGCATGTGTTAAAAAGATGAGAGGGCTACGACAAAAACTGGATGCACTTCGTGTACAAAACGGACAATCTCTGTCGAAGTATGAGGGTTTCGAACGAGAACTCATCTCATACAAAGGGATTTCATTTTTTTAACTTATTTGAACTCCATACTTTTTGTGTGTTCAAAATGCACCATTCAAAGGCACATCACAAAATTTCAACAATTTCTGACTTCATTTGGTATATTTCTTGCATTTACTTATTTTTTTTGAGCTAGTTGACCCTGAAATTGAAAAGCACTACAAATGAACTCTTAAAATGTTGAAATTTGGCATGCTATCATCATTTCACCCACATAGCATGTGTTAAAAAGTTGAGAGGGCTACGACAAAAACTGGATGCACTTCGTGTACAAAACGGACAATCTCTCTCGAAATATCAGGGTTTCGAACAAGAACTCATCTCTTACAAAGGGATTTCATTTTTTTAACTTATTTGAACTCCATACTTTTTGTGTGTTCAAAATGCACCATTCAAAGGCACATCACAAAATTTCAACAATTTCTGACTTCATTTGGTATATTTCTTGCATTTACTTATTTTTTTTGAGCTAGTTGACCCTGAAATTGAAAAGCACTACAAATGAACTCTTAAAATGTTGAAATTTGGCATGCTATCATCATTTCACCCACATAGCATGTGTTAAAAAGTTGAGAGGGCTACGACAAAAACTGGATGCACTTCGTGTACAAAACGGACAATCTCTGTCGAAGTATGAGGGTTTCGAACGAGAACTCATCTCTTACAAAGGGATTTCATTTTTTTGAACTTACTTGAACTCCATACTTTTTGTGTGTTCAAAATGCACCATTCAAAGGCACATCACAAAATTTCAACAATTTCTGACTTCATTTGGTATATTTCGTGGATTTACTTTTTTTTTGAGCTAGTTGACCCTGAAATTGAAAAGCACTACAAATGAACTCTTAAAATGTTGAAAGTTGGCATGCTATCATCATTTCACCCACATAGCATGTGTTAAAAAGTTGAGAGGGCTACGACAAAAACTGGATGCACTTCGTGTACAAAACGGACAATCTCTCTCGAAGTATCAGGGTTTCGAATGAGAACTCATCTCTTACAAAGGGATTTCATTTTTTTAACTTATTTGAACTCCATACTTTTTGTGTGTTCAAAATGCACCATTCAAAGGCACATCACAATATTTCAACAATTTCTGACTTCATTTGGTATATTTCTTGCATTTACTTATTTTTTTTGAGCTAGTTGACCCTGAAATTGAAAAGCACTACAAATGAACTCTGAAAATGTTGAAAGTTGGCATGCTATCATCATTTCACCCACATAGCATGTGTTAAAAAGTTGAGATGGCTACGACAAAAACTGGATGCACTTCGTGTACAAAACGGACAATCTCTCTCGAAGTTTCAGGGTTTCGAACGGGAACTCATCTCTTACAAAGGGATTTCATTTTTTTGAACTTATTTGAACTCCATACTTTTTCTGTGTTTAAAATGCACCATTCAAAGGCACATCACAAAATATCAACAATTTTTGACTTCATTTGGTATATTTCGTGCATTTACTTATTTTTTTGAGCTAGTTCACCCTGAAATTGAAAAGCACTACAAATGAACTCTTAAAATGTTGAAATTTGGCATGCTATCATCATTTCACCCACATAGCATGTGTTAAAAAGTTGAGAGGGCTACGACAAAAACTGGATGCACTTCGTGTACAAAACGGACAATCTCTCTCGAAGTATCAGGGTTTCGAACGAGAACTCATCTCTTACAAAGGGATTTCATTTTTTTGAACTTATTTGAACTCCATACTTTTTGTGTGTTCAAAATGCACCATTCAAAGGCACATCACAAAATTTCAACAATTTCTGACTTCATTTGGTATATTTCGTGGATTTACTTTTTTTTTGAGCTAGTTGACCCTGAAATTGAAAAGCACTACAAATGAACTCTTAAAATGTTGAAAGTTGGCATTCTATCATCAATTCACCCACATAGCGTGTGTTAAAAAGTTGAGAGGGCTACGACAAAAACTGGATGCACTTCGTGTACAAAACGGACAATCTCTCTCGAAGTATCAGGGTTTCGAACGAGAAGTCATCTCTTACGAAGGGATTTCATTTTTTTGAACTTATTTGAACTCCATACTTTTTGGGTGTTCAAAATGCACCATTCAAAGGCACATCACAAAATTTCAACAATTTCTCACTTCATTTGGTATATTTCGTGGATTTACTTTTTTTGAGCTAGTTGACCCTGAAATTGAAAAGCACTACAAATGAACTCTTAAAATGTTGAAAGTTGGCATGATATCATCATTTCACCCACATAGCATGTGTTAAAAAGATGAGAGGGCTACGACAAAAACTGGATGCACTTCGTGTACAAAACGGACAATCTCTGTCGAAGTATGAGGGTTTCGAACGAGAACTCATCTCATACAAAGGGATTTCATTTTTTTAACTTATTTGAACTCCATACTTTTTGTGTGTTCAAAATGCACCATTCAAAGGCACATCACAAAATTTCAACAATTTCTGACTTCATTTGGTATATTTCTTGCATTTACTTATTTTTTTTGAGCTAGTTGACCCTGAAATTGAAAAGCACTACAAATGAACTCTTAAAATGTTGAAATTTGGCATGCTATCATCATTTCACCCACATAGCATGTGTTAAAAAGTTGAGAGGGCTACGACAAAAACTGGATGCACTTCGTGTACAAAACGGACAATCTCTCTCGAAATATCAGGGTTTCGAACAAGAACTTATCTCTTACAAAGGGATTTCATTTTTTTAACTTATTTGAACTCCATACTTTTTGTGTGTTCAAAATGCACCATTCAAAGGCACATCACAAAATTTCAACAATTTCTGACTTCATTTGGTATATTTCTTGCATTTACTTATTTTTTTTGAGCTAGTTGACCCTGAAATTGAAAAGCACTACAAATGAACTCTTAAAATGTTGAAATTTGGCATGCTATCATCATTTCACCCACATAGCATGTGTTAAAAAGTTGAGAGGGCTACGACAAAAACTGGATGCACTTCGTGTACAAAACGGACAATCTCTGTCGAAGTATGAGGGTTTCGAACGAGAACTCATCTCTTACAAAGGGATTTCATTTTTTTGAACTTATTTGAACTCCATACTTTTTGTGTGTTCAAAATGCACCATTCAAAGGCACATCACAAAATTTCAACAATTTCTGACTTCATTTGGTATATTTCGTGGATTTACTTTTTTTTTGAGCTAGTTGACCCTGAAATTGAAAAGCACTACAAATGAACTCTTAAAATGTTGAAAGTTGGAATGCTATCATCATTTCACCCACATAGCATGTGTTAAAAAGTTGAGAGGGCTACGACAAAAACTGGATGCACTTCGTGTACAAAACGGACAATCTCTCTCGAAGTATCAGGGTTTCGAATGAGAACTCATCTCTTACAAAGGGATTTCATTTTTTTAACTTATTTGAACTCCATACTTTTTGTGTGTTCAAAATGCACCATTCAAAGGCACATCACAATATTTCAACAATTTCTGACTTCATTTGGTATATTTCTTGCATTTACTTATTTTTTTTGAGCTAGTTGACCCTGAAATTGAAAAGCACTACAAATGAACTCTGAAAATGTTGAAAGTTGGCATGCTATCATCATTTCACCCACATAGCATGTGTTAAAAAGTTGAGATGGCTACGACAAAAACTGGATGCACTTCGTGTACAAAACGGACAATCTCTCTCGAAGTTTCAGGGTTTCGAACGGGAACTCATCTCTTACAAAGGGATTTCATTTTTTTGAACTTATTTGAACTCCATACTTTTTCTGTGTTGAAAATGCACCATTCAAAGGCACATCACAAAATATCAACAATTTTTGACTTCATTTGGTATATTTCGTGCATTTACTTATTTTTTTGAGCTAGTTCACCCTGAAAATGAAAAGCACTACAAATGAACTCTGAAAATGTTGAAAGTTGGCATTCTATCATCATTTCACCCACATAGCATGTGTTAAAAAGTTGAGAGGGCTACGACAAAAACTGGATGCACTTCGTGTACAAAACGGACAATCTCTCTTGAAGTATCAGGTTTCGAACGAGAACTCATCTCTTACAAAGGGATTTCATTTTTTTTTAACTTATTTGAACCCCTTGTTTTTCTGTGTTCAAAATGCACCATTCAAAGGCACATCACAAAATTTCAACAATTTCTGACTTCATTTGGTATATTTCGTGCATTTACTTATTTTTTTTGAGCTAGTTGACCCTGAAATTGAAAAGCACTACAAATAAACTCTGAAAATGTTGAAAGTTGGCATGCTATCATCATTTCACCCACATAGCATGTGTTAAAAAGTTGAGAGGGCTACGACAAAAACTGGATGCACTTCGTGTACAAAACGGACAATCTGTGTCGAAATATCAGGGTTTCGAACAAGAACTCATCTCTTACAAAGGGATTTCATTTTTTTAACTTATTTGAACTCCATACTTTTTGTGTGTTCAAAATGCACCATTCAAAGGCACATCACAAAATTTCAACAATTTCTGACTTCATTTGGTATATTTCTTGCATTTACTTATTTTTTTTGAGCTAGTTGACTCTGAAATTGAAAAGCACTACAAATGAACTCTTAAAATGTTGAAAGTTGGCATGCTATCATCATTTCACCCACATAGCATGTGTTAAAAAGTTGAGAGGGCTACGACAAAAACTGGATGCACTTCGTGTACAAAACGGACAATCTCTCTCGAAGTATCAGGGTTTCGAACGAGAACTCTTCTCTTACAAAGGGATTTCATTTCTTTGTACTTATTTGAACTCCATACTTTTTGTGTGTTCAAAATGCACCATTCAAAGGCACATCACAAAATTTCAACAATTTCTGACTTCATTTGGTATATTTCGTGCATTTACTTATTTTTATTGAGCTAGTTGACCCTGAAATTGAAAAGCACTACAAATGAACTCTGAAAATGTTGAAAGTTGGCATGCTATCATCATTTCACCCACATAGAATGTGTTAAAAAGTTGAGATGGCTACAACAAAAACTGGATGCACTTCGTGTACAAAACGGACAATCTCTCTCGAAGTTTCAGGGTTTCGAACGAGAACTCATCTCTTACAAAGGGATTCCATTTTTTTGAACTTATTTGAACTCCATACTTTTTCTGTGTTGAAAATGCACCATTCTAAGGCACATCACAAAATATCAACAATTTCTGACTTCATTTGGTATATTTCGTGCATTTACTTATTTTTTTTTGAGCTAGTTCACCCTGAAAATGAAAAGCACTACAAATGAACTCTGAAAATGTTGAAAGTTGGCATGCTATCATCATTTCACCCACATAGCATGTGTTAAAAAGATGAGAGGGCTACGAGAAAAACTGGATGCACTTCGTGTACAAAACGAACAATCTCTCTCGAAGTATCAGGGTTTCGAACGAGAACTCATCTCTTACAAAGGGATTTCATTTTTTTGAACTTATTTGAACTCCATACTTTTTGTGTGTTCAAAATGCACCATTCAAAGGCACATCACAAAATTTCAACAATTTCTGACTTCATTTGGTATATTTCGTGGATTTACTTTTTTTTTGAGCTAGTTGACCCTGAAATTGAAAAGCACTACAAATGAACTCTTAAAATGTTGAAAGCTGGCATTCTATCATCAATTCACCCACATGGCATGTGTTAAAAAGTTGAGAGGGCTACGACAAAAACTGGATGCACTTCGTGTACAAAACGGACAATCTCTCTCGAAGTATCAG